>NC_141159.1:91280334-91592607 GCF_053477565.2 Lygodium microphyllum | reverse complement strand
GATTACAGGTGGTTCCGCTTTTTCTCTTTTGCGTGCTTGTTCAAGCATTCTAGCTGTTTTTTTCTTTTCCTCGGATTTTCTTTGTATTGTGGCATCTTGCTCTTGAGGGGTTCTGGCTGTGGCGAGGAAGGTGGTGGAACCCACTCCTCATCTCGTTGCACCCCGTCATGTCGACTTGCTTCTGCTTCTTGTCTATTCCTCTTGGAGTCCTAATGCATTAACCTCCTGCAGCGTCAAGCTTGCTCTTAGCAGGTTTTCTCATTGATCTTGCCAAGTTTGATTATGTCTTGTGTCCTGGGTTTGGGAGAACGCCTTATGTTACTGCAATGGTTGGGGTGGCTGGCAACATGGTGGGTGGGATCAGATGGAATGCGGCCTTGCCTTTTTCTTCTAGAACAGGTGGAGGCAAGTCTTCTAGCACTTGACTACTTGTCCCCATCCTATCTTGCCTTGGTGGACTCATTACCGCCAATTCATTGTATTTGCATTGTTGCTCAATGGACATATCCATAGCTTGTGCCAAGTCCTCTTCTTCCTTCCTCCTCAACTCTTCGTCTTCTTCTTCTGCCCTCCTTTTCCTTTCCTCCTTTGCCCTTTTTGATTCTTCTGCTATTCTCTATAGTTCAACCTTCTCTTTGTTTCTTCTCTTTTCTTCGGCTTTCTTGGACTTTCTTTGCACTTTTAGTAGCTCTTCCTTCTCCTTCTTTGTCATTCTCTCTTCCTGCTTCTCCTATGTCATCTTTTTCTTTGGCTTTTTTGGTTTTCTTTTGCTAGAATGGGCTTCTAGTTCTCCCTTCTCCTCACTAATTGTTCTCTCGCTTGATTGCTCTCGTTCATGATGGGGAGGTGACCTTCCAGGTGTTTCATCAACTCCTTCCTCTCCATCCTCCGCCTCCTTTACTACTTCCTAGATGAGAGTAGCCAAAATTCCCCCATACTTGATGAATGAGGCTTTTGATGACAATTTCTTTCTCTTAGCTCCCTTTGATGCTGGGGATTCCCCACAAGCCAGCTTGCTTCCTAGGAATAATGCCTTAGTAGATTGATCGATGGTTTTCCACATGTAGCCGTTCCAATCTATTTCATCCAATGAGTGAGTTGCCAAGCTCTCTAGCATGGGCACACTGATTCTATGCATGAGGGAGTTGTATTGTTGGCTGGAGAAGAGAGAGTGGATGACTTTTTTCTGCATTTTGATTTTTGGGTCGGGGATGTCTTGAATGCTCATGCCATCATTTGTCAAGACTTGTTCCTTCTTCATGTTCAAAATGGCATAAACATCCCGCTTCTATTTCCTTTCCACCTTGGATTCTAGACCCAACGCCTTCTCGAGCAAGGCCTTATTACTGAGCTGAATCTGCACTTGCCTAGCTCCTTTTCCTCTCTTCACAGTCAGTGTTCCACATTCCCTGTTAAGGTTGTAGGTCCTAAAAAATTCCACACATTTTCTCCACAACCCTTTGTGTAGCCTCCTCCTTAGCCACTACCTCTTCAATATTATGGATACTTCGGAACTTGAGCTAATTATAGGCACGATTTTTGAGAAAAAGGCTATACTTCGCTCTTTCCTCATTTGTGAACGGAAGATGGTGGACGCGATCTTGTTGTGCTACCATCTTCAGCTCCTATCATGAAATCATGGTTCAACTTTAGCATTCTTAAGACACTTTCTTGCTAGTTAAAGCAAGAGTTGATCGTGCTTTTACGGAAAGAAGAACATGCTTAAGCACAAAAAGAGAATTTTCCTTCGAGTAGTTCTATTCATTTCCAAAATTTTAAGACACTTTTCCTCAATCACAAGTTAATTTTGATTGAGACTTTAAATTTTTCCTTGCGTGTTTCATTCCCCTTACATGTTTGATTTCACCTGCTAGTTTCATCTTACTTCACCTTACCCCCTCCCCCCTTGGGAATGAGAAGAATCCTTTCTAGGATTAGAGATTGAGAGGTCAAGAGTATTCAATGTGTGCTTTTGGTGGTTTAATTCTAGATAAGCCAAGCATAGAAATTCAGATTGTATTCTAGATCAGCATAGTGGTCCATGTCGGAAGGACCAATGACTACTTGAGTGACGTAGGTGAAAACATTTGTGAGGAAGTCACCGGAGTTTACTCGATTTGCAATGTGTAATTCCTCCTCATTTAGAATTTGATCTAAATACGGGTGGGTTAGGAGGTCCTCTTCTAGGGGTTGGTTACGAATGGTGGTCAACATCCTATAGGAAGTTGGAGCTACATAAGTGGGGTCATACTCCGAGGTTTTGATGGCATGTCGTTGCTGAGCATTAGTCATGATTTGGTAGCCCTTTAGCTCCCATTGCAATCGGAGAGCATACCATTTCCTCAAGTAAGAGGAGTTGATGTCAGTGAGCTGTTTTAACTCCTTGATTTCTTTGTCCATGGTAAGGATAGTGCTCTTGCCATAGGACACATAATGAGGCGTTGCTTTTGTGCGTTTTCTCTAGAGATCTAGGTGGCAATTAGCTCCTCTGTTGCTTAGGAAGCCTTAAAGAATACAAAGTCTGATTCTTCCCAAGAACAAGGGAGTATGCACACTTCCATCCTTATAGGTTCGTCCAAAAGACCTAAATCTAGCGTGTCGTAGCTTTTAGTAAGTGTCGTAAAGGTAACAAAGCATCTAAGGCAAGCAACCAAGTCATCTTCTTTATTCTCCGCTAAGTTTGTGGCCAAGGTTAGAATTGATCTCCGCTCATAAGAGCATTCAAGGCCTATTGGTGGTTGGGGTTTGACTGAACTAGATAGTTGACCGAACTAGATAGTTCAACATGTGATTGTTGTAGCTTGGGTTGCTCTTGAGGTTGTGGCTGGGCCTCTTGTTCGATGGGCTTGGTTGGAGCTACGGGTATCGTGCTATTAGATGCTTCTGAGGCCTTAAGGGCACAAGTGGGATTAGGAGGAGGTAGCTTGTGAGTAGTGGGCTGCAGTTTTTGTCGATAGCTCGTTGCTTTGGGTGGTCAAGATTGAGGGTGATGTTTGAGTAGTGCCCTTGGCCATCTTGGCTTTAGGTACCCATATCCATTTATTATCTATGTAATAGCCTTGAGCTTGCAACAAGGTTTTGGAGTCCCATTGCGGCTTGATCCTTCATCGACGTCGGTAGTTTTGTCTCAGCTTTCTAGGTTTCATGTGCGGTTTCTTAGGTTGGCGAGGTTGTGGGAGTCTGTTCTAGGTGGTGGGCATTGATGTTTACGTATCCATTGAAGTTTTGGTTCATAGGCCTCGTCTTTGGCTTCAGTGATTTGCCTATCTTGAGGTTTGGCAGGTTGTGACAAGTCACGACCCCCTCCTTAGACTTGCCGATGGGTTTCTCTACTGGTGGCTTTGTGGACTTTGAAGGAGTCGCGCAGCCCTTGTTGAAAGTGGTGACTATGCGTACGTTGCCTATGGCGAGGTGAATACACTGGGACTCATAGTCGACATTGCAATGAGCTTGCTTTTTAAACGTGCATCCTAATAGCAATTCCATACCTGTGTCTTTAGTGTTTGGCAACATATGAAAGATCATTGGTATGCTCTCAGACTTGATAGAAATTGCTACTTTGCACTTTCCCAAGAGTGCATATGATCTATCTCCAGGTCCGGTTTGGAAATGAACCCTTACTTCAATGCTCAAGTTGAGGCGTGCAAGTGCTCAAGCTTGAATCTATTGGTCTCAGTAATGGAACCAAAATGTAGAGGGTGCGAGCACCCATGGCTATCTCTTAGCTAGCCGTGTGAAGTGAACTTACCTCGATGCCTGAATGAGTTGCTTCTTCCCTCAAGCACATCAATAGCTCTATGATTCATGATGTGAGCTCAAGCATCCTCAAGCCTCCACCTCCAAGCTCCATTCTCCATAGCTATGCGTGAGACAAGAGAAGAGAAGAAGAAGAGAGGAGAAAAGGGAGAGCTTCACCTCCAAGATCCCTCATCCTCACACACTCACTCTCACTCCCTCACTCCCTCACACTCCCTCTCTCAAGCACACAAAAGCAAGCAAAGAGAAGAGAGGACGAGAAGAAGATGAGTCCACTTTTGCCACACACCAAAGAATGAGCTTCTCTATTCACTTTTTGGGTTACGTATTCAACTTTTGCCACACACCAAAGAATGAGCTTCTCTATTCACTTTTTGGCTTTTATGCATGACCCTAAATCTCTTTCGGATGGTCATCCCTTTTTTACATGACCGGCCATTGTGGCAAGGTCCTCTTTTCCATTTCCTTCTATTTTCCTTATCTCTTTACCTATAAACTGTTGTAAAAGGCTCCTTTGCCTTGGCATTTTGTTGCTCTAGTGCTTGGTAGTGCTCTACCATCATTTGCCACTTCAAACCTATAGAGCTAATGCCAACATAGGGAAGTTGAAGAAGTCCATAGCTGAAGCCTTTGGTGACACATCTTGGTCACTCATGGTAGTGGTGGGCTCTTCCATGGAAATTTGCTTCTCTTTTCCTAGAGGCAAGGGCATGGGATGCTTTGTTGTTGCTTCTTGCTCCTTGGGAGACCAATTTCTGATGATTTGGACAGTGGGAAATCCCGTTCAGGGCATGGCCACAAGTTTGAACTTGGCAGTAGATCTTGAAGCAAAGTGAGAGTGAGGCAGGGGAAAACTAGTAGGGGCACTCTTGCCTTGCCTGCTAGGAAATGGGCATAGTGGTGGTGGTCTGAGGTTTGACAGAGAGGGTGGACTTGGCATCTAAGTCTAGCTCATCCAGTTTGTCGGGCAAGGGTGGGAGCTTGGAGCAAGAGTTCATCATGGCAGCTTCAAGTTCTTGCTTTAGCTTCTCCTAATAGTCAAGCCACTCCTTCTCATAGTCCTCCTGGAGTTCTTTAATCATCTCCAAGCTGAGTGGGGTCACACTATCTAGGTGCTTTGCTCCTATTACACGTGATTGAAGGAAGACATTTTTCCTCTCCAGTTGTTGCACTTTGCTCTGAATGTCATTTGCAAAGGCCATAGCTATGCTTGTTGGCATGTCTCTAGCCTTTTCTGGTGTTTGTAGAGTGCAATATCCTTTGTCGGAGCTATTCAAAGAGGACAGTGTTGGCATGGTTTAGTCATTCCACTTTGATGGTGAGATCTTGATGCTTGTGTTGCTACTAAGTCAAGAACCCGTTGACAAAGTTAAGGGATTGGTACACTATTTCCTATCTAAACTCTAGATGGATGAGAATAAGTTGTTAGAAAGAGTCATGGAGGATGGGATGGCAATAGAGGAGGTTCCATTTGGACTTGTGAGTGTTGTTGGAGCAAGGGGGTATGCTTGTTGTGTTGGGAGGGTTTGTTGTCTCATTGACACTTTGTCTCCTTGAGATTTGAGGAGGGCAAGTTTGGCAAATAGGGGGGGAGGGTTGAGGATGCTTGAGCTAGCATCTAGGATCGTGGAGCTACCGGTGTGTGCGAGAGAGAAGGCAACTCATGTCAGCATCAAGGTAAGCTCACTACACTCGTAGGATCGACGTCGTGTTGGCTAGGTGAGAGATAGCCATTAGAGCTCGCTTGGAACACTTGAAACAATAAGCCGTTCGTGGGTCTTGGCAGTTGAGCAAAAGCTCCCACATTTTGGTTCCGTTGGCAGGACCAATGGATTCAATCTTGAGTGCTTGCGCGCCTCATATCAAGCATCGAAGTAAGGGATTCATCCCTGAAACGGAGCTTGAGATAGGTAGGAAGTTTGGGTGTTTTGATCTTCAAAACAAGTAAGTATTTTGGGTTAGTTTGTTTGTTTGATGATTGGAAAACATGGAGAAATCATTTCAGTTTGTTGCTTTCGATTCTTGTTGTATTTAGCGTAGGATAGGATTAGGAAATCGAATCGGGAAAGGGTAGGGTTTATCGTTGCAAAACAGGGCAAAACAGGGTATAAATCATGCAAAAAATTGCAAAAAGCTTGCTTGGAATGCTTAATGTCGGCAAAAGTGAGTGATTGGGAGCATCAAAACCTTACCTGGGACGGGGTTTAAGAGCCAAGAGGCCAAGGGAGAGCTCATTTGCAACCATTGCAGTGAGAGAGAGAGAGAGAGCCCCCACAAAGATTCGATTCGATCTCGTCTCATCGGAGAGCCTACCGCTCACCTCAAGTATACCAATCACTTCCCTTGATACCTTAGTTAATTTCTGGAAGTTTGTGCTTGGAGTGATTGCCTAGATCATGAGATTTAATCGAAATCGTCATCGTGCCGCGTTCGGCCCATTTGAGCGGCCGTTTTTGGGCCAAGTCCCATACTCGACTCGGCCCTCGACCCTTGCCATTCAACCTGCTCAATCCGGAGACCCTAATCGGCCCTTGGCCCATAGTCTACCTAGCCGTCTGAGTGACGGCACTCGACCCCTTGACCAACTCGGCACTCGGGCCGGAAACCCTAATCGACCCTCGGCCCCACTTACTAGTTTGGCCCTCGGCCCAAGACCTGACTCAGCCCTCGGCCCACCGTGACCCAACACGGCCCTCAGCCCCCGTCCGAGTCACCCACTTGGCCCCTGCAATTTGGACCAATTGGGCCGAGTGTGAATTTGTCTCAACTTTTCAGAAATTTGACCAGACCCGGCTAGAGCTCAGCAGCGCAAATTGTCACAAGCCCTCCTGACACTCAGAACTTGATTCTGGAACACGAAATAGAAAAAATCACGAAATAGACAAAATCATAAGGCGCAGCCGCTTAGCAACTTGAGTAGGCGGTCGGGAGACTGAGAGACCTAGGGGCAACCCACTGAGCCATAAAACCCTGATTGAACCCAAAAACGAGCAAGGCAACGTAACAGAAAAACCCTATACCCCGTCAAGACGACCAGAGAATTGATCGACAAAGCCTATCAGGCCCAAGACGAAGCGAAAGTGCGTAATGTCACAATTGTGGGAGAGAAGGAAGGAGTCTCACTTGTAGCTTTCTTGCTTGCACAATGGGGGAATACACACACAGGTGGAGGCTGAAAATAGTTTTCCTCTTCTTAGTTGTGTAAGCCAAAAGAACTAAAGTACAAAAGAAATAGAAGAACCCTATATGTGGGTCTCAAACCAAACTCAACTAACTAAGGTGGCATACTAACTGAGCCACGAACTAGAGAAGATAAGGATAGCTGTCATCTAGCTATTATTCATGGGCGGTGTACCCACCGCATCTGCAGCTAACAAGTCGGTGACATAAATGCACAACGGTCACCCTGGCATATCACGAGTGGAGCTCAATATCTCAACACTCCCCCTCGAGCTCAATCCCAATTCCTGTACACCAAGCAGGTCTCTGAACTTGCGCAGCTTCTCTGCACCCAATGCCTTCGTGAATATGTTAGCTACCTGATCCTCTATGTTGACATAAACTAGATCAATAAGACCTAGTAAAACCCTCTCCCGCACATAGTGATAATGCACCTCAATGTGCTTTGTTCTAGCATGATAGACTGGGTTATTTTCCAAGTGTATACTGCTCATGTTGTCACAATAAATGACAACTGGCCCATCTGTAGGCTGATGCATATCATAAAGTAGCTTATGCAACCAAGCTACCTCACATACAACCATTGCTGCACCCCTATACTCAGCCTCTGTGCTCGACAAGGCAACTGTAGGCTGTTTCTTGCTGCTCCAAGTGACTGCAGCACTCCTAAAAGAGAACACATATCCACTGGTAGATCGTCTATCAAAAATACTACCAGCCCAATCAACATCAGTGTATCCATGCAACTGTATCTGAACCCCAGTCTCATAAAGTAGTCCATATTGCAATGTGGACTTCACATACCTGAGTATGCATCTAGCCACATCCAAATGTGGTTTCCTTGGAGCCTGCATAAACTGACTTACCAATCCAACATCATAGCTCAAATCTGACCTGGTAATAGTCAAATCAAACTTCCTACTATGCGTCTGTACATAGTAGGGTCTTCCAGAAGCTCACCTGCATTTGCGCTCAGCTTCACATTCTGCTCCAAAGGAAGTGAAATAGGCTTACAGCATGTCATCCCATATTTGGACAGCATGTCCAATCCATACTGCCTCTGCAAGAGCCATATCCCACTTGGTGATCTAATCACCTCAATGCCCAAGAAATAACGCAGCTCTCCCAAATCCTTCATCTCAAACTTCTGCTTCAATAGCATTTTCACATGAAGGATATCTTCATCACTGTCACCTGTCATAATCAAATCATCAACATAAATGACAAGTAGCATAATACCTTTCTCTGTTTTTCTCACATAAAGTGAGAAATCTGCCTTGGAAATCTGAAAGCCAACAGTGACAAGATACTGTCCTATCTTGTCAGACCATGCTCTAGGTGTTTGCTTCAAGCCATACAAGGCTTTCTTCAACCTGCAAACAAACTCAGGATGAACAGCATGCACATAACCTGGTGGCTGCTCCATATAGACCTCTTCTTGCAAATCACCATGCAAGAAGGCATTCTTTACATCCCTTTGATGTAGAGACCATCCCTTTGATGCAGCCATAGCAATGACTGCTCTTACGGTTGCCATCCTTGCAACCGGACTGAATGTTTCTTCATAATCAATGCCATATATTTGTGCATACCCCTTGACTACTAATCTTGCCTTGTATCTATTCATAGAACCATCTGCATTGTGTTTCACCTTATAAACCCACTTACAACCAATTGCATTCTTATCTTTAGGTAAAGGTACCAATTCCCATGTAGCATTTGCTTCCAAGGCATCCATTTCTTTACCCATGGCTTTCTCCCATTTTTCTTTTCCCATGGCTTGCTCAAAAGAAGTGGGTTCTAGTTCCTGTATCACTTTGACCATATAGGCATAGTGAATGGCTGTAAATCCATCATATTTCAGCCTATCCACAGGATACCTAGCTTTGGTAGACCTGTGCAAAGTAGGTTCACTCCCAGATGCTCTCAAAACATCCCTGGTATTCCTTACTCCAGGTGTAACAATAGAAGGAATACCCAACTCATCATCAATGCTCTGTTCTGAGCCACTGGATTCACCATCCACATAAAAGTGACATGCATTCACATCAAACATGGGCTGATCTACCTTCTCTTTTCCTTTTTGTGATACCTGCATACCACTATCTGCATTGCTTTGAGAAGATTCTCCTAATCTCAATCTACCTGTCCATGGCGAAGAATGTGAACCACTGCTAGAGGACACTCCAGGTCCACTAATATCTTGTGACTGCTGCTGTGAATTCTGTGTAGCATTACCATTTTGTGCATCTACATCATCAATCACATTTACTGGTTTATACCAGCTACTCATCTCATCAAAAACAACATCTCTACTCACTGTAGACTTACGAGTAGAAGGGTTATAGCATCTATACCTTTTCTGCTTGCAGAGAGTAACCAATAAAGATGCACTTCTCAGCTTTTGGATCCAACTTGGATCTTAACTCATCTGGCATATGAACATAGGCAATGCAACCAAAAATCTTCAAATGAGAAATATCTGGTTTCCTACCAGTATACCTCTCCTCTGGAGTCATCCCATGTATTGATGCAGTGGGAATCCTGTTCATTATATAGACTGTTGTAGCAACTGCTTCAGCCCAGTAAAAATCTGGTAGGTCTTTTTCATTGAGCATGGCACGAGATACCTCTCCAATATGCCTATTTTTTCTTTCTGCAATTCCATTTTGCTGTGGGGTATGACTACATGAATATTGCTGCTTTATGCCATGCTCCTGCAAGAACCTTACAAACTCATTTGAGAGTTACTCTCCCCCTCCATCTGACTTTAGGCATTTTATTTGCAGGCCTGTTTCTTTTTCAACCATAGCTTTAAGAGTTTTGAAATGCCCAAAAACTTCTCTTTTCTTTTTCATAAAATACACCCAAACTTTTTTGCTATAGTCGTCAATAAAAGTGACAAAATAATGACAGCCTCCAATAGATGCAACTTTACTAGTCCACACATCAGAGTGGATTAATTCCAATGGCTTCTTACTCTCTTGAACATGTCTAGGAAATGGTTTCCTTGCCTGTTTTCCAAATTGACAGGCTTCACATATCTTATGCATTTTTGCAACCTTGAATTTAGGCAATCCTGCAATAATATTTTGGGCTTGCATTGATTTAAGTCATTGTACATTAACATGACCAATGCGTTTATGCCAGATATCAATATCTGCAACTACACCGGTCCCATGTGCAAACATTGTTGTACGCAATTCAAGCATGTCTGCATCCAACGTAAACATTCTGCCCTTCTTCTTTCCTTTTGCTATCAAGCAACCATTATTTTTCATATCCTCAACAAAGCATCCATGAGGATTAAATCTAACCTGCAAGCCCTGCTCAACCATTTGACCAACAGAAATCAGGTTCTTGGTGATATTCGGGACATGAAATACATCCGACATGTATTTCTTTTTCCCATCCTGCATAGACAAATGATTTTTTCCAATCTGCACAATAGGATGTGCAGTATCATCACCAGTCTTCACAAATCCTGGTTTTTCCATTTTCCTTGCATCCTGCATCCATTCTGCATGACCTGTCATATGGTTTGATGCACCTGAGTCAACATACCACACATCGTTGCTTTCTTCTGCACTTGTCACAAAATTGGTCATGTGCTGCACCATAAACAAATGCTCATTTCTGTTATCACCCTATCTACTAGAAGATGCATAATTCCCTTGTTGCAATTTTCCATTCATGATGTCATTCTGCTTTTTATAGCAGTCTTTAGCCATATGACCCATTTTACCACAGTAGTAGCATTCAACATTGTTGTTTGCATTTTGGCCTCTTTGCCATCCACCACGACCTCTTTGGCTCCCCCTGCCTCTAGAGTTACCAAGTCCTCCTCCATACGACTGGTTTTCTTGAGTTTGCTGCATATCCTGATTTCTACCACGGCCTCCAGATCGGCCTCCTCTACCTCTGTCTCTACCTCTTCCAGCATTTGAGTAGAAGACAGCTTCTTTTGAAGTTCCTCCTAAAGAAGATGCACCACCATTTCTCTGCTCCTCAGAAATTAGAAGAGCAATCAACTCTTCAAAATCAGGAAATCTTTCACGGACGGAAATCGATGTTCGGAACTGTGCATAATCCTTTCCTAGACCATTCAAGGTCACAGAAACTAAATCATCATCTTCCACTGGCGACCCAATGGAAGCAAGTGCATCTGCAATCTTCTTCACCTTCATGTGGTAGTCATTGATGCTCATACTTTCTCTTTGCACATTGTGCAACTCTTGCTTGAGCTGCATTTTCCTTGCTTGTGTATTTGTGCTATACATTTTTGGCAAAGTATCCCATGCCTCCTTTGGCGTACTTGCATCCTGAATATGCACAATCATAGAGTCTGAAATGCTGATAGACAGCCAGTACATAACTTTCCTGGCTCTCTCATGCCATCCTTTAAATGCCTGCATTTGCTGTTGATTGGGAACATCATGAAGAACTGGTTCTTCTTCATTTCTTGTAATGAATTCCCAACATTCTTTTCCCATAAGGAAATTCGTCATTCTAAACTTCCATACTTGGAAGTTGTTCTTGTCAAGCTTTTTAGTGACAATCTATGAAAGAGAATCAAATGCCATTACAGAACACTGCAAAAAATTCTGTCACTGCAAAAAAACACAGCTTCAGCCTCACAAGGGCCAATCTGTAAAACTGACGAAAGTGGTATTTGACCACACAGTCACTTCCTAGTGACGATTTTGCATCAGCAGGCAACAAGGATGATTTTGTAACTCCCAATGTCTCTGCGCATAGGCATACGATGCAATTTCTACAGTAACTTTTCACCGACCTGTAGAACAGTGGTCGCACAGCAAAAATTAGGGCCTTTTCCTGAGTGCGTGCGGAAAACTTCCGCCTCCAAAACATGCCCCGAAATGGCCTCGAATAAAAAAAACAGGGAAACTAAGGGCTAAAGCCCTTTCCGCAGCATATAGTGCCCTCTTGCTACACCGCGAAGGGTCTCTCAATCTGAGACAATGCACTCTTGCACTTTCCGGCTGTGTTACCTGTAGAGACTTGCTCCCAAACTCGAAAAATGAAAGCAACACTGGTCCTCTTACCAGAACACCGCGAACTTGGTTTGCTTTCTTGAGCTCCTTACCACGAACCAAGCTCTGATACCATGTCACGATTGTGGGAGAGAAGGAAGGAGTCTCACTTGTAGCTTTCTTGCTTGCACAATGGGGGAATACACACACAGGTGGAGGCTGAAAATAGTTTTCCTCTTCTTAGTTGTGTAAGCCAAAAGAACTCAAGTACAAAAGAAATAGAAGAACCCTATATGTGGGTCTCAAACCAAACTCAACTAACTAAGGTGGCATACTAACTGAGCCACGAACTAGAGAAGATAAGGATAGTTGTCATCTAGCTATTATTCATGGGCAGTGTACCAACGCATTTGTAGCTAACAAGTCGGTGACATAAATGCACAACAGTCACCCTGGTATATCACGAGTGGAGCTCGATATCTCAACACGTAAGACGCTTAGAGATTGTTTGTCACACTCACCCTGAATTTCTGCACTTGAAATACACTTAAGGAAAACTGAAAGCCTGATTGAGCACAAGTGCACTGAAAAGAACACACACATTGAGTGGAGATAAATTGAGGACTGTATTTAATAAGTCAAGGAACTCACTCAGATAAACCACTCAAGGAACCCACCAATAGGAGAGAACCCAAAGATGTAGACAAACCATCAACACGTGAAGTAGGACCAAGCAAGCGGCGCCAACGAAGTGGATTTGACAAACCTACTCAACCTGATTGATAGCTTGGTGGAGCACGAGAACTCGACTATGGCAGAAGAAAGCTCAAACCACACGTCTAACGAGGAACTCAACTTAGGTGTCTTCCTAGAGGCTATTCAGCAGAGCTGGTCAGCAGCTACGATGTGCATGCCCGATATGAGCACCACGGCCGGGCAGCAAATACTATCATCGCAGACTTAGAAGAAAAGAGAAAGCTAGCCCACAAGGCATTGCAAAGCATAGTCGAATACAACAAAGACCAGCAGGCTAGGAGCCAAAGGCAAAGCACAGAGTTGCGTGAGGTGCAGCGGGTGTGCTGAACTTAGCCAGTAGAAATCGAACAGATCACGAGAGGGCCCTAGAAGGAGACTTAACGGTGAGCGAACTTCTTATGAAGTGACTACTAGACAACACCGCAGCAGACCAAAGTGCCACAACATTGGCGACATCACTGCTAGTAGGATTAGGAGCAACCCAAGACTCTAAGAGCCAATCTAAAATCCCAATAGTCGCAAAGCAGCTCAACAAGTACCAACCCCACGACGATTCATACAGCTTTGTAGAGCAATTTGAGCAAGTCTGCAAAGCCAATGGCCTCAGCGACCTAACTCTGCGCTCTCAAGCGTTTGGGCTCTGCTTAGGTGACAAGGGTAGGACCTTGTATACAAGCGTAGATGCTGCAGAGCGAGCCAATTTCAATGGCCTCAAGAATCTCTTCATCAAGAGATTTGCGGAGCCTAGATACTCCGACAATCTGCTAGTACGACTGATGAATGTCAAGCATAAAGAGAATGAGGGCATTCACGATTATGTAACCCACGTGAGGAGTCTCTTCAAGAGAATCCCTACGGGCAAACAACCGACTAAAAGAGCAGTTTCGACTGTATTCATCAGCGAAATTTGAAATGAGAAACTATATAAGGCTTTGGCCTGCAACTCGAGCTTGCAGCGAGACGCGCTAGCTAGGGTTTTGAGAAAGCCATCAGAGTTGACGATTAGCTAAAAGAGCAGAGCTCCAACTCAGAAGAAACCAACTCGCGAAGTTCAGAGAGAGCATCAGCCTCTAGTGAATGACCAGCCCCATCATCCCAAGATAAGGGGAAAGCCACCGAGATGAACCAAGACTTGGCTGATGTCAAGATGGATATAGCCAAGCTGCAAGACATGTTGAGACGACTAACATCCCAAGATAAGGGGAAAGCCACCGAGACGAACCAAGACTTGGCTGATGTCAAGATGGATATAGCCAAGCTGCAAGACATGTTGAGACGACTAACATGCCCACACGTCTAATGCGTGTACTGTGGCGGAAATCACTTGCCAGCTAAGTGTCAAGACCCTAGGTCGAGACCTTACGCTAACTACAGCAGGTTCGGTCATGACATCGCGCATTGCAGATTGTCGAGAAGACTTCTGTACTCGTAATCATACGGCCAACCCTACCTAGCAAATAGGCCACAGCCACTCTTCGGAAGGGAAGCACCATTGGCCCTTTCTATGCCTAACGACATTAAGCCGGCTGTTCCTAGGATGGACATAAACCCTACATGCATACCTAGACCGCCTGGTCCCTATGTGACTCATCCACCTAGTGATGCTCCAGTCCACTACGTGGAAGAGCCAAATGAGGAAGAGACTTACTTATACCCTTATGTCTCTCACGACGATGAGGCAATGTAGTCCTTATGGACTATCGACCGGTACAACTGATGGTGTTAGGGAGAGGATGAGGTAGAGGCCTAGGAGGGCAGATGCAGGATCCAATCATTTGTTGGACTTGTGGTCACCCCGGTCATGTCCCATCACGTTGCCCTGAGAGGGAGCAGCAGAATAGAGACAAAGCTGACCTAAGGTGTGTTGAGTGCGGAATCACCCATCTCTTCGTCGATTGCCCAAAGCGGAAACCTTCTTCAAGTTCAGCCAACGTACCATCTGTCCCATTGGGGTTTTTTGGTGTCGAGAACCTCGATGGGGGTGAGATCGGCATGCTTATGCTGGGGAGATCATCGATCTCATCCTCTAGGATGGGCTCAGCATCCCTTAAGTGCTCTTGGGCCTCTTTTACCCAGTCCTTCACTTTCTTTATGGCCTTCACTCTAGTGACCACCTCTATGACGTTAAGCTTGGGAGACCTGCTTACCACTCTAGGAGAGAGACAAGCAGCCAACAACCTCCTTACCACTCTAGTGACCACCTCTATGACGTTAAGCTTGGGAGACCTGCTTAAGCAGCATCCCACCCTATGGCAAGACCTCAAGCAGTGGGTTGAGGGGTCACGAGAACAAGCTGCTGATCTGTACGATCATGATGTAGAAACACAAATACCGAGTCTAACGCTGCACTCTGTGCCAAAATCCTTGCACGTTAATGCCTTCTGGGAAGACACGGAGATTCATGCAGTATTACTGGTCCTAGCCTTACGCAACACAACGAGAAAGGGGATCGTAGACATGGGAGCCGGGGTTAGTGTGCTGAGCCACGCAGTACTTTAGACTTGGGGAAACCCACCTATCAAGACCACTCGGTTTAATGTCACATTAGCAAACGGCATGAGAAGCCATTTGGGGTCTTTAAAAACTGGCCAGTGAAAATCGCAAGTGTCCAGTTCTCTGTCGATTTTATAGTCATGAAGGGGGTGGACTACGATATCCTATTAGGCCGACCCTGGATGCGCAATGCCAGAGTTATCGAAGATTGGGGTAATGGCTTGATCTTCCTAGGCAACAGAACAGAAGCTGTGAGGGTAGAGATAGACACTTGAAAGACCTCACCAAAATCGACTTGGATGCCATCTCCGCGATGCTCAAGGGTAATGCTCAAGTCAAGAAGTCTTATGGGCCCTTGAGCAAGTATATTCCATACGATGAGCGGGATCGAAAGCATGTCCTTGCTACAGTAGACCTGTCGTTCTCGGATCATGAGGCATATGAGCGAGCCATCAAGATGAGGGGCAAGTTTGACGGCACGCCCTCCGTACCAGTTTGCATGATGGCAGCAACCCTTCGTGGGAGACCTAAGTCGGTCACCTTCCAAGTGCCAAACAACAAAAGAGACCTCCAAGAGATTCTGGAATACTTAACGGACAAGCTAGCTAACAATCCAGTAGCAAACTTCAAACCACTCTAGGATCTCTTAGGCAAATCCAACTGGCAATGGACCCAGGTACATGACTTAAACCTTATGTACAACTGGACCCTAGTCCCAGATCAACAACAAGAGATATACCAGGCCCTAGGAGACGACGAGTAGTCTGACACAAAGGACTCCAATGACGAGTACAAAGACTGCCAATCCTTTAGTGAGACGAAAGTGAGGGTGAGATAGATACCGTAGAATACGACACTGAGGGACATGAAATAGAACAAATACGGGCAGACTCCAAGCCACGAAAAAAGAGTGTCTTCAGGATAGAGCGAGGGGTCATGCGCATGGATTGTGATCGCGCTTGGTTAGAACATGTAGAAGCCATGGACCTTGAGCAAGCAAGCCTAGCCCAACCGGGAGTGACACCAGTGCTTAGGATAGAATCACCATCTGAACTGCGACCACCATGGGAGACTATCTCTTCTAGCGAAGACAGTGAGTTCGACTCTAAGTCGGAGGTAAGTTTGGAGGTAAGTTCGGATAGCGACCCAGAAATACCTAGGCCACCCAAGACCCGACCCCAGAAATACAGGAAAACATGTGTTAACCCCAAGTCAAGAAGGCGAAAAAATGAATGAAAAAGTGGGAAGAGGATGGAAAAATAGCAAAGACACGCAGGTGGCCTCTAAAGCTAAGCTGGGGCCAAAAGCATAATTTTAAATGAAAGGCGCCTCAAAAAACTCCAAAAGCTCATGTAAAAGAGCGCCAAGCTCCCTCCTATGCCAATTGTAAAGTATTTAGAGGCATAAGGCTAGAAGAGGGAAATAGAGAAATGACCTTGCCACAATGGCTGGTCATGTAAAAGAAAGGGATGGGTGCCCATGGGAATTTAGGTTTTGTATATAAAGTTTAAAAAGTGAATGGAAGCTCATTCTTTGGTGTGTCGCTAACAAGAGCTCTCTTCTTCTTCTTCTCTTCTTCTCTTCTTCTCTTCTCCTTACTTGTGTGTGCTCTTGAAAGAGGGAGTGTGAGAGTGTGAGAGAGTGAGTGTGTGGGAGTGAGGGATCAAGAGGGTGAAGCTCTTCACCATCTCCTCTTCTCTTCGCTTCTTCTCTTCTCTTCTCTCTTCTCTTCTCTTCTCTTCTCTTCTCTTCTCTTCTCTTGCGTGCACGGCTACGGTGGATGGAGCTTGGAGACGAAGGAGGCTTGAGGATGCTTGACCTAGCATCTAGGATTGTGGAGCTACCGGTGTGTGCGAGAGAGAAGGCAACTCATGTTGGCATCAAGGTAAGCTCACTACACTCGTAGGATCGGCGGCGCATCGGCTAGGTGAGAGATAGCCATTACAGCTCACTTGGAATGCTTGAAACAATAAGCAGTCCGTAGGTCTTGGCGGTTGAGAAAAAGCTCCCACAACATGTAAGCATTACTTGGTAGCATTGGAGAGAGTTGTGTGGGATAACGATAAATGTTGAAAGCATACCATGACTTACATTTCTAAGGATGGAGGTTTGGAGACACCTCAATGTCTTCCTAAAGCTCTCAAGCAACAAAAGACAATCTACACATATCCTGAAGAGTTCAAATGTCCAATTACAAATCTTATTCAAGCAATAAATGAGGCACGGAAAGAAAAGGATCACATTTTATTTGGTATGAGATAATATTTAATCTAAGCTTTCTTTGATAAAATTTCCAATGGCATAAAATGATTATTACTCTCTTGTATTTGGAGCATATCCTTCATATCCATGGGCCTTACTTTGTGGAGGAGTAAGGCCCCCTAGCAACTTATGGCGGCAAAGGCATGGAAAAATCTCACTATCAAGCACGTACAAGTTTTTTTTGAAGCACAAGACATGGAGGAGGAGTTACAAAAAGCAATGCTCTTGAGGAGCTATTCAATTGGTTTTTTCGATGACACCCTCAAAGAATGAATACTAAAGATGGCAATGAAACTTGAGAATTCATAGTATATTTCAAGATAGAAAAGTACAAAGCTAGCTCTCAAGAGCCTTTACATCTTCCTCCCCCTCAAGGATCTTTCCTCTATAACTTAGAAATTTTCTTCTCTTGTAGTCAACTATTGATTTTGTATCAATTCAATTTGTTGCCAAAGCATAAGATGAGAGGGCCAGAAAGTATCTTGCTCTAGAAGTAGAGAAACCAGGGACCATAACCAAAAATCCTAATTGCTATTGTCTTCTCCAAAAACATCACCTTACGTGCATTATACTGTAACCCAAAGAAACCAAGTAGCCTTGTAAAATGCCTTGATACATAGTATAGGCCATGTTGCTTCCTCTGAGAAGATGTTATGAAATACCAAGAAAACATGGGGATCAATCCTTGCTAACAGTAATGGGCAAGTGCAACATTGTTGAATGAACTAATACCAGCTCTCAACCCTTTCCCACATCCCAATAAGTTGTCAAAATCTTCAATCTCCAATTGCAAAAAATATGAATGTCAAATGAATGATGAAATCAAACATATTAATGTATCTTACAAAATTGGAGATAATAATACCAATTTATTTTCATCGTTATCTAGCTTAGTTGGATTCCATATATTAATTGATGATTGTACCTCATTGGTATCTTCCAATTCTTTAACATACTCTGACTCCTCTCTTCCAAAATTGAAAATTCCATGTCGATCTTGAAGGCTGTTGAACTCCTCATTAGTAATCCCATACTCTTTCTCAACATCCTTTGCCTTGTCAAAATAAGGAGAAAGGGAATCCCTTGCATCAATAAACTTGTCATGTGTAATTTCAGTATCCATTTTAAGTAACTCTTCTTTTGATTCATTTTCAACATCAACAATGCCATTTGCAACATCATAAGCCTTTGCAATGATCACTAAATAATAATCCTCCCTGAGATTGAAAAGCCTTTGGATGTTTGATAGTAGTATGTGTTCCTTGTCCTTCATAGGGAAAGTTGGAAGGGAAGGAACTATATAGAAAGAAGAGGAGTCACATATAATATCTACATTTACATGGTTTTCTTCAATTATGGTCTCAGCTTTGAATTGGGAAACATCTAGTTTTTTAGCAATATATGCTTCTTTCTCGAGGTCCAAACATTCCTCTGCGTCCTTCTCATTTGCCGCAAGTGCTTTAGGACTAACAATGGTGGTGAATACACCTCTTATACATGCAAGAACCTTTGTGAGCTATGGTATAAAGGGAGAGTTGATATCTCTAGAGAGTCCTGCTCAAAATGATGTGGTTGAGAAGATGAACATGACCGTTCAAGAAAAAGTTTGTAGTATGATCTCTAATGCTAGTCTCACTAATGGTTTTTGTAATGAAGCTATAAAGACAACAATCCATTTGATCAACAAGTCATTGGATGGGAAAATTTATAAACGATTTATGGCATTAGGGCCAAAATCGCTTCAAAAAATGCACTTTTGTTAATCACGGGATTAAGAAAAGGACCAAAGAGAGTTTGCCACATGTGCAAGATTATGGTATTCTTGTCTCCTCTTTTTTGGACTATAGTAGAGTCCACTTCGTGATTCTCTCCTCCTTTTTAGCCAAAATCTCCAAAGTCTGACATATTTTGGTAGTCCTGAAGTCCTTATTTACTTATAAAATCTGACAAATGACATAATAAAGATGTTGTGAAGTTAATGATTATTTTTTTGAAAGTCGAGAACTTTTTGGTGCCCAATATATTTTCATTCGTCTTCTTAATATACTTTTTTAGTTCATTCACCTTTCTCAGTGAGCTTCTTTCTCTGCTTTTTAGTTCATTCATCTTTCTCGATGAGCTTCTTTATCTACGAATTTAATTTAAGTATGATATCTAAAAGGCGCTCTTCTCGTTTAGTAAACTCTTGCATTGTCTATAGCCACCACAGAGTTCACGAAAATTGGGAGCGAAAGATTTTTAGCGTAAACGATTAGGTTGCCATGCTGCCCTCTTGCAAGGACTCTCACAAGGTGAAAAGAAAAAAACGAGAGGATATTAAACATCATTGGAAGGGACATATCATTTCTTTCAAAATTATACATGAAGGGTGGTTATTAAACTACAACATGTTTACATGGCGAAGGATATGCACTTGCCTCCAAACGAGCGTGTTTTGCAACAAACACATTGTAAGACTTGAGTTGATAACGTATGTAATTTTTTTTCATTTAAACAAGTACTAATAATGAATTCTTGGTTGTAGATATATTTCCATTAACAAGTACTGAATGGCAACCTATGGAAAGCTTAAGTGGAACCTTCCATGCGATTCATAAGGTGTTCGCAGACATTATCTATACTGATCAAATTGTGGGTTCTTTTATTGAGGGAAGGTTTTTTATATATTATGCATGTTTCGTGGCTTGTAGAGGAGAGTCGAAATCAACTAGTGTGATTACCCTATCCAAAATCAACTCAATACATTACTCCCTTATCCACCACATATATGAGTTAGGGTAATCTTAGCACTATGAGAAAAAATGTAACAAGTTGGTAAACTAAAAAAAGGTCCCTTAAAAAACCAACAATATGAAAGAAACTTATATTCACCCCATCTATCTTGAGTATCTTTGAATCTATTTTCTTGTAGACATTTGAAAGCACGCTCTTTCCACAAGTATATGTATGAATTTGCAATGGTACTTCTTGTTAGAGAGAGTTATATGGTTTTTTAGGATCAACAATATCCTCATATATAGTGTCCAAGAAGATAGTCACGAGTCTGCCAGCACTGCAAATGGAAACATGTAACTAAAATAGACAATGAAATAAAATAAATAATTAACCAAAAAGCAAGTAGTATTCCATTCAATCCACATTTTTCCTTGGCCATGGATACCACTTAGAGAGTTCATGAGGATAATTTCTCTGGTGAGTGTATCTGATGTAATGAAAAACAATATGGTAATTTGTGATGGAATCAAAAGCTTTGAAAGACATTGTTATGTTTGAACCAGATCTTGAAAACAATTCCATTGATAATAGTGGACCAGCAATACATATAATTTTAGAGATTTATTGGTTAAGAGATGCAATCAATGCCCTAAAGCTAATAGAAAAAATAAAGGTGTGTTATTTGCAATCAATAGCACAATCATTCTATATACTAAAAATTTTGAGAGTCAAAATGCCTTACCTTATGCAACAATAAACTACAGAATCTAACAATTAAATATCATTTTTAACAACTAACATGGACTTTTCCTTAAGAGATATGCTAAGATAGTCCTCTTCCTCACAAGTGCATGAAAAATTGATAACCATTTGTCCATACACCTCACCCATTCTCTTATAATTAACAAGGCCAAGCACATCGATTTTTCTCTTGCAAACATCATCCTCGATTTCTATGACCCCTTGTGTTTTTTCTTCTTGGACAAACTCTTGCTAGAATGTAGTCCTTGTTGTGTATAGATGTATCGCATCCTCAATCTTTGGCCATTTTTCTTTCCTAGACAATTTTGGGACTTGTTAAGGATCTCAAAGTCTTTTTTTATCAATAGTGGGCAAGGGCCTCAATACCTTGTTGAACATGTACCTTATTCTACTAATCATATTAAAATCTTTGTTCATCAACGTGATCTTATGAGCATGAGCAATAACAATGTAAGCATAATTCATAAAGTCGATAACAAAGTACTCAACTACCTCCTAATGAGAAAGAATCGCTGCAAGCTACCATTTCTTTTGTAGGCCAGTTTTAGTCAACACTCTTGAAAATCTATCAAAAATATCCTTGATAACTTTGATAAAAGTTGTCTTCGGAATAAACCTATATCTGTTCTTTCTCCTTGGCTTGGAAGAACATCTAGATTGATTTGTTGACTAATCAAGTACTCTAGGGGAGATTGGAACCTTGATAGTTGTCTACTTTGTCATTCTCATCACACTACTGCTTGAGAGAAAATGACAAGAAGAGTAATAAAAAACTATTCACTAGTATGGTCCATACGACATGGAGAGGATAAGTGTGACCTGAACACCCCTATTCGCGCCATATCATGGTATGCTATTTTTGGGTTTTTTTTTGTCATTTTAAGGCCATTTTTTGCTTTAAAACAACAAAGAAGCTCAAAAAAATATTTAAAATTTTCTTTAAAAAATTCAGAGCCTAATGACTTTATCGAATTTTTTGAAAAAAAATTTATAGGTTTAAGGTCTCACAAAAAATAAGACATTACAAGGGGGTTGTACTTTGTACGCACATGTTTACTCCTCCACGATACGGAGCGAGGAAGATCCCTACAAAGATTTCGTTGTGCCACTCTCGCACCATATCAAGTCATCCATGATACGAAGCAAGAAGTATAGTACCAAATATTATGCTTTGCCATGGTCGTGCTATATCAGCTGCTCCACGATACGGTGCGAATAGGACCCTGCGGAGTTTTGGCTTTGTTGCTCTCACGTTGTATCAACTTATCCTCTCTATGTCATATCAACCATACCATTGAATAGTTTTTTATTACTCTTTCTGCCATTTTCTCTTAGGCAGCAATGATGACAAGGACAAAGCAGACAACTGCCAAGGTTCCAATCTCCCCTAGAGTACTTGATCAGCCAACAAATCAATATAGACCCTCTTCTACTCAGGGAAGTGAGCCTTCCAAGCCAAGGAGAAAGAATATATATTGCATTTTATTATAGCTTGATTTATAAAGGCATCTTATTGTGGATTAAGGGGGGGCATCTTGTCATGCTTTGTAGTCCAATGTGGCATTGAGGGGGGGGGGAGGGGGTGTTGAGAGTGTATGCATGTGTCTTCTTAGTGTTATAGAGGATAAGAGGAGCTGAGTGTGAATAGTCTTGAGGGGAAGGGGAAACCCTAACCCAAAAAAAAGCACAAAGAAATTGCAAAAAAAGGCCATCATGAGATGGCGCGAATGGGGGGGGTTGCGTGATGACCCACCAACCCCCCTATTCGCACCATATCTTGATGGCCTATTTTTTGTGATTTTTTAATTCTTTTTTGGGGTTAGGGTTTCCCCTTCCCTTTAAGGCCACCAAAAAATAGGCCATCATGATATGGCGCGAATAGGGGGGTTGGTATCATGATATGGCGCAAATAGGGGGGTTGGTATGACCAACCCCCCTATTCGCGCCATATCATGATGGCCCTTTTTTTGTGCTTTTTTGGGGTTAGGGTTTCCCCTTCCCCTCAAGACTATTCACACTCAGGTCCCCTTATCCCTTACAACATATAAGGAGGATTCTCTTCTCTTTTTTTTCTTAAAAATAGCTTTAAAATAACAAATGAGCTCAATAATTTCTTAAAAACTTTTCAAAATTTTTTAGAGTATAATCCTTTTATGAAAATTTTTGGATTTTTTTAATAGGTGTAAGGTCTTATTAAAAATAAAGATTATAATATTATCAAAGAGTCACATGTGACCATTATCCCAAAGCTTAAAATTTTTTGGGCTATTCCTTTGCTTTTTTTTCTACCTATCATTACATATTTTGGATCCAAAATAGACTATCTTTTTGAATAGATATTGCATTAGTATATATTTGCTATAGAAGTTCTATCTTCTTTAAGAGCTTTAAAAATATATAAGAGATATGAATAGTTATATATTTTTAAGATAGTATATATTTTCAATAATTTATTTGCTAATCATTCTATCAATTCACTAAAATATTTTTATTTTAGAGAGAGTATCTTCTTGAAGAGTTATGGAATATAGTTTATCTTTACTAAATAGTATATTCTATCATTTTCAGCTATAGAAAATATTAAAGAGATATTGAATAATTATATCTATTCTCATAGGTTTCATATAAGAATTTGACTATTAATGACTTATTCATTCAACTCCATTGATTTATCAACAGTTTATATTATTATGTAAATGACTCCATTAATAATTTATTTATTTAACTCCATTGACTTGTCAAAAGTTCATGTTATTTCATGTAGAGGACTTTGTATAACATCATATAATACTCTTCAAACTATTTTTAAATAATAAATAAGATCATGAATGCTATAGAGTAAAGGAGATCGATAATCACAAAGATTATTTTGATGGTCGTTTTTTTTGTGAAATTGAGATATATTACATTTGAAAAGAGACATACAATGATAAAGCATCAATAATGTAGTGATGCTTTCAATTATAAAATCAGTATGCATTAGAATTAGAGTTCTGAGAGAAAGAAATAGAGTCAAGTCCTTTCTATTTCTTCCTACAAATCAAGGGAAGATATCTTAAGAGATTTGC
This sequence comes from Lygodium microphyllum, assembly GCF_053477565.2. Taxonomy (NCBI): domain Eukaryota; kingdom Viridiplantae; phylum Streptophyta; class Polypodiopsida; order Schizaeales; family Lygodiaceae; genus Lygodium; species Lygodium microphyllum. The sequence continues at coordinate 91,568,621 of NC_141159.1, read as the reverse complement.
CAGAATATGATAGCATGAGTAGTATCATCCTATGACATCAAGCCACCATTTAGGTATTGAAATCTGATAATAAGAATTGCAATCGAGGATATTGAAACCCAATAGTGCTATTAAGAATCATAGTTGAGGATATAATGAGAAAAAGACTCCCAAGAGTTAATATCAAGTAAGAAGTTGTATCCTTCATATTCTCTGAAGTATCCTACACACATAAAATCCTCTTATTCCTAAAGTTGATATGATACCCAATATCACTAATACTTTTATCTATTACTTGTTTAATGTTTTTTATATTTTAAAAGACTAAAAATTGAATAATAAATATTTTTAATCTATTACTATGTAAATATTTTTATATTTCAAAAATCAAAGTACTTCATTTCTTCTAATTATAATATATTATCCTTGTCTTATCCATTAGTGCTTGCTAAAAAGTTGATATTACAACATTGTATAATGAAGATATTCTATTTTCAAGTACCAAGATCAAGGTGAAATTTTTCACTTTCTATTATATTAGCTTGACATTCATCCTTAGTATATCTATCCCTACCAATTTGTATCAACACCATGGGACTCTTTTACCCATTTTCTTATGAATCAAATTGAAGAGATTGAAGAAAAAGCTTGGGTTTGGTTGAAATAAAATCTTACAGAAGTGATGTCTTAGGGGTCGAAGTAAAGATGCAACTTGGATGTCCCAACTTAGTCGGGTCTGCTGAAAACTAACGAGATGATATTGTTTCAGGTCCATGGAGGACCATATCTCTATAGCTCAATTGGCAAGTAAGTGGTATTGCTCCTCTGTGTAGAGACTCTTTTGATTGTTGATCACCTTCTCAAGATTTTGTGAAAGGAGACGAAGGCAGACGAAGGGAGACCAATACAGATTGGTAGTAAGAACTGAACGTGATTTTAGTGAGAAATTTTATGACATAGTAAAATTTACTTTAAGAACTAAGAAACAAAGTGAAGAGGAGAGAATGATGGTTCAAATGAATGCAGACAAAAAAAGAAGCGTGATTTTGGTGGGAAACGTGATAGTAGAATATTTAACCATTCAAAAAGAAAGAATAATGGCCAAAAAGTGACCCCTGACATGAGTTAACGTCCTTAGGTATTTAGTGGCCGACCTCTTAAATGAATAATATATTCTCTCATTAATCACGTCCGAATGGCCAAATTTGGAGGGTTCTTTCTTTTAAAACCTCAACTAATTAGTAACTTAATCATTTACTTACAAGCCTCCTTTTTGAAACTTTTTGGCCCTAATGGTTTAAAAAGAGGCCTATTTATGATTACTTATATTTTTGACCCTATGAGAAATCTATGCATGTACCTAAGGACAAGTAGAGTAAGCTTGATCCTAAAAACCAAGGAATGTACCTTTCTTGGATATGGGAGTTAGGAGAAATGGGCTATCACTTATGGGATTTTGAGTTTAACAAGGTATTACATAGCCATCATATCATTTTTAATGTGAGTAAGATGCATAGACAACCCGGTAAAACAATTGAGATCGATAGGGTAGTGTTCCAATAGGATTCATAGCCAATATGTGAGTAGTATGTGTGGCCCATCTCACGTGATGTAGGGCTTGGACAGCCAACTACTTGTATTGGTTGCCAATGAGGATATGAAGTTGGTTCATATTATAAAAATCACCTCTCTTGCATGGAGATTTACATGAGAATATTTATACGGAAAGTCTGTCATCGATGTGGATGTATTGAAGAAAAGATTGAATGAAACTTTTGACATAAAGGACTTAGGGAATGCTTATTACATACTTGGCATGCACATTATGTAAGATAGAGACAAAAAGATACTCTATTTGTCTCAAAAAGAATACATTGGGAAAGTATTTGGAGGGTTTCAACATCGAGAGAGGGAAGGAAATCTATGTCTCATTGCCTCCAAATTTGAAACTTAGTCAAGAGGACAATCCCATATTTTTAAGCACCCATTTATAGTCCATTTTTTTCCTGATGTGTATTTGAGACTTGTATAAATAAATGTATGCCAAAACTTGTTTAGACCTTATGTCAATTTGATAACATGTTTAGTTATTCTTTGAGCAAGTGGTCATCTTCTATAAGAAGTGCTTGCTTTGAGAGGAACAAACAATAGTGAATATTTGAGCATTAACAAAATTTTCACCCCTCCATATTAAACTTACAACATTGAGTGTGGGAAAGCTAGGTGATTGTGAATTGCTAGAAACTTTTGTACTTGTTGGTCAATCAAGTGTGTGGTGGAGCAATCTACATGCTTACTACCTTAGGTGGGCTTAGCAAGGTATCCAACTTGTTTCTCTTGCAAGAAGACTTAAAGGGCAAGTAGCCCATATTCCAATCAAAAAAGAACCCATCTTTAGGTTTGGAAGCCCCTCGTGAGTCATCTCTACCATTAAAGAATCCAAAATAACATTTTTTTTCATTTGCCCTATCATTATAAATCTATTTTGTATTAGCTATCAAATTTCCCACATTGTATCTTTTTTTGTTAATATAATTTACTTTGGTTTATCTCAATAATTTCAAAAGTTATTAAATAAATGTGTAGTGCATTACATGTACCGATAACATATGACAACTACATATGATAACATGTAGTATATTTATATATGATGGCACACAATATGTTTTCATGCAATAGCATAATCCACATCAATTGTGTAATTTTGTGGTTTGCTTATATATGATAACTAAACCCTAAATGAATTAGGGAGCTTCTTATTCCTTATTTATGTCATAATATAATCCAAAAACCCTTTAAATATACATGTGATACATCCAGTGCCATCATGTGTAGTACATATACATATGACAACGTGTGGTGTATACATCCATTAAAGTAATTCAATTTTCTTAAGATGTGTTTTAATGGATGCAAGCAACATTTAAAGAAAGACAACAATTAAATTTACTCACAATAAAGGCAATGAATATACAAATATGTAGGATGTGTGCGTGCATGCGTGCGTGCGTGCATGCATGTGTGTGTGCATGCGTACGTGCATGCGTGCGTGTGTGTGTGTGTGTGTTCATTGCTCAAAATTTTATTCAATGCATTGGTTTTTGAGTTTTTTATATGGCCACACATGGAAAAACCTTATGTATGTGGGAATCCCTACAAGTAAGGTTCCTTGTCTTAATGAAGAAGAACAATAAAATTCATATCCTTGTCAGCCACCAATGGTGACCCACTTTGCATGGATGGCAAGGTAGTTAGTTGGTTATCATCAAATTGGTCAATGAGATATCCCTTTGCATGTTGTTTAATAGGGCCTCCATGACTACAATTGTCCACTTTCATGACATTGGGCCATCCATCACTTGGACTAAAAATCTCCCAATGCTATTGAGCCACAAGTCCTACAAGACCTTTGGAGCTACCTTTTAGGATACCTTTGTAAGAGGAGATTCTAAGAAGTGAAATCCAAGCTATTGTATGGGATGGGCAATCAGTCTTTGAAGATTTAAAGCCCAAAAATTGAGGGTTCAAAACTCATATGAAACTTGTTCTGTAAGACACAACTTATGATGCATCTCAAAGGCAAAAGCATCATAGAGTCCAAAGTTGCTCCTTAAGAAAATATTATATAACAATGCAATCCGAACAACCACATCTTATATAATTTAGAAGTTGCTAAGTTAGAAGTTGCTCCTTTTTAGATAAACATTCAAAACTTACTTCTTTCTTTTCATGTCTTTCTAGCCTACAGACTACACTCTATAATTTCTTTAGGGATCTCTACTAGGACAATAGGAGCTAGACTGGTAGTTGTTGATTATGCAGTGCTCCTATCAATTGCATTTCTTATTGATTTCCAACTTGCATCCATCTTTTAGCCCTATGGCATACTTATAGCTCACAATTAGGTCGTGAAATGTATACCAACAATATAAATAAGATAGAATATTATTGGATCTTTTACTTTTCATAGAAACATGAAACTTCATGCATTGCTTTTCAATAATACGAGCTCTGCATATAGCAATCAACTAATATACATTAAACATGATGTTGAAGAGGATCTAAGAGAGCATATCTTAGGACTCTATGTGTGTGTGTGTGTGTGTGTGTGTGTGTGTGTGTGTGTGTGTGTGTGTGTGTGTGTGTGTGTGTGTGTGTGTGTGTGTGTGTGTGTGTGTGTGTGTGTGCGTGCGTGCGTGCGTGCGTGCGTGCGTGCGTGCGTGCGTGCGTGTGTGTGTGTGTGTGTGTGTTTCATAGTGCTTCCATAGGCTTATCTCACATATCAAGCTCCCTCCTCCCCCCCCACACACACATACATAGAGGAAGAGAGGGAGGGAAAGGGGGAGCTTAGAGATATCTCTCAGATAGAATGTGTTTGGAGAGAAGTCCCAAAGAGAGAGGTGAAGAGTTATTCTATATAACCTGTGAACACACATACACACAAAGCATACAAGACAACTCTCAAAGAGAACACGTGGCATCTCAAAACATAGGGGACACGCACACACACAAAGATGTGTGTGTGTGTGTGTGCGCGCGCGCGCGCGTGCGCTTTCAACCCATCAACATGTTGCAAACTACAAGGTTGCAAGCTTCTAACTACCTTCTTTCTCCATTTCATTGAATAAAGAAACAACTATTTTATTTTAGTAGTTCTAAATTAGCATATCTATTTTTTATTGGATTTGATTTTTGAGATTCTCTTTAAGATTTTAAGTACTTTCAAACACTTTCTTTTAAGTGCCAAAAAGTAATGTTCAAGATATAACTTTCAAAGCTGCCTATATATGCTTCCACCCTTCTAAAACTCTTGAGGTATACTTATAAGGAAAGTTATAGTTAGGCATTACTCTCATATATATTTGTTGCATTACAAAAATGATCTAATAGGTAAAGGATTAAGGAACCTTCACATGTTATTGAAGTTGTATATGTTTCTCATACTTAACTTCATATATCATTAATGTGTCATTAGAAGTGTAAAAATAGGCAAAAATTTTCCCTATGCTATTTTGATATGATACAGACACGTTTTTACTATAATTGATCAATTACAAGAAGTAAAAATATTCACATGTAACATTCTTTGAAAGCATTAAGGTTAATTTTGGAAGCTTAAGCTAGCAAATTTTTCTTACGAGTTTTGCTTATTCATTTCCTTCATCCATTCATAATTAAAATTATCATTATGAAGTGACAATAGTAAGCCTCTCTTCATCACCTTTGCACTAAGGTAAGTTGTATCTCATTTAAGAAAATGTAGATATTTCAACTTTTAGTGACCCCTTGAAATAATTTTAGTTTTTTCATAATCATGGACTTCTTTGAAAAACTCTCTTCGTGAAATAATTGGATGAGTGCATCTAAGACACCAACATGGCACAATTTCATGTGAACTACACAGGGAACTAGCCCCTATTTGATGACTCAGAGTAAGTATGCAAGGAAGCTCATCGTCATGCTTTTTTGGAGTGCTTTTGACAGTATGGACCTTGACTATACAACTATAATTAGAGACTTATGGGTCAATATGGTGGAGGTGGAAAAGTCTCTCAAAGAATACTTTTACATTCACAATCATAGGAGAAGAGTTTCATCAAAGTGTCCAATAAGAAGGCATCAAAAGCCCGTGCTGCATTCTCGTTGGCCCAACTTAAAGAAGGATATGCTAGCATTTGTTCTCTAGTCTACCTTTAGTATAAACATCACTCTAAAAATGCATTAAGATTAATTATATAGATGGTACTTTGTTGCTATGTACCAAGCTATGCTAGTGCTTCAATAGTTCCAATTTTTCGGGAAGGCTTCTTCTTTGTACTTGTGGCTTTGAGTGCCAAATAAGATTGAATCTTGTGTAGTGTCATCGGATACAAAGGAAATTTGGTCCAACAATACCTCGGTCAATGGACTTCTCCTTGGAGGAAATGCTACTCAACAAGCACCCATTGAAATATGTGCTTTGGATGAGTAGGGTCCTATATATTCCCAAGGGTTGCAAATGTTTAGCTTAGAGGACAAACAAATGTGTGTATTGTATAAGAACAACATTGTTTCAAGAACTCAATTGCCCATGCAAATTTCAAAAAAGAATGTATGATTTCAATAAAAACAATATTATTTCTCCAAAACTCAATTCCCCATACACCCAAGTGCAAGTCTAACAATCAATAGAACACAAGGCCTAACCTTTTCAACACTAACATCCAATCTTATTAGTATTCAAGCACATGGAGTTGTTCACATAGTACTTACATAAATTTCATATCCATCAAACTTGTACCTATTAGTAGCCATTACACAAGAAACACACACATGTCCATCCATCAATTACATAACAAATCAATAGACTAAACTCTATAAACATTAAAAATCAAAACAAAAATAGTACAAGAACAATATACCATATCATTACAAAAACATCTTGGTAGTATTGCAAAGATAAGAACATTAATGAGTTTAAATATTTTATGCTTCCTAGGAAAAAACACAATATGTAACTTTAATAGCTTGAATCTCACAAGTGGACATGGTATTGCTTTGTACGATGACACAATATAGGATATAAGTTCCACAAAATATACAAATAATAGCAACATTGAAACATTGATGGTGGGTACATTTCAAATAGCTTGAGCAATGCCATCAAACATTCTATCCATATACAAATTACCAGCGATGCTAGCAAGCCTTCTTATAGCAATTATAATAGAGAGAGTTCAAAACATTCTGGATAACCAAGAATATATAGTAATAGGTAAATTTAACATTGGCCACAATAAAACATCAAATTCCTTTCTCAAAATGCAAAATGAAACAACTGCAATAGTACTCACAATAACATGTTAAACAGCCATATACATAAATGGGCAAACATACTACAAGATGAAAACAATGAAATTAGAACAAAGTTTTGCCATTGGATGGATCATTCATTGATTCACATAAATTTGTAGCTTTACTCTCATTAGTCACTTTGAAAATTGCTCTCAAATTACTTTAAATTTATACTTAAAGCTACTGTCAAGTTACTCATGGAGAAACCTTTCAACTACCAAAAAATGGCATACTTATGTAGCAAAGGCAGGGCCCATGATGGTAAAGCCATCACTTGTTTTTCTTCTCTCTCTCTCTCTCTCTCTCAACCCATCTTAACTTGTACAAATTGGTGGAGTACCCTCATTTTGTGTTATCTTTCTAGAGAGTGAGACCTACATGGCTTGCATTAAGTGCATGAGGGTTCCTCTCTCATGGAAGATTGTCAATATCTGTCTTCACTTCTTTGAAAGGGTAGCCATTCCACTACATTGAGTTAATCAACCTGCATCTGGTAGGGCTCTCAGCTCTCATTCAAACTGTTGATCTGGATCTTCGTCAAAATATGCAAGACTTCTCCTTATGTCTCATCACTCACACCCACCTTTGGCACACTCCCATGTGACAAAGTGCCCTACATCCAAGGTGGCCATGAAATAAATGACTTTTCCTACCTTGATGTCAACCTAGAATAGAGTACCTTCAAACTAGGCACAATGCTAGTATAATAAGAAAGAGATAAAAATCTGTGGCAATGTGAAACTAGAAGCATAGGATACTTTATGTTTTTCCACTTGAAATACTATGGCCTCGACAATTGTGCTTGCAAGCTCATTGGGCGTTGTTAATTGCAATTAATAACAAAAGGAATAATAAAATTGCATGGTTGTTAATAAGCCACGTGCAAACATGACTAAGAACATGGTTGTTGATTCTAGCACATGATGTCATCTCATAGTGATATGAAGCATTCAAAATGTTCTCAACTTATAACTGAAGACACAAAGGCATAGTAGGGATAAAGAAATTTGATGGGTACAATGTCCGTGGTGGGATCATTCAATACAAAAAAGCACATGAACAATGCCTAGAAGCTAAAATTTATTATTATTTATAAGCTTTGATAAGCTTTCCTATGTTGTTTTTACCTTCTTCTCCTATGTCAAATTTAATCGACAAAATTGTTGCAACATGGTCATGCACAAGAGCACATCATCTTCAACACTATGAGCAATGCTAGGATCATCTCCAGGCCCCAAGTTATCAAAAGCACCTCAAAATTATCATTGTCATGCAAGCGTAGATGAACAAGGAAGAGCTACAAAAGAATTAGAGAGAGGGTGAGATGCAAAGGAGGAAGAGAGGAAGAGAGAAGATATTACCTTGGATAGCCTCAAGGGCATTGCTACAATACATGATAGAAATATTGAGGGGAGCTTCCAACAAAAATGCAAAAAAATAATTACTTTTGATATAGTCATCATTATTTTCTATCTTACTATCTTTGGGATAATTGTCGATATCTATGTCGATAACACATAATTGAATATACCTACGCATTTCTTAGCACCTTTTATATATCGACGGCTTTTGTAGTGTATATTTCAAAGAAATGATTGCTGTCGTTTAAATTTATCCTACAAGTGAAACTTTTCTTTTCTCTATACATTTTACAAGAATACACATACTAAGAGTAAGTGAGGATAAAGGTGGCAAAAACACTATGGTAAGAGATTATTCTCTCTATACATTTCATGTTTTTTGGTTTCTTTGCTTGCTTCTCTTCTAAGCACTCTCTCTTATCCACACTCTTGTTGAGAAAAGCCATGGCGTCAAGGTAGGATTTGTTGTTTTTGTACATTTGCATGAGAAACCCAAATTTTAAGCTTTATTGTAACACATTCAAATGAGATAGTTAAGATGTGTATGTGCACAAGCTTAAGAAAAATAGAGAAAATGACTATATGCTTTATTATCATCAATTTCTACTTAATTAATCATGAAATTTGTATATGCAAGAGACAAATAGAAAGAGAAAGAGATGAGATTTAGTTTGGTTGCTTTAGGGAGAGAGATGAAATATTATTATTTGATTACTTTGTTTGGCTTATTTGTTTTCTTAGAGAGAGGTGTGCGTGCGTGCGTGTGTGTGTGTGTGTGTGTGTGTGTGTGTGTGTGTGTGTGTGTGTGTGTGTGTGTGTGTGTGTGTGTGTGTGTGTGTGTGTGTGTGTGTGTGTGTGTGTGTGTGTGTGTGTGTGTGTGTGTGTGTGTGTGTAGCTTAGAAAAAAAGATTAGAAAGAGAACAAATCAAGAGAGAGATTAATAGAGAGAGGTGTGCAATCTTTTAAACCTAAATATAAATTGTCTCATAGAGCATATAAGATTAGGGGAAAGCTTTCTATGCATAGAGGTAGCTGATGCCAAAGCCATTCAACATTCACATCTTCATCATCAAGCATTTGCAAGTTGATTGTGTTGATTGTAGAAAATAATATGTAGTACAATTGTTGGTTTGCTATAAAGAATATGAGGAGTTAATCCTAATTTCCTTTTATGTTGCATTAATTGAGATTTAATAATAAAAACTTCTTTATAAATTAGAGATTATGTTTTGTGTTTAGGGATCTTAAGTAGATACCTTAAATTTTCTTAAACTTCACTTTTGATTTGGCTAAAAATGTGGACCAATTATGCTCAAGTCCAATATCATTAGGAGAAATGTGGACTAAAAGAAGACTCTTTAGCTTATGAGCTATTAGTGTTTCTAATGACAATAGATTTTATGGCAAATTAACTCTAGTTAATACTGTGCCATGTGGCCACCTCGTCCTCAACCCACAATGGCAACTTGCAACTTTCTTCTTTCGTAATAAAAGTTATTGATAGCCACACGAGCCAACATTGACCCTAGGGACTCATGATTATGGACCATATTGAGCCAATTATTATAAGCCATCCCAAGCCATGGCTCTTATTGGTACGCAAATTGGATGTTGTATGTGCGAGTAGTGAACACCGCGGAAGGTCCCCAAGAAAAAAGAACTCTACCAAAAGCTCATAAAACAAGAAGAGAGTTTGCACAACATGAGACAAAAAGACAAATTGGGTACAATCTCCCCCCATGCCTTGTGTGAGCGCTCCACAAGGTATGTATTTATAAATGTATTAATCTCCAAGCTCAAAAATAGCCCACCAATTAGCATGCTTTTGGCTTTTGTATTTGCTTTTGCCCAAATAAAGAATAAAGTGTTTGGGTGTCCAAAAAGTCGAATATAATGTCTAATAATGAAATATTTAAACCCGAGCGCCTATGCACATAGAAAATAATAAATGTTTATCAAGTGCTTTAACAAATAGCATGCCTAAAAAAAATTTAGTGCCATGCCTTTAATGATAAGACACGTGCCCATCAAAATAATAATTCTTCTAGATAATCTGAATGCATGTCATCGCCCAGTGCTTCCCAACGCCACCGTTGCCTGCTCTACATATCAACAGAAGCATTCACAATTGTTAGAAAATGATAAGATAAAATCCACAAAAGTGAATTTTAGCAGTCTTCAACTACAAAATAAATAAATAGGTTGGAACTCTGTCCTAAACTTAATTTAATACGAGTGCACTCTAAACTCATAAGCATCCATTAATTTAATATATATTTTGTGGAATCACCCACGTGCACATTAAATTAACCTGATGCCCGAAAAGGACATGTGTCCCCGTCAACTTCTCACACAAGGAATCCACCTTGTGTACGAGTCCTAACAAACAAATATAGTTTTACAAAATCCACCGAAAAAACTCACAAAATCCACCATGGAATATGCCTCTCCTGGCATCATTCGCCCGGGGTGGGATAGCAATTATGCTCAATTGCTATTAGAACAATGTGGAGCGAGCCAGTGAGGGGTAAGTACTTGGGTCGGGGCGTGCATCCATCTCTTCAACAAGATGATTTTTAAACTTAACCAAATACCTAGAATATCTACGACCAGTTCTAGTGGTCATAAAGTCAGTGTCTAGAATAGTTTCAGGTTCAAGTATTTCAGTTTGTTCTGTAATAACAAAGGAGGGTTTTCATAGACAGGGTGGACTGGTAATTGGCCTCTAAAAGGTCATAGTAAACTGATATGAAAATTATTATGGATCTTCCAGTGTTGGGGTAGTTCTACTTTAAATGCATTGTCATTGATCTTATGAATTATTTTGAAAGGTCCATAAAATCTAGGTCCTAATTTAACAATAGCGTGTTTCTCAACACTTTGCAATCTTCTCTTTTCAATGTGTAACCAAACATAATCATCAACATTGAAAGTCATGGCTTTTCTTTTCTTATTAGCTTGTTTAGAGTATGATTGCTAGGCTTTCGCAATCATATCTTTAACTTCAGCAAAAATAGTAGCATGTGTATTGGCAATATCATCAATAACTTTAACTTTGTTCAACAATGATGTAACAGGTGTAGGCAATCTATGTGTATAAATGATTTCAAAATGTGCTTTTTGTGTAGCTGTGTGGGGTGTATTGTTGTATGCAAATTGAAGTAAATGCAAGTGTGTATCCCATGTTTGTGATTTTGAAATTGTGTATGCACGCAAGAGATCTAGAATTGTATTGTTAGTAGCTTCTATTTGCCCATTGGTTTCAGAATGAAATGCAGATGAGAAATCAATCTTAGTACCTAAATTAGCAAACAAAGTAGTCCAAAAATTGTTACAGAATCTAGAATTACGATAAAAAATAATAACTTTTGGTAAACCATGGTAAGTGAAAACGATCTTCAAAAATAATTGTGCAGCTTGAGATGCAGTTAATGTTTTCTTGTATGGTCGGAAATATGCTTGTTTGCTAAATTGATCTACTATAGTCCAAATAATATCATGATTAGCCAGTTATAAAATCCATTGAAATATGTTCCCATGGACATTCAGGAAATATTTGTAAGAGGAATTGAAAGAATGGGATCCCATATATCTTCCTTGTTTTTATATTTACTCAGATCTATAGAGTCTCTAGTTGGGGCTCTTCTTGCAAGGTGCAAGTTGCTCCAATCTTTAGATCCAACACTTTCCATGCAATAAATACAAGGATATTTTGCATTTTCTCCATTACATAGTCCAAGCATAGATTTGATAGTTTTTAAGTCAGTGCTCATGTGCCATTACACATCAAAATTACCAATCCTATCAACCACCAACATTTTTCCTTCACTTCGAGACTTACTAATGTTTGGAATACCTGTATGGGAAGTAAACAACCATTTCAGTGTTTGATGATTCTCAATTGGTACCCAAGCTGCACCAACCCACCAAATCTCCATCTCAGACTGGAACTTATGCACTGGTGCTTGACCCCCACCATTGCTATAGTCCAATACCCTGTTCATGATGCAAATGCCGACTCTTTCCATCTTTTGTCCTTTTTGAATCTGTGCTTCATCTAACTTCAAGGAAAACTTCAAAACACCATGACATTCCTCTAATGTGAGTCTATACATATGAACCATTGCATTTTGCACCCTTCTTAGATCAACCCATATATTGTTAAACACATTGTACTCAAAACTAGATTTTCTTTTTGTCTTTTCGTATGGCATAGATTCTTCAATATGAATATATTCCCCAAAAACATGTGGAATCTTATGATTCATGGCAGTCCTTGCAACCAATACTACAAGGGCTCGAGGCAACCCAAATGCAGTTATTGTATTATATTTAAGATTTTTAAACCATAATCTAGAGATATCACGATAACCATTTTGACTAATACCCATAGTATCACATGTCTCTACAATTTCGTTTGGTTTTACTATGTTCTTTAAGTCCTTTACCAATTCTTTGAGAGTTGGGTCTCTCAAATCTACGTCATGAGGTCACTTAAGAATCCTCAAATTATCATTCTTATTCATGGTATCTTTTGAAAGTCTGATTCTCTGAATAAATTGGATCTAGTTGGATGGTAAGTTTGTACTTGCATGTTCTTGCATCTGTATTACTTGCAGAGGTATTACTAAACATTTTAGTAGATCAACGACAAATGAATCTCACAGTGATAAGAAAGTGAGCACAAAGAAGAGAATGGTGAAAGAGTGGTTGGTGTGTGAAAAGAAGATGCAGGAGTAGACAAATGCGAATTTGGTGGACATATCTCAAAAATACAAATCCTCCCAAGTTTCAAGACAAAAACATCCGAAAAGGTGACCCTGACATAAATTAAAGATGAGGGTTAATTAACAGCTGTCCCCTTCAATGAATTAAATATTCTCTCATTAATCACATTTGAGAAACCAAACTTGGTGTTTTCATTCTTCCAAAATCTCAACTAATTAGTAACTTAAATCATTTTATTACAAGTGTCTTTTTTGAAGTGTTTTTGGCCCTAATGGTTTCCCCAATCCTATGTATCTATTTAGAGCTCATTATAGAGAATAGTACCTCTATAAAGATGTGGACAACAAGCACAGATGCCATAGATGAAGCTTGAATCCTCAATCTTTGTGACACAGCTTCACTCCTCGTACTCCTTACTTCAAATGCACGAACTCTCACAAACGCTACTCTAATACTAGTTAAGAGGGAACCACTTGTGGGATCTGAGGTAGAAGCTATGGAGTGCAAGAGAATTGAGAGAGAGAAGCATATACGATAGTTTAGTGGGTTACAATGGATGGTATCCTTATTCTTTATTATCTTTATGTATATATGACTATCTAATGTGTACTTATACAAGGAGTATCCGTCGACTATTTGACCATTGGACTTTACCCCAATGCTTTGTTATATTTTCATATGATGAAAGCTAGCCAGGGCCTTGTAGGATTCAAAGTTTTCCAAGATTTCATTAACAACCTCATTGGATGTGATGCATTATATAAGGATTACTATTTGGAATCTTCCAAATCCTCATTATATTTAATAAATATATGCCAAAAAAATTGTATACCTCATATCAATTTGACTATGTTTAGTTGTTATTTGTTTTAGAGCATTGATCAAGCTTATAGTCAATTTATGGTATCCAACATAGTGTATCAAACAACATGTTATTCACTAGATTTGGAATTCTGAGAGGTGATGATGATTGTTCTTAAGACTCTTTCAAATCCTAAATATTTCCTAATCTAATGAGATCAATCATAAGCTTGAAGAGGTACTCATAAATATGTTAAGTCTATCACGTGGATGCAAAATATAATATTCTTTAAAATTTTTTAAAAGCCCTTTTGTACATACAAAATGCTATTATTTAATTGAAATATTCATAATTTGGATTAAAAAAGGTGTGGTTTATTCATGATAAATTTGTAAATAAGTTGTTAAAAAATTCTACTTGTTATTAGGGAAAGTTTGAGAGGTGGGCTTTTGGATTTTGCCCAATAGGAAGGTTGAATGTTGATATCTATGGAGGGTGAACCTTCTTTCTTCAAATCTTGGGTTTTTAATTAAAGAAAGGGGTAGTGGGGGATTGAAAAAAGGGAGAATGAATAGTGCACAAATTTTGAGTTTTTTCTCTCTCACAAAAACAATTTGACTCAAAAATTGAGCAACATACCACTTTCCCTCTCTTCTCCATTCTAGTAAATTTTCATCTCCATTAAAGCTCTTTGATGAGAGTAATTAGGTTTTTGATCATTTCACTCATCTCTACAATTTCTTATTCTTGCAACTCTAGAATTTGGACAAAACATAGGTTCTGATCTTCTTATGTGTTTTCTCTTATGTATTATTTTTTCAATATAGTTTGATATACTTTATTATTATTATTATTATTTTGTTATGGAGATTGTTTTGGGTAGGAGACACAAGCGCTTACATACATACATACATATGTATGTGTATGTATGTATGTATACATGTATGTGCACACACACACACACACACACACACACACACACACACACACACACACACACACACACACACACACACACACACACACACACACACACACACACACACACACACACACACACACACACACACACACACACACACACACACACAGATATATGTATATGTATATGTATGTATGTATGTAACAGTTGTTTCTCTTGTTTTTTGTGTTTTCAATAGACCTTGGTGCTAGTATTAATTGTCATTGTCTTCTTGTAGAGCTCAGTTAGAGCAAGAAGTATAGGTGCTAATCTCTCTCTCTCTCTCTCTCTCTCTCTCTCTCTCTCTCTCTCTCTCTCTCTCTCTCTTACAATATGGCATGATGTTGGTTCTAATCCTCGTTGTTGTTTTATTGTAGAGATAACTTTGGTCTAGATTGTAAAAATACTTAACTCTCTCTCTCTCTTTATTTTCTATTGTTTTCTTAGTATATCTTCATGTCAATGCTAACTCTTGCTACTATCCTTTTACAAAGATCAATTTGAGCAAGATTACATAGGTGTCCATTACTTTCTCTCACTCATACACTCTCTCTTTCTTCCTCTTTGTGTTTTTTTTTTGCTATCTTTATGATAGGGTTTGATGATAATTCTAACATTAGGATTCATTTTTGTTGCATCACTTAACACAAGGTAGAACAAAGACTATGTGGCTCAATTCACAAAGGTAATTTTGCTATATTTTGTAGTGTCAAAATTTATGCATTAAATTAGTTTTTTCTTTGTTTTCTAGGATTGATGTTTTCTTTTATTTGTCATATGCAATGAGTTTTGATGAGCAACGATTCAATCTTGCAACAAATAAGCTTATAGTTAAATTTTTCCTATTTTGTGTTACTTTGATTCATATATCTGACTAGTTATTTTTGGTCAAGAGGGATTCATCATTTGAATAATTCAGTCATTTTCTCTCATACCTATGATTTTCAATAGGTTTTAATGATTGTAACTTTTAGGATCAATTGTTGTTATAGAGTTGAACAAAGCAATGTAGATATTCTATCTTATAAGTAAACTTTCTCACTTTTGTGTTGTAAGAATTCATATTAATCATTAGTTATTGTGGTTGTTATTGAGATTGTGACAATCAGACATGACCTTGTCCGATTCTTAGAATCAGACATTGGTAAATCGGACGTCCCATTTTCAAAATCGGACTCGTTGCGCACAATGCACTGAAAAGAATACACCCGCACACACACACACAGAGTGAGGGTAAGTTGAGGATTGGTTGTGATTAACAAGGAACTCACTGAGATATAAAACCTTGAAGGAACCCACCAGTAGGGGAAGATCCCAAGACATAGATCCATACCGTACTTGGTTCAAAGAGAATGGGGAAATGAGAGGGATGCACCACTCAACCTCTCTGACCGTAGGGCATAGTCCCATTTCGATCTCATAAAACGGCATGAATCGGGTTCTAATCTATCAATACCTAAATTTGAATGGCGGTAAAACCTTGTAAGAAGCCTCCCAGTTCTCTGGGATCACCCTACCGTAGAATGGACCTGCCGCCCCCACCCATTCCCTCAGTAGGTGTTCTTTAGTTATCTACTTAGGTCCTATCACATTTGTGTGTGACATTTAAAATCAGCTTCATTAATTAAGCCTTTTAGGGAACATGGTTTCTTCACGTAATTTAGGGCACAGACATAAATCAGCTTCATTAATTAAGCCTTTTAGGGAACAGGGTTTCTTTGCGTAATTTAGGGCACAGACATAAACACAGAGCCAGCAGTCCTTTTGACAAACAAGTGCCTTAACTTACCTTCAAGTTAATCTTTGTGTCTTGCCCATACAAGAGAATAATGTATCCCTTCTGTCCAATAGAAGTACCCGGTCCAAATCACATGGCACTGTAATTTCCATCCATTATCTAGAATAGGATCTTCCAATGCCACAGATGTTGGGCTCATGGCATACTTCAACTCCTTTCCGGACTCGGCAAGGGGTGTCTAGAACTCCATTGACCCCAAGCGACCTAGGAGTGAGACACAACTTTCGTGGTTGGCCTTTTTACCACTGACCTTTGGCCGGTGAATCGAGCAGTGCCCTCTCGGATTGAAATGTGATGTGAGCTTGGAGATAATCCACCCACACAAAATATCCTTCCTTAATTAATCCAATTAAGAATCAAACACAATCAAGGTAATCATCCCTAATATCTTTTTCCAGGAAAACATTCCTTTATTCCCATGGCAACCTATCATCACAGACCCTTGCCATGAATTTTCCAACAATCACAAGCACTTGGAATAATCATCCAGGCCACAATGCAACAATGAATTGAATGTAAAAGCATTTAGGACATTGTTTGATCAACAAAAATAACAATGGTACTCTTTTCCAAACATTGCAAGGATAGTCGCGATAACCCTTCCATCACATGTTTGCTCTCCCCCTTGGGATCTAAGCAATTCTATGCAAAATTTTACTTAACACTTTGGCTAAGGCATATGTTAGGGGTTTTAACACTGTACACGATGTAAGTTCTATAGGTCCCTTACATTGTTCGATAACTCAACCTTCTTTCCAAAGAGTAGTGGTCTTTACTTTGACTCGATCTTCTCAATCCCTTGAGGTCTCTACTTGCCTTTGGGGGTTGGAGTTGTGTTCGGAATCTAGCCCAACCTCCAAATTGGATTGATAAACATAGTGGTTATTAGACGAACCCCAAGGCATTCTTAGTCTTAGTCCTTATGGTCATTGTTTGTGTTAACTACGCACAACATCAAGATCCCAATGATCTAACAAATTCGAGATTGAATTTCCCCTAAGCTAGATTACTTATCATGCAATCCATCAATCATGCAAGCTACAACATACTTTCAGTGTGGAAAAATATCCACTATTATTTTCACGAAAAGGAGAATCGAAAATACCTTGAAATGCTATTATGCTATGTGCGAGTTTGTCGCATAGCATCTAGATACAATTAACTTCTCTTGATACCCACACTCTGCAACTTTATTTTTCGAATGTATGAGATGAAGCATATCCCTTCCCATGACCTATTCTCGTGTGGCATCTAATGTACTTCATGCAAGAATCAAAAAAAGCATCTATTAATTTGGAAATACATTACTTATGGCCGATATCGCAGTTGATTGGTAGTGATGGCCTTGCATGAGGCTTCATTGCTTGTTGTGGGGTTGCCATCTGCGCGCGGTATTTTTCACTTGGGGGCCATTCTTGGTCTTCGTCTCCCTACGTGAGTCGCACAGGACTTCCGCACCTTGAGCTTGATTAGTGGGGCAATCGGGGGGAAAGAATTAGGCTTGCAGGTGGACAATAATCTTGCGAAAAAAGGTATAGTGATTCATGGGCAAAGGGGAAAAAGGATGCCCACCCTCTTAGGAGGGGAAGAGAAAGAGTCCCTCTCCCTCTCTCTTTCCCTCTTCTTCTTCTTTCTCTCTCCCTCTTCTTCTTTTTATTCTTCTTCTTTGTCTCTCTATCTTCTCACATCTCCCTTACTCTCCCTCTCTCCCTCTCTCTCCCTCCCTCTCTCTCTCTCTCTCTCTCTTACCCTCTCTCTCTTTCCCTCAGGACAAAGGGGGGAAAAACGTGGTAATTTCTTGCCTTCCTTTACGATGGGGGGGAGGGGTTTATAATGGTTTGGGAGGTTTATTATTGGAGGGGAATAAGGTAGTGGGAGAGGGAGTGAGGTGGCACACATGTGCCCCTACCCCTTATTTTCGTCTCCATCAACTTTCTCTCCACTCATCATCGCCTTCCCCCTCCCTCGTCATCAGCTGTATCATCTCCTTCTTCCTCTCGTTGTCGTCATAATCGATGCTATCTCTTCCTTCCACGTTGATTTCCTCTTTCCCTCCCCCCTTGGCATCAGAGTTGACATCATCCTCCTTTCCCTCTTCCACCTTGTGAGCATCCTCGTTGGATTCCTCTTTCTCTCCCCTCCCCCCCCGCGACCTGTCAACGACGACAGGGGGAAGGGATAAATTTAATTTGAATTATTTCCTTATAAAAATTAGAAGGGGGTTTTATACAGTGCAGGTGGGGAATGTTACATCCTCTCCCCCTTAGAGAGCTCGAGATGTCCTCATCTCAGAAGAACTCCGGAAGACAAGCATTAATGGGGCTTAAGGCCTATGGGTTAGAACCACCCTGCGTCTGTTGCACTACTCTTAATGACTCAAGTAGTCCAACTCATATTATTGCAATTAATCATAGGTACAAGAGTAGGATTTATTCCCAATATAAGTTGTATTACATGTCGATAAAATTTCTAGGATTTCTAGTCATCCTAAAGAGGTGTAGTGGGTTCCAGGTCATTGCCTTCGTCTGATTCCTCTATATATCCATAGACTGCACTTGTGTAGTTTCATTTTCTTGGGGGCTCGATATCCTCTGGACTTAACTCACCAGGGCAGTCTTCTTGGACGTGTCCTAGCTTATTGCAATGGAAGCATTGACGGTAGGGACATCTCCTATGGATGTGCCCTATCTCTCCGCACGTGTGGCATCTCTTGTCCTCATCTCGGGAATCATCTTTGTCACAATTTCCCTGTTTAAGTTCTTGGACGATTGGCTTTGCTTGAAGTAATGCATCTTGCAAGTCTGTTGGATGCATTGCCTTAAGATGGTGGTTCAATCAGGTCATGGCAAAACTTGGATACTTGCTACGCAATATCCATAGGCGGTGCGTATTTTAGTAGGGTTACAAACTTTGAGTAGTAAGCTTCCAAGGTTAATTCCAACTGCTTGAGCTTGAAGAATTCATTCATCCTCAAAGTCTGGCAGGTTGGCGGAAGGTATCGTCTGCGTAGAGCATCTTTTAGCTGAACCCAAGTGACAGTGGTTTTCGAAATACCTTGATCTTTGCACCATTGCTTCCACCATATCATTCGAGCTTGGCCAACTAACTTAAGTTTGGCTATCATTGATTGATTGGCAGAAGGAGTTCTTGCATCATAGAAATAGTCATCCATCAACTCAATCCATATCTCTGCCTCCGCAGCGGTGTCTATCCCTTTTCCACCAAACTCGGGTGCCTTAAGTTGCTTGAGAAGGAATTTCTTCTCTTACATGTTTGCATTCGTGGGTGCAGAAGGCGCGTGATAATCAAGCCATACCACTTAGGATGTTCTATTTAGGATTTGTCTACGAACCATACATTAATCAATCACATATCATTACGAAGTTTCGCTTTGATACCAATTGTAACGTGCCCACCTATCGACTGTACAGGCACGTTTTTAGCAGTCCATCAAGAGACGAATCTAAGCGTCGTTGCCCGCCACTTCCATGGAATGTCACGGGGTTTGTTGCCTAGGGTCTCTCGAGTCCATGCCTTGCAACGGAATGTTCACGGTCGAACTCACTAGGATCGACCTAAAATCTGGGTTTCATGGGGGTCTAGGTCTCCTGATAGCATTCTAGCATCGGATTCTGAACATCCTACTTTACATAGAGATACCTAATCTGAAGTAGATCCATACCATACTTGCTTCAAAGAGAATGGGGAAACGAGAGGGTTGCACCACTCAACTTCTTTGCCCGTAGGGCATAGTCTCAACTTGGCCCCCTAAAACGGCATGAATCAGGCTCTAACCTATCAATACCTAAAGGTTGAATGATGGTAAAACCTTGTGAGAAGCCTCCTAGTTCTTTAGGACCACCCTATCGTAGGACGGACTCGTCGGGGTTCCGCCCACCCACCGACTTCCCTCAGTAGAAACACGACTTGAGCTTGGAGATGATCCACCCGTGCAAAATATCCTTCCTTAATTAATCCAATTAAGAATCAAACACAATCAAGGTAATCAGCCCTAATATATTTTTCCAAGAAAACATTTCTTTATCCCCATGGCAACTTGTCATCACAGATCCTTGCCCTGAATTTTCCAACAATCACAAGCACTTCGAATAATCATCTAGACAACAATGCAACAATCAATTGAATGTAAAAGCATTTAGAACGTTGTTTGATCAACCAACATAACAATGATACTCTTTTCCAAACATTAGAAGGATAGTCACGATAACCCTTCCATTGCATGTTCACTCTCCCCCTTGGGATCTAAGCGATTCTACGCAAAATTTTACTTAACAATTCAGCTAAGGCATATGTTAAGGGTTTTAATACTGTATACGACGTGAGTTCTATAGGTCGCTTACATTGTTTGATAATTCAATCTTCTTTAGAGTAGTGGTATTTACTTTGACTTGATCTTCTCAATCCCTTGAGCTCTCTACTTGCCTTTGGGGGTCGGAGTTGTGTTCGCATCTAGCCCAATCTCTAAATTGTATTGATAAATGTAGTGGTTATCAGACGGACCCCAAGGCATTCTTAGTCTTAGTCCTTATGGTTGTTGTTTGTGTTAACTACGCACAACATCAAGATCCCAATGATCTAATAGATTCGAAATTGAATTTTCCCTAGGCTAGATTACTTATCCTGCAATCTGTCAAGCATGCAAGCTACAACATACTTTCAATGTGGGGAAATACCCACTATTATTTTCACGAAAAGGAGAGTGGACAATACCTTGGAATGCTATTATGCTATGTGCGAGTTTGTCGCATAGCATCTAGATACAATCAATTTCTCTTGATACCCCCTCTTTGCAACTTTATCTTTCGAATGTATGAGATGAAGCATATCCCTTCCCATGACCTATTCTTGTGCGGCATCTAATGTACTTCATGCGAGAATCAAAATAAGCATCTATTAATTTGGAAATACATTACTTATGGCCGGTATAGCAGTTGATTGGTAGTGATGGCCTTGCCTAAGGCTTCATTGCTTGTTGTGAGGTTGCTATCCATGCGCGATATTTTTCGCTTGGGGGCCATTCTTGGTCTTGGTCTCCCTTAGACACGCGACTCGCACATGACTTCCACACCTTGAGCTTGATTAGTGGGGTCAATTGGGGGGAAAGAACTAGGCTTGCGGGTGGACAATAATCTCACGGAAAAAGGTATAGTGATTCGCCGGCAAAGGGGAAAAAGGATGCCCACCCTCTTAGGAGGGGAAGAGAAAGAGTCCCTCTCCCTCTCTCTTTCCCTCTTCTTCTTCTTTCTCTCTCCTTCTTCTTCTTTGTCTCTCTATCTTCTCACCTCTCCCTCTCTCCCTTTCTCTCTCTTTTCTTTCTCTCACCCTCTCTGTCTTTCCCTCAGCAAGCAAAGGGAGGAAAAATGTGGTAATTTCTTGCCTTCCTTTATGATGGGGGTTTATAACAGTTTGGGAGGTTTATTATTTGGTAGAGGAATGAGGTAGTGGGAGGGGGAGTGAGGTGGCACACGCATGCCCCTCCCCCTTATTGTCGTCTCTGTCCAGTTCCTCTCCACTCATCGTCGCCTTCCCCCTCCCTCGTCATCAGCTGTGTCATCTCCTTCTTCCTCCCGCCGTCATCATCGTTGATGCTATCTTTTCCTTCCACATCGACTGCCTCTTTTCCTCCCCCCTTGGCATCGGAGTCGACATCTTCCTCCTTTCCCTCTTCCACCTCGTTAGCATCCTTGTTGGCTTCCACTTTCTCCCCCCCACGACCTATTGGCGATGACAGGGGGAAGGGATAACTTTTATTTTGAATTATTTTCTTATAAAAATGAGAAGGGGGTTTTTTATAGTGTGGATGGGGAACCTTACATCCTCTCCCCCTAGAGAACTCGAGATATCCTCATCTCGGAAGAACTCCCAAAGACAAGCATTAATGGGGCTTAAGGCCTATGGGTTAGGACCCCCATGCATATGCTGCGCTACTCTTAATGACTCAAGTAGTGTAACTCATATTATTGCAATTAATCGTAGGTACAAGAGTAGGATTTATTCCCAATATAAGTTGTATTACATGTCGATAAAATTTCCAGGATTTCTAGTCATCCTGAAGAGGTGTAGTGGGTTCCGGGTCTTTGCCTTCGTCTGATTCCTCTATATATCCATAGACTGCGCCTGTGTAGCTTTGTTTTCTTGGGGACTCGATATATTCTAGACTTAAGTCACCAGGGTAGTCTGCTTGGACATGTCCTAGCTTATTGCAATGGAAGCATTGACGATAGGGACATCTCCTACGAATGTGCCTTATCTCTCCCCACGTGTGGCATCTCTTGTCCTAATCTCGGGAATCATCTTTGTCATCACAATTGCCTAGTTTAAGTTCCTGGACGATTGGCTTTGCTTGAAGTAATGCATCTTGCAAGTTTGTTGGACGCATTGCCCTAAGACACTGGTTCAGAGGAGTGTTCAGGTGATGGCAAATCTTGGATACTTGCTATGCAATATCCATAGGTGGTGTGTATTTAGTAGGGTTACAAACTTTGAGTAGTAAGCTTCCAAGGTTAATTCCAGCTGCTTGAGCTTGAAGAATTCATTCATCCTCAAAGCATGGTAGGTTAGCAGAAGGTATTGTCTGTGTACGTAATCTTTCAGCTGAACCCAAGTGACAACAGCTTTTGAAATACCTTGATCTTTGCACCATTGCTTCCACCATATCATTTGAGCCTAGCCAACTAACTTAAGTTTGGCTATCATTGCTTGATTGGTAGAAGCAGTTCTTGCAGTAGAGAAATAGTCATCCATCGACTCAATCCATATCTCTACCTCTGTAGCAACATCTATCCCTTTTTCCACCAAACTTCGGTGCCTTAAGTTGCTCGAGAAGGAACTTCTTCTCTTGCATGTTTGCATTCGTGGGTGCAGAAGGTGCCTGATTATCAAGCCATACTACTTAGATTGTTCTGTTTAGGATTTTTCTACGGACCATACATTAACCAATCACAAATCATTACGAAGTTTTGCTCTGATGCCAACTGTAAAAGGCCCATGCATGTTTTTAGCCGTCCATCAAGAGATGAATCTAAGCGTCACCGCTCGGCACTCACATGGAATGCCATAGGGTTTGTCGCCTAGGGTCTCTCGAGTCTGTGCCTTGCAATGGAATGTTCGTGGCCGAACCCACTAGGATCGACTTGAAATCAAGGTTTCCTAGGGGCCACGGTCTCCTGAGAGCATTCTAGCATCGGATTCTAGACATCTTGCTTTTACGTAGAGATACCCAATCCGAAGCAGATCCATACCATTCTTGGTTCAAAGAGAATGGGGAAACGTGAGGGATGCACCACTCAACCTCTCTGCTCATAGGGCATAGTCCGGTCCCCTAAAACGACATGAATCAGGTTCTAACGTATCAATACCTAAAGGTCAAATGACGGTAAAACCTTGTGAGAAGCCTCCCATTTCTCTGGGACCACCCTATCGTAGGACGGACCCGTCGAGGTTCTGCCCACCCGCTTCCCTTAGTAGGCATTCTTTAGTTATCTAATTAGGTCCCATCACATTTACATGTGATATTTAAAATTAGCTTCATTAATTAATCCTTTTAGGGAAAAGGGTTCCTTCACGTACTCTATGGCACAAACATGAATACAGAGCAAGCAATCCTTTTGACAAACAAGTTCCTTAACTTATCTTCAAGTTAATCTTTGTCTCTTACCCATATAGGAGAATTATGTATCCCTTTTGCCTAACAGAAGTACCCGGTCCAAATAACATGGGACCGTAATTTCCATCCATGATCTAGAATAGGATCTTTCAATGCCACAGAGACGTTGGGCTCATGGCAGTCTTTAAATTCGTTGTTGGCCTTTTCACGACTGACCTTTGGCCTGTGAATCGAGCAGTATCCTCACGGGTTGAAACGCGGCGTGAGCTTGGAGATGATCCACTCTCTCAAAATATCCTTCCTTAATTAATCCAATTAAGAATCAAACACAATCAATGCAATCATTCCTAATATATTTTCCTAGGAAAACATTCCTTTATCCCCATGGCAACATATCATCAGAGACTCCCTGTCATGAATTTTTCAATAATCACAAAGACTTGGAATAATCATCCAGACCACAATGCAATAATCAATTGATTGTAAAAGCATTTAGGATGTTGTTTGATCAACCAATATAACAATGGTACTCTTTTCCAAACATTTCAAGGATAGTCGCGATAACCCTTCCATCGCATGTTCGCTCTCTCCCTTGGGATCTAAGCGATTCTACGCAAAATTTTACTTAACACTTTGGCTAAGGCATATGTTAGGGGTTTTAGCACTATACACGATGTAAGTTCTATAGGTCGCTTACATTGTTCGCTCGATAACTCAACCTTCTTTCCAAAGAGTAGTGGTCTTTATTTTGACTCGATCTTCTCAATCCCTTGAGCTCTCTACTTGCCTTTGGGGACTGGATTTGTGTTCCGGATCTAGCCCAATCTCCGAATTGGATTGATAATTGTAGTGGTTATCACATGGATTCCAAGGCATTCTTAGTCTTGGTCCTTATGGTCGTTGTTTGTGTTAACTATGCACAACATCAAGATCCCAATGATCTAACAGATTCGAGATTGAATTTCCCCTAGGCTAGATTACTTATCATGCAATCCGTCAAGCATACAAGCTACAACATACTTTCAGTGTGGGAAAATACCCACTATTATTTTCACAAAAAGGAGAGTCGACAATCTTGGAATGCTATTATGCTATGTGCAAGTTTGTCACATAGCATCTAGATACAATTAACTTCTCTTGATACCTGCACTTTGCAACTTTATCTTTTGAATGTATGAGATGAAGCATATCCCTTCCCATGACCTATTCTCGTGCATCATCTAATGTACTTCATGCGGGAATCAAAACAAGCATCTATTAATTTGGAAATATATTACTTATGGCCGGTATCGTAGTTGGATTGGCAGTGATGCCCTTGCCTGAGGCTTCGTTTCTTGTTGTGGGGTTGCCATCCCCGCATGATATTTTCTAGTTGAGGGCCATTCTTGGTCTTTGTCTCCCTTAGATGCGAGTAGCGTAGGACTTCCGCACCTTGAGCTCGATTAGTGGGGCCAATTGGGGGGAAAGAATTAGGCTTGCGGGTGGACAATAATCTCACGAAAAGAGGTATAGTGATTCATGGGCAAAGGGGGAAAAGGATGCCCACCCTCTTAGGAGGGGAAGAGAAAGAGTCTTCTTCTTCTTCTTCTTCTTTGTCTCTCTATCTTCTCACCTCTCCCTTACTCTCTCTCTCTCTCTCTCTCTCTCTCTCTCTCTCTCTCTCTCTCTCTCTCTCTAGCCCTCTCTCTCTTTCCCTCGGCAGCAAAAGGGGGGAAAAAGGTGGTAATTTCTTTCCTTCCTTTACGATGGGGGGGGGGTTATAAGGGTTTGGGAGGTTTATTATTCTCCCCCCCCCCCCGCGCCATGTGTCAGCGAGACGACAGGGGGAGGGGATAAATTTTTTTGAATTATTTCCTTATAAAATTTACTAGGGGGTTTTATGCAGCGTGGGTGGGGAACATTACAAGAAGGGAATTGGATCATTGAAATACATCATTGCTCATCTTGGATACATATGTATCCAAGTATGAAGGAAGCATTTAGGATAAAAGTATCTACAATTGCACATGTATCAATGTATTGGAAGAGTAAAAATTTAGCTCTTAGACAAAGGAAGGTTGATTGTCACCTTGCAATAGAGGTGTTGGTAGAACAAGTATTCATGCAAAAACAAGTATATATTGCACTCACTATAACCATTTAATGAAACATTGTTAATACTGAGTTCTTACAACATACTGAGAATGAGAAATTTCATGATATTTATGTGAGTAATTGTCTTGTATTTATAGAAGTATATCATTTGGATTGTTGTGGATGGCAAAATGTTGGGAGTTTTATAAGTTCTTTTATGTATCATCATATCAAAATTGGTGATTTCTTTTTGAGGGGTGTACAAGGACCTCATAAAGGCCCTTGTCTTTTTCTATGACTCCAAGTGCACACTAAAAATGGGTGTCAAGAATATAAAATGCTTGAGCCATTGTGTAGTAGTAATATTATATACATGAGTAGCACAAAAATCTCAATAAACATATTGAACTCTATGAAGCCAAGCACTAGCTGAAAGAATGCACACCTAATTTGGTTTATATCAATTGTAATTTTTGTGGTACTAAAGAAAAAACAGTTTGAAAAAGTGCAATTGGCAGAGATGGAAATTGCTTTAACAAATTCTTTATAATTAGGGCTATACGGATTCGCATATGTTTAAGGAATGTGAGGTCTTGAGACGTACTAAAAGCACATATGTCATAAAAAGTGCATTGGAGGATTATGTAACAAGGATTCTCAGTAGAACTTGGATATCGAAAATCACTCATAGTCCTAATATAGTAGAGTGTTAAATCACAACAAGGAACATGGCCTTCATGTAAATTTTTACTCTCTTAATTGACTACTTTCTTACTTTGGGATGGATTAGCTAACTTTCCTTCCTAATTGTAGGTACTTACAATTGCATGATGAATTTTATCCTTGGTGTTTAAAGGTGTTTAAATATAATAGATAGAGCATGCTCAAGGCTGAATGGTTATGGCTTGATCAAGTCAGATGTGATAATACAACTATGGATGTTACTATCATCTATGAGGGTCGCGAGACCCAAGTGTTGTAGATAGAGGATGATTAGCCCTTGAGATAGTAGGAAATCACAATGTTAATGGAAAATCCACTTGCTAGCTTCTATTTCAAATTAGATGGTAGGAAGATTCGAAGCCAAACTGAGGGCACTATTATCAATAAAAAGTGTGTGGCTCTATATATTTTAGAAATTGTGGAGTCTCTTTAAGAATCCAACTCCATAAGTTGTAATATCCAACACTTGTAAACATTCATATTTTTTAAGCTAATGAAATATAGTTACTTTGCAAGATCATACACTTATGATATTTTACTTTTTTGTTATTTTTAACATTTTTTTGTGTTTATGCAATTATATTCGAAACTATTATACACCTACTTTAAATTTTGAGAGAAGATGCATGTGTTTGATTGTACATTAGGGAGAGAAACACCTCCCCCAAACTTGATTCTTTTGAATACATATAAAACACATTTATTTATTGAGATAAGATGCATATATCCATGCATCCACCTTGGAATGGAGGGAAGGCATCTCCCCTCCAATGATGGTTGATAATGTATGTGTGTATTTGTGTATTCTTGCACTTTGAATGAATTTTTAAAACATGTATAGATATCCTTTTTTTGAGATATGACACACACATGTGCATGACTATGTGTTCGGAGAGAGAGAGAGAGAGAGAGAGAGAGAGAGAGAGAGAGAGAGAGAGAGAGAGAGAGAGAGAGAGAGAGAGAGAGAGAGAGAGAGAGAGAGAGAGAGAGAGAGAGATGGGTGGGGAGGGGAGGGAGGGCTTCTAGATGTTAGTTAGCTGATACAACATGCAAACACTTCATTGATACATTTACATATGCATGCCAACTTTACAAAGACATTTCATAAAATCATTACTACACATTATATGAGAACAATCTTTTAATGGTTTGAAACTTATGGTTTTAGGGTAGAACATGCTTAGTTTGTGTTTCATTGTTTCATTTCATACATTCTCTCTTCATCTCTTCATATCCACCACATCCCTTTGTCTTGCTATGATGGATACTCACATATATTTGACGAGTGGATCCATAAGACTCGCATTACCAACCAAAGTGATGAGATCTTTGAGGTTTTCTCAAAGATCTTCAACCTTGAATGTATACTCTCACCATTGGATCCCCTCTTCAAGTTTCAGAAGGCTTTTTGACCACCGTTTCCACACATGTATACACTCCATCGAGGGATTCTTGGGTGCCTTTGTAATGGCTGATGGTATTTCAAACTGAGAGAAGAATCACCAAAAAGTAGTGAATAGGTGTTTTGGCCTATGTGGATCCTTCACACAGAGCATGCATTGTTCCCATGGGGAGTACACTAGGTACATCACCTTTGGAGCTCATAGAGCATGGTTGTTCATTAGTGATCTACCTCCTTGCATGGGATACACCCATAGATGAGGAGAATGAGGAAGATCCACCAACTCGAAAGGGTTGTTGCTATCACATATAGGGGAGGATCCAATTGAAGAACTAATTAATATTCATGAGGAATAGGTGATAGTAGAGCAAGGGTTGACTCTCATGGTGGCATCCTCTTTAGAAGAGCAACAAGTCCACAGACACAACCTTGCCTCCTTGATGCCAATTGAAATAGATGGCTCAAAATGTTTCTTTCTATCAAATGTATTGTAATACTTGGAAATAAAGGAAAAAAAGCTGATAGCAGTGCAAGAATATATTACCATGGTTGAGGAAGATTGTCTTACATTGGATACCGAGTTTGAAGCCCTCTAGTATGATCTATTTGGGCCAAGGCCCCAGATTCCCACCAAGGAATTTGTGGATCTATCTATCCAAAGTGGTGCCGCATTGATACATGAGGAAATGAAGATATAAGGGAGCTAGAAAATGTTAGATTTCTAACTACCATACATTTTTATGCACTAAAATTTAGTCATAGGATACATTGGGCCCCTTGAAGTCCCGTAAAATCTTAGGTCAAAATGAGGCTGCATGTAGTTGCCCTATCCATAGTCTAGTGTATAGGCCACTTTCCTGGAACACAATTTTGGTGACTTTGGGAAACTTTTGAAGTCCCATTTTTTATTGTTTAGAACATTGGGACTTAAAAAAGATGCCTTCAAGTCAGCCAAAGCTACCATCTAATACATAATTGGAAACCTTATGCGAAATGGAATCTATTGAGCTATTTGAAACCATGATGTAAGAGTTATAGTAAAGAGAAAGTTTTGACCATGAGTCTTGAGCTTGTGGGAAATTCCCAAATTCACTAATAGCATGTTCTAGGCAAGAAAGAGGCTCCATTCGCTGGACTTTGGACATGGTAGCTACATGTATCTTTTTGACCTTGATTGTTAGACTCCATGGGACCTGATGCACCCTAGGTCAAGTTTCGTCACATTTTGATAGCTTCACGTCAATTATTGATCATGTTGTTGATTTGACCATGTCATTTAGGATATATTGTATATAGATAAGTTTGCATTGAGGCAAGGAGGATCTCACCATGCAGATTGATGAAAGGATTTAGCTCTAAAGGAGTATATTGGCAACCATGTTGTCAATGTGGTAGTCTTCGATAAGAAATGCTCACCACAAGGGGAGGAAACAATCATAAAAATTTGGGCCTTGACCAAGTTTGGACCTTTTCAAGCTATACTTATAACATCTATCTTGGAGAAAGTGATGCAAGTTAGGACAAAGATTCTTTACTTGTTTGACCAAG
Source organism: Lygodium microphyllum (assembly GCF_053477565.2). Lineage (NCBI taxonomy): Eukaryota > Viridiplantae > Streptophyta > Polypodiopsida > Schizaeales > Lygodiaceae > Lygodium > Lygodium microphyllum. The sequence continues at coordinate 91,538,785 of NC_141159.1, read as the reverse complement.
CGCATGGTAGAGCAAAGTATGTGCTCGCTACATTGGGTGAGCTTGCAAACGTGTCAAACCGGCTTCTCCTAGGGGAAGAGTTGAGGGGGAAGCATGTCACTTTTGAAGAAAATAAGGAACTTACTATTTTCATTCAAAAGCCTGCATGTCCTCTCTACCATTGAAAAAGCCAACGAATGGATAAGAGTCCTTATTGGATAATGGGTCTTTGTGTTAAATCATTGCTATCAGAATCTATTGCATGTATTTTTCTTAATAAATATAAGAAATTTTTCTTTGTCCTAATAAATATAAATTTTCTAAATAAATTTGTGGTTTGTATAAGTGTGGCAATAATGTGTGGTACATCAGTGACACATTTCTATACATTAGCTAATTTGATTTAATTATGTAAACACATGGTGCATGCACTATCATTGTGTATAGATGATAATGTAACTCATATATGTACCTATTACTATTTTTGATGCATGTGTACGTTTACTTAAACTAATGGTCGTGTGTTTCAAGAAGCAAAACAAAAAAATTTATTCAAATTAATTGAATTGAGTACACATTGCATAAGTCTCTCTCTCTCTATATAAATAAATAAATAAATAAATAAATAAATATATATTCCATTGTTACAGGGTATACAAAAGTTTTTTGGCTTTTCAAGCGATCATGTTGTAGCACTCATGGTTGGTAAGACCTTATTGTCATTAGTGTCATAAGCCTATGGAGGAGCTCCCTTGCCATGTCGAAGCCGAATAATAAAGTTCATATCTTTGTTGGTGATTGTAATACACTTTGCACGGATGGCCATCAACTGTGTATCATTGAAAAGGTTGATGAGAAATCCCTCTATAGACCTTTGCATGGGTCCTCCATGGCTACAACGGTCCACTTGCATGGCAATGGAAAATAAGCAATTTGTGCCACCTAGCTCAATCAACTTCAAGTCCTAAATAATTTCCTAAAACACCTCTAAAATGATGTTTTCTGGATACGGAGCTCGTAGCCGCATTGGATACATCTTATCTCCCAGAAGGAAAACGTGCTAGTCTCCATCTCCTCTTCTTCTATGGTAATGTTTGTGCTCTAGGAGGAGCACATGCTACTGCACTAGGGCTTTTGTGTCTCCTGGCCCGTGGGTTCTTCGGCCTTCATTCGGGGCGGTGTCGCTTAGGGCCTCGCTTCTTGGCATACCTCTTAAGGGTGGGCACATAGCGCTCCGGTGGAGGGGCACGTGCCACATGCTCCCGTCGTCTGTGAATAGCGTCTTTGCATGCCAGCTGCCCTAGGCTCTCCATGTTTTCCTCGTGGGGGGGACTGCAAGGTGCAAACCAAGGGTTAGACCTAGATATAGGATACAATTGTTTGCATGGAAGGGATTTTAGTTCAAGCACATATAAGAAGGGGAGGGGTGAGGCATGCAGTGTTTGTCGTAGAGGGATGGCCCCCATCATGATGTTCGTTTTGCCTCTAGCCATTAGCAGATATTGGCTTATGCTAAGTTTGTGTGCCTTCTCTGTTAAGGCCTTCTATTATTTGTTCTATATCAACCAACATGCTTTTTATGAATATATGTGCATGGTCCTCATAGAAGGTATGCTAGTTGGACATGACCTCAACTGTATTATCATTGGTGATAACCATATTAATATATGTAAGATCTTGCCAAAGTTCCTAAATTATGTCTAATTGGGTGAAGCATTCTATCATAGTACTCTCTATGCCTTCCACCACTTCTTTCTCTATCCTAGAAATGGATCGTCGAGTGTGATTAGGTTTAATACTAGTAAGGGGTTTTATCTTGGGCATCCTAACCCAATGGTGGTTTCTATCCTTCACCTCTAAATATCCATCTAGATTTCACTTCAACTTAGATATTTTTCATTTTCTTGACTGTGGTGTACTTTGGCCATATGTGATGCAATAGATGAATATGAATTTGATTGTGGATCCATGAGATTTTTTGCATTGCTATCATTGGTTGTGGGTGAATCTTTATCTTTTAGTGGATCAATAGGAGTAGAAATTAAGGACTAATATTTTTTTGGACCTAGGGTTATGGATTGAATAATTTAATTATGTTTATCCTGGGTTTTAGGCTATTGGTTTTGAGTAAAAAATTAGGGTTGTTGCTAATTAGTATGCATGGTAGCCCATTCCTCTTATTTATATACCACTATAGGCTTTGTGTTAAAGGGCTTCCATGGGGCTAGAGTGGGTTTTGGACTTGTAGTCTTTTCCACTAGCTACTTTTGTTGTTCTTTGTGAATGACTTTGGCCTTGGGCTCCTACAAGGTTGAAGGTTTGAAGGATTGGACACGTTTAAGGATCCACAAGTAGTTGTTGCCCTAGTAGTATCCATACACCTTGAGTAGGGCTTTAGACAACCATCTTCCAAGTGTACACAACTTCTATGGTTTCTTCTTCATTGGATTTGAACTCTATGCTTAGGGATTCACTATTTGACTGATTTCATCTTTGATTCATATTTTGGTGTCCATTGTTATTCGGGAATCTTTTTGTTTTGTTTCATAAGTTTAGACCTATTGGGTTGTAGTTTCTTCTCTTGTGCATCGATTAGATATTGTAGTAGGTACTTATCCTTTTTGCTAGTTTAGGTTGAGGGTGGTGGGTTTGGGATTATGTCTCTCTTTTTCCATTTTTCTAATCTCCTAAATTGGAAGTGGCAAAAATTCAAGCCCTTGGGAAGAACAACTGAATAGGCTTGTCATGTAGTGACATTACATGTCACTTGGTATTTAACGGGTCATATAGGAGGATATCTTCGCCTACATATTCTCTATTCAAAAAACATATAAGAATATGGAAATTTTCTCAATCTTCCATAGTCATCATAAAATTCACATTTTCCTCATAGGGTATGCAGTGTTCAAGGGTTGAGCTTCATGTTTATGGGTACTAGTTTTGGTCAACTGACATTGTCCCAAAAGTAGTGAACCCTTCATTAATGAGAGCATCAACATTGAACTAGGCATTGTTATGGTCAATCTGAGTGAAAGCTGTGCAGGTGGAATGATCAACTCACATGTGGGGTCTAGATTGGTGATTGTGAGACCTTGATAGCTACTCATACCAAGTTTTTTCTACCATTATGATAAATTTTCACTAGGGACTGGGATGCCAAGCCCATTCACGGGGGTTTCATGTTTATAATGTCCTAGGATAGTAATTCTTGACCCTACTTCCATTGAAGTGTCCAATGCTCACCCTCTCTAAGGTATTCAATTCCATGTTGCTACATTATCAATTGATGTGATAGATACACTAGACCCGAGGCCTTTAAAATTCATCTTTTGTTTATGTTCCTTAATCAAATGCAATAGCACCAAGTCATGTCTTTTAAAGTCACTTTCTTAGATGTGCTTATCAAAGTAGGCCTTTTTTCTAGCCTTCTCAATAGGCATGTGTTGCCAAGAGGCATGTCTCTCTCTTAAGTGTTCTAGTTCTATAAGTTGAGTGACCAATGCTTTGGTTCATTATCATTGCTCTTTCATTTCCATTTATAGACTAAGAATAAGAAATTCCATAAGCATAATAGTATTTGTGCCATATGCAAGTTTGAATCAAGTTGTCTTATAAGAAGTTTAATAAGCCCACATTATTGCCATGAGATTCCTATTCAATCTTAGATATAGAGATGGCTTTGGTAAGGATATTGATCAAATTTTCCTTTGTTGGCTCTACTTGGCCATTAGCTTGAGGATAATGCAGAGAAAACTTCTTATGAATGACTAGGAACCTAGAGACAAAGTGATGAATAACTTGATTGATAAAATGCATTCCTAATCACTCACAATCTTGATGGAGTAGTGAAACTTGAGATGACCTACTCCATAAGAACCTATTCATGTCATCTATGTCAATGATAATCTATAGGAGGACGAATGGATCCCATGAAATCTATTTTTCATTTTTTGAAGGGTTGATGGGTGATTACTAGTGTGAGTTACATTTTGTCCTTATTGATTGGTACCTTGAGGCATTCACACTTATCATAGTGTTTTAAATAGTATATCATATCCTTGAATAGCGTAGGCCATCATAGTTATGATTGAATCACTTTTTGAGTCATGGTGTTAGCTTTGAAATAACCTCCTACTATCCCTTTATGAGCTTCTTGAAGCACATCCTCCATGTCATGCTTATACTTGGATCTTTTCAAGATGATGCCTTGCCCTAGTTTATATATAGTTGTCTTACAATCATTTGGTAGGGTGAGGTCTTGATGAAAAGCCAAATGTCACACTTTCTATGTCAAATGTTCAAGGAATCCCTTCTCCAAGTTGTGTGCAATGTTGTTAGTTCAATACACTATCACATTAGCCTTAAAGAGTTGTGCCTCTTGCTAGTTTTAAATAGGTGTGACACTTGCTACCCTAGACATGTGATTGGCCATATAATATTACTATTCATTATGCATGATCATAGTGAAATAAAATTCTAACAATATCAAAAGCCACATAGTAATGTGTGCTATCACACATGCTTTATATAAAAAGTACTCTAGTGTCTAACAGTCTACAAAGAACGTGAATGTGGTAGCAAGCAAGTAATGAAGAAACTTCTTAATTGCATACACAGTTTCCAATTCCTCTGTTTCCATGCTTGAATAAATCCTCTTACCCCATTAGTGGGCTCTCTATTGGAAAGGCTCACTGAGAATGTCACTAAATTGATTGCTTATTACACATTCTCTATTTAATAAATTTATATCAATAAATTAATGAATCAATTTTCTTTAAGTGTTGATGATGATCTAGCATGGCCATGAGACCATTTAGATATCAATATTCCTAGTGCATCACTTAATGGGGTGATCAGAGCACTGTGATGGGGATATCTGGTACATGCAGTACAAGTTATGAAGGGGGAAAGAAGTGTCTGCCAAGTGTAAGGGTGTACACAAGAACCAATGATTTACACATAAATGAAAATGGATTAAGTTCTAAGAAGAGGAAGTGCATTAACATTGTGTATATGTATCTATGTGTGCAAAACGGGATGCCTGGGAATGTTTACTTGTGTGTAATGAGCATTGCATTCATTTGGGGCCATCCTCTCCCTTACAAGTCAAGGTTTAAGGTCTTTTCTTTCATTAAGAAAGACGAGAGAGGTAATTCTCTCACTAAGAAAGACGAGAGACATGATCCTCTATAAGTGAGGAGAGAAGTGATTTTCTCTTTCGAAGGTCTAAATGACACAAGCTTTTGTGTGGAAGTCAAACTTAAGGTTGAGGCCCAAGGCAATTTAATGAACTCTCGTTAAGGAGGTTGCATGGACCACAAGTAAAGAGTACTGCTTAAGAAGCTATTTTAAAAAAAAAGACATGGTGAATCCATTTTTAAAACATCTCACGATAGAAAGATAATCTCTAAAAGTGGTCCACGAAGGTTATTGGAAACAACGACATCTACAACTTCTGTGTTGGATGTTTTTTCATCCGAGAAACACACAGAGAGATATCTCAAAATTGGTGCTGCATAGTAGGTCGTGGAACAACCACATCTTGCATGAAGATCAACTCAAGTCTCTCTCCAAGAAGAGAAGCTCTTGAAAGTCTATAAAAGAGGAGGCTATCCTTGGATGTGAGGGAGAGGTGAAGGAAGCATCATTTTGCATGTATCCAAGAGGAAAATAGAAGGAGCAAGTGATGTGGAAGCCCTGTTGAAATCAAGCTCCAAGAAGAGGAGAGAAGGTGCAAGTGCTGCGGAAGCCCTACTGAAATCAAGTTCCAAGAAGAGAGAGAAGGAGCAAGTGCTGCGAAAGCCCTACTGAAATCAAGTTCCAAGAAGAGAGAGGAGCAAGTGCTGCGAAAGCCTTGCTGAAATCAAGTGTTGCAGAAGCTTTGCTGAAATCAAGTGCTGCGGAAGCTCTGCTGAATTCAAGTTCCAAGAGGAGAAGAGAAGGTGCAAGAGCTGTGGAAGCTCTGCTGAAATCAAGCTCCAAGAGGAGAGCCCTACACATATTGTGTAGTAGAGAAGGAGACTCAAGAGGGATCGAAAGGTGCCAACTTCCAAGTTGTGCAAGTGTTAGCCAGTTGTATACCATGCAAGGAACCATGATCTTGTTTCCAAGATCTACAAGTAAGAACTGGTTTATGTGTAATGGAGGAGCTTACTCCTTGTCAATAATATAACTCCAGAAGGGGGGGACTGGCCCATCTTCCAGCCCCTAGTGTGTTGTTAGTTTCTCTATCTCTCTCTCTCTACATCTTTCTTTTCTCTCATTTGTTCTCTCTCTGCGCCCGCATAAAATTCACCATATATATTTCTAATATACAAGAAAGTCGAGCGTGTATCTCGGATCTTATAACAGAGGTCCTTGTTTTGTTCCACTAGGTTGGCCTAACATGGCTCTAATGGCAAGTTTGGAGGCATATATATGCACATGGTATGTGATCCTTCAATTTGGAGCTCATAAAATAGGTAGTATGTTAGTGAGAACCTTTTTGAGTCCTTCGTGTTACCTTAAGAAGTGATTAAGGATATAAAATCAAATCCCAAGTGCTAGAAGTATGAAAGTCCAAATGCTAGAAATCATTTTTGGGAGCATATTTTCTTTCTAGATTTTATTTTATTAATTCTAGGCAACTCCCATCCATTAAGTAAAAAATTAGTTAGAGCCAGACTTGCTCCCATGCAAATTGTAATATCACTCAGAGTTACATTTAGAAAACCTACACAAATGAGAAGTTTGTGGGTTCGATTTTCCCTAAATCATGTCTATAGAACTTCAAGTGTATGCAAAAAGGAAAGGAGTGATCAACACAACTTAAGCGAAAATGGGTAGAGAATGCTCAATTTAACTAGGGATACCTAAAGTCAACAAACTCTATGTGTAAAAAATGGAAATTTTAATAGAGAGCTCATTCTTGTGTGAGCAGCTTTGAGAGAATCCATTCTTCTTACTTCCACCTTATCCTCTTGTGCACCAGTACTTTGAGAGAGAGAGAGAGAGAGAGAGAGAGAGAGAGAGAGAGAGAGAGAGAGAGAGAGAGAGAGAGAGAGAGAGAGAGAGAGAGAGAGAGAGAGAGAGAGAGAGAGAGAGAGAGAGAGAGAGAGAGAGAGAGAGAGAGAGAGAGAGAGAGAGAGAGAGAGAGAGAGAGAGATTGTGTGTGTGTGGGTGAGACTGAGAGTGAGAGCTTGAGTGAGGGACTTGAAGAGTGAAGATATTCTTCCCTTATTTTTTTCCTTCTCTTATTTCCCTTTTGCTTCCATAGTTTAGAGGGTGAGAAGTAGACCAAGAGCTTGAGAGTGAGAGTGTGCATGAGAGAGTGAGGGACTGGTTGAAGAATCCATTCTCTATACCTTTCTTCCTTCTTCCTCTTCTTCTTATCCTCCTCCTCCTTCTCTACATTTTTTCTCAAAGCCATTGAGATAAAATCATATGTAGAGTAGTAGCAAGAGTGGGTTAAGATCACCACATCAATCCTAAAGCTATCAAAGAACCTTTGGGGTCATTTAGACTATAACATGGTGGAGATAAGTAGGTGAGTGTAATACACCCACTTGATTTTATTGGTTTTCTTTCTTGAATCAAGATTGCAAGAAGAGTAAGGGTGTAGAGTCTATTCTATGGCCTCTTGGGTCATTTCATTCAAAGTCAAAATTACGTACATGGTTGGAGCTATCCTTAGGTCCTAAAAAACTTTTGCCATGCATTTGGCTCCCTCCATGGTTTTATGTGTGTATTTATTTGTCCTTGGATTTAGGAGTTTGATAACCCTCCTTTTGATTAATAAGGAAATGAGAGTGTGTTCAATCTCCCACTCTTAAAGGTGCATTCAAGGCTAGGAGTCCTACTTCCTTATGGGTTTGGAGTCTCTAATCCACTACCCAACTACATGCACCTTTGTCTTTTGTCTCTTGGTTAGTTGATTGGTTAACATCATTCTCCTACAAGCCTAGGCCTTTTGGGCATCCTAGGGATCCTATTTGTCCTTTTAGATAGGTTAAGCTTCTTGAGAGCTTGTTTCTTTCAATGTTTCTAGTGCTTTTCTTTTGCCTTTACTAAGTTTGTTGATTTCTCTTGTGTACATAGGTTTAGCCCTTTCTCAATTTAGTGTTCCTTTATTCTCTTTTGTAAGGGGTCCATTTAGAAGGTTATTCCAATGGTTTTATTTCCTGAAGAGTTGTATTCCCTTGAGTTTTCAATGTTTAAGTTTATCTATTGGGGTTTATGGGTCAATCCTAAGTTCTTTGGTTCCATACTTAACACTTATTATTTTATGAAATTCTATACTAGTCTCTTAAAGTTTATCTATTGTGCTTACCAATTCTAATTGCAATTCAGACAACTCAACCAACTTTTAGTCTTTTAAAGTGCCAAGAAAGTGTGATGGTGGTAAATACAATTTCTTTTTGTGCACACTCTTGATACATTTGAGGATTTACTAAAGCTAGGGAGCTTGAAGCAACTCAAGGGTCTAGTTTAGCAAGTTGAGTTGGCAATCCTATGATATTAGCTAAGGGTCTTGAAGTAGCTCAAGAGTTTGCTCTAGAAAGTTGGGTTGGCAATCACGTTCTAAGTGTGGTAATACTTAGGAATTTTATGCTAAAGGTTGGCATCCTACACTAATAGTCAAGAATAATGTGCTAATGATGTGGCACTCATGTGTAACCTCCAATAATCTTGAGCAAGTGATAAGAAATTGTGTGTTGATGATGTGACAGTTGGGGATAAGCAAGCTATTAAGAAATCACTTTTTTTGCACCCTTTTATTTGGAGAGGCAAGAGATAGGGATGGGCGAAAGGTTATATTAACACCGACACTTTAAGTAGTTAGCCAAATCTCAACTAGAAGGAAGGAAGAAAGGAGTACCTCTTTAGCGATGATAAGTTATTTCTTCCACTTCTCCTCTCCTACACAATGGATAGCTCCACTCCTCTTGCCTTCTATACATGTTCCTTTCTCTCTTTTCTCTCTACCCTTTTCAAATTATGCACACATACCTATGTCTTCTATACTCTTTCTTCTCTTTCCCTTGGTCTCTATTGAGTTATGTGGAATCTCCAAGTATGGCTGCCCTAGTTCCACGGGTGATAGTGCAACGAGAGTATAGGGAAAGAGGATGGCAAGATGACAGTGAGATGGAGAGGGAGGTTTCTTGTTAATGGAGATGAAACTAGGAATGCTATGCAAGGGAGGCATTAGTTCAATGAAGATGGGAAGGAAGTCCTCTTGTTTCATGATGAAGAGGAGAGAAAGGAGGATGTTTCAAGGAAATTCAGGTGAGAGATAGGATTGGGGCATGATATGTAAGCAAGGAGTGATGATGTAGATGAGGGGGATGATAGACGTGGGATGGTGTAGCACTTAATCAAGGTTTGATATATGTGCTCATGGTGGTGATGTGTATGTGGTCAATGTGTCCTTGTAGGTTATTCAACTCCCTTTTATCCTTCCAACAATACCATGTGACATTTCTTTTTATGTAGTGCTTGTGGTTTATCTATGGTGTTTGGTTTTTCTCTCCACTCATGTGAATGCATGCAAGTAAGAGATCGATTCCTCACTATCCATGATACCTTAGGTGAATCTATTTTGTCATTTTCTTGATAATACATAAAAATGTTAGACTCAATGAGAGCTCAAAAATGGAACATTAGATAGAAACTCCTTATTCTTTTAAGAGCTTGATATGATAAATGTCTCAATTGTCACTCACCTAGTTAGCTTGTATCTAGCTTTGAACCATTTTTAACTTCTCTCACATTACTTGTGCAAGTAAGAAAATAAGAGATCCAAGGGGTATAGTTGACTCACCTACTTACCTTCTCTACATTGGAATTTGAAAGCATAGAGGGCTCATGGATGGCCTCATGATTCATATGTCCTAGTCCAATCCATTACCACTATGGCTTTACATCCATGTTGCATAGCTCCAATGCCAAGAGAAGAAGCTAGAGAAGAAGAGAAGAATGGAAAAGAGCTTCTCCTTATCCCTTGCACGTGCATGCACGCACACACACACACACACACACACACACACACACACACACACACACACACACCTCTCTCTCTCTCTCTCTCTCTCTCTCTCTCTCTCTCTCTCTCTCTCTCTCTCTCTCTCTCTCTCTCTCTCTCTCTCTCTAAATTCCTTATCCTTAGAAGAAGAGATGGGAAGCAAGACATGAAGATGAGCTTCACCCTCACTAGTTCCTTACTCAAACTCAAACTCTCTCCCCTCACTCTCAAGCAATGGTGCAATAAGATGATAAACAAGGAGATAAGAGAATAGAGACTAAGAGAAGATTTAAAATACAAAATTTAAGACATTTTCAAGGTTTTAAAGGCACATTTGAAGGTTTTGACTCACTTGGAGTGTAAAACGAAGAAAGAAGGCTCAAAGGAAGCCCGTTTTACAATGCAGTCATGGTGCAAGACATAAAGCATTTCAAAGTTGAAAGTGATTGTAGAGCATAAAGTTGACCTTATGGGTAGTGGAAGGAGTGCCTACAGCTATGATACTTGTATCACATCTGTGTGTTTGGAGCAAAAACTTATGAAAAATCAGATTTTCTTGTTGGGAGAGGGGTGGAACAGCCCATATGTGACATGCTCGCCACTCGAGCCGCTCACTCAGTAGCCCATCAAGAGATATCCTAGACAACTCCATCTGGGATTCCATGGAATTCCTTGGAGTTTGCTATCTAAGCTTGCTTGAGTCTACCTCGCAATGGAAGTTCCGATCGTTCCAATGAGGATTGACCTAAGTTTTAGGTTCCTATTATGGGTCAAGTCACCTACTAACAGTCGGTTAGTGTCAGTCATTCGAGTTTCCACTTCTTACAGGATTACTTGAATTGAAGCAGACTTGCATTGCACTTGGTCCAAAGAGAATGGGAGATGAAGGGGAATGTCGCACATTGACCCTTCCAACCATAGGGCAAAATCCCATTTCGGCCCCCTAAAACAATGCAAGTCGAGTTTCCTAATATCTAGTGGTCATTCATTTACCTATTTATAAACATAATTTTTTCAATTTGAGAAAGGATCTTGGCTTATCGAGTCCACCCAACCGTAGGTCTAGATCCATCCTCTAGCTTCCCTCGATAGAGTGTTTTTAATTACCTGATTACCTACCACTTTAGGTTTGACATATAAAAACAACTTCTTTCATTATCTCCTGACACAAATTCATTACATGTCTTTATTTCACGACACAAAAATAGCATAAAGAAATTCTTTCTCAATAGTTCCTTTAAGAAAAATATATTTTTACAATGTTTTTAGTCCTGTGGATGGAGTCAACTCAAAGGTATTATTCTTTCCAAGTTCAGTTCCTAGACTAGTATTGGAACTTCTAGAATACTATATGGGTTCAAAGGGTAATTACTAGTTTATCATAATCTAAGGAGTTTGTGACCAGTGCCCCTCATATCCTCACATTCTCCTGCCAATTAGAGTTCCCTACAATAGTGTAACGTGTCACCTGAGCTATTCCTTGGAGATATGTTCTTAGTAGTCCATCAAGAGATGTCCTAGGAAGTGCCGTTCGCGATCTTGATAAAACTCTTGGAGTTTGCCAACTAGGCTCACTTGAGTGTACCCCACAGTGGAAGTTCCGGCCGCTCCCATGAGGATCGACCTGTTGAGTTTTTCTGGTCTAATCTATTACTAGCGGCTGATTAATATAAGCAGATTCTAAAGTGATGTGAGTCAGTCTTTCTAGTTTCTAATGGTCCATCAAGTGCAATTTTTATTCCTTCTTAGGAAAGCTCTTGGCTTATCGAGACCACCTAGTCATAGGTCTAGATCCATCCTCCGGCTTCCCTTGAGAGAGTAGTTTTAGTTATTTAATTACCTACTACTTTAGGTTCAACATATAAAATCAGATTCCTTGAATTATCTCTTGAAACAAATTCATTACACACCTTTAATTTATGACACAAAAACATAATAAAGCAATTTCTTCTTAATAATTCCTTTTAAAAAAATGACATTTACAATGTCTTCTGTTCGAAGTATTATTCTCTCTAAGTTTTGTTCCTCAACTAGTATTGGAACTTTTAGAACACAATATAGAAATTGAAGGGTAGTTGGCAGTTTGTAAGAGCCTAAGGAGTTTATGACCAGAGACCCCTTGTTTCTTCACCTCCTCTCCTACCAACTAGAGTTCCCTACTACGATAAGACCTTTTGTGTCATGATTGGTCTAAACTCACTAATGCAAAATTTAAAAAAAAAACCCTTGGAGAAGGCTTTATTCATGCTAGCCTTGGGGACATCCAGCGCAATCAATAACACTACCTCAGTTGGCGTTCTGTGTTCACCAGAATACTGCCTCAGTCCGGCAATTTGTACTTAGTCATCCATCTTTTATCTTGATGATTTTAGAAAAGATCAATACATAGCTTACAATCGCAAACATCTTATTTTGAATGCATTATACATAAACTCTTAACAAGTTTATTTCCAAGACGTATCTTTTCTTTCCAAAAATAATAACATCGAAGAAATTTATCATAAGTGGCAAAATAACTATAAGTGACAAAATAACTTCGAGACAAATCAGCCTAAGTGGCAAAATAACGTAGTGGCAAAGATAACTTCGAGACAAATTAGCATATGTGACAATATAACTTCGAGACAAATCAGCATAAGTGGTAATACCTTCCAATAGTCTTCTCAGATTCCCTCTTCCTTGGGGATTAGTTTGGATTGAATTTAAGCAAGAATTTCATACTTGAGGATAACTCCCTTGGAGTTTCGTGGGTCTTTGCTTGAAATAAAGGAAAATCTTGATTAGTTTAATTACGAACAATATCATTTGGCAATTGCATCTCAAGGTCTCTTATATACTGAGAATTAGCATTTACGATTCACAGATTTCATTTGATCAACACAAAGATCAGAAATATTAAATCTTTTAGGGACATAGTACCTTCCTTATATGTGCATAGGTTCATATTGTACAGACCCAAGTCAACCCTTGGAATTCGCGGTTAAGAATTCCTCAAAGAAATTGTATGCATGAATCAAATAATCTTATTTTTTGCATGTAGCTTATATTGCCTATTCATGGAATAAAGACATGCTAGTTTCTTTTATTTAAAAAAATTAGTACCTGAAGATCCATGACGGGTGCTTGGTTGATGCCATTTGTAGCTTCGTTTGTAATCCATGTACTCACCATTGTGTTTGTAGTAATTGTGTCTGCAGCATTATTGGTAGCTCTTGCCTCCACGACCTTCGTAGCTTTCTTCTTCAAGGCCATGGTCTTTATTGCGAGACCTCATAAAAGGGGAATTTGGCGAAGGAGCTTGGGGATAATTAGATTGACGGAATTGGATTGAAGGGGGAGGGGGGTAGCAATCACCAAAGATTTCGAGAAATCGAGAAGAGTCTTGATTCCATAGGAAGGAATAGAATAGAAGGGATTTAGGAATTGAATTTTGAGAGCTCAGGAGTATCCTCCTTGTCTTCTTGACGAGAAATTCCTGTGCTCGCACTTCTCTTGTCTCACTTCCTCTTGTTCTATACTCCTGAGAAGGGCCTCTCCTCTCTTGCTCAGATTACTCTCAATGGCTCCCCATGCCTCTTATTTATAGCTAAATTAGAAAGGAAGGGTTATGGCTAAGAAGAAGAGTTCTTTATGGAGGGGATCTTGGGAAAATCAGCAATCTGATGCTAAGATTACAAATTTGATGGTCCCATTGGCTCGGAAAGGGGAGTAAAACCCCAAGACACTTGATTAGAAATCTTCTAAATAACTCGTTTTTCTTCTCTCGGTTCGAAGTGCTGTTTGTTGCCTGCAAACTATGACCACGACGTGCCTGATTTCATCAATCCTTTTTTTCGCATTAAATCTCCAAAGCTCGTTGAAGAAAAACCAGTTGCTTTTTTTAAAGAACATGACATCCTATTCTAGAAATTTTCATATCTTTTTAGGATATTTACAATAAATAATACCTAAAATATCTAAAATATGCTAATCTTGTCAAAAAATCTAATATTTTTGGACTATCCATATTATTGACACTAATGACTAATATGGCTCATAACTCTCATTCACCTAGTAACTTCCGTGATGGGTGGCTACATTCCTTGTCAATCTAGAAAATGTCGAGTTACAATCCTTGGGTCTTTTTGCTTGAGATCTTCTCTATTTAATGATTTTAGAGTTCTTAAAGTCCATTTTGCGAGAAGTTGAAAAAATTTTAAATTAAAGTCGGGATATCACATCCTCTCCCCCTTAGAGGAATTGAGATGTCCTCATCTTGAATGAAACTGGGGATATTGGTTACATAGCAATTCATGATCAATCCAAGTGGCATCCTCTTCAGAGCAATCTTTACATTGGACGAAGTTCGAGGACTCCTTGACTTAGCATTACAATTTGCTGATCATTAAGTACATGGTTTGGGTTAGGGACATATGCTTTCAATAGACTGACATGAAATACATTATGTACTTTCAAGTTGTTAGGGAGTTACAGCTTGTAGGCATACACTTTAGCACCTTATATGGCTCACAATACCTAGGACTTAGCTTCTTGAATTCCCCCAAAGATAAGGAACTTTTCTTTGGGCGAATTTGTAGGAAAACCATACATTACAATTTGTTGGTCATTAAGTACATGGTTTGGGTTAGGGACATATGATTTCAATAGATTGACATGAAATACATTATGCACTTTCAAGTTGTTAGGGAGTTGCAGCTTGTAGGCATTTGGCCCTGCACACTTTAGCACCTTATATGGTCCAACAATACTTGGGACTTAGCTTCTTGAATTCCCCCAAAGATAATGAACTTTTCTTTGGGCGAACTCGTAGGAAAACCATGTCACCTTCTTTGAAGATGTATTATTGCCTTTGTTGATCGATATATGCCTTCTATCAATCCTTGGCGGCTTGAATATCTTGCCTTATAGCTTTCACTTGTTGATCCATTTCTTCTACCATTTGCCTAGATGCTTCTACCTGTAGGGTAGGATTGAAAAAATTAAATGGGGCAAAATAATCTTGCCCATATAGTGCCTGAAAAAGAGTCATTTGAATACTTTGATGGTATGATGCATTGAAGAAAAATTCAACTAAGGGTAGGTATTAGATCCACCACTTAGGTTCCCTATTGCAATAAGCTCTAAGTATATCTTCAGTAACTTGATTGATCCATTTTTTTTAACCATCTGTTTGGGGATGGTAAGCAATATTGAAGCAGATCTGGGTTCCTAGAGCTTCGAACAAACTCTTCCAAAATTTTGATGTGAAAAGAAAATCACAATCATTGATGATTCTCTAGGGTAATCCATGCAATCTAAAAATTTCCTTGGTGAAAAGCTTGGTGATATCGAAAGCCTTGTAATTGCTTTTTACACGAATAAGGTGTGCAACTTTTGTCAACATATCAATGACTACCATTATGGAGTTATATCCTCCTTGTACCAGGGGTAATCCGACTATGAAGTCCATGCTTATATACTCCCATTTCATTTGAGGGATGTCAAGTGGCTGAAGCTTTCTTGGCGTCTTGACACGCTCGGCCTTAACTCATTGGCAATTTAGGTATTTGGAGACATACTTGAGTACTGTGGGAGCTTTCACTCAACCGCCAAGACCCTCGGACCGCTTATTGTTTCAAGCGTTCCAATCCGAGCACTAATGGCTACCTCTCACATGGCCGACGCGCCATCCATATCTACGGGTGTAGTGAGCTTACCTTGATGCCATTCGAGTTACCTCCTCTCCCGCACACTCCGGTAGCTCCACGATCCAAGTGCAAGCTTCAAGCAAGCTCCATCCTCAAGCTCCACACTCCAAGCTCCATTGCTGCGAGCAAGACAAGAGAAGAGAAGAAGAGAGGAGACGATGGAGAGCTTCTCCTCCTCGGTCCCTCACCCTCACACACTCACTCCCTCACACTCTCACACTCCCTCTCTCAAGCACAAGCTCAAGCAAGCAAGAAGAAGAAGAAGAAGAAGAAGAAGAGAGCTACCTTTGGCCACACACAAGAATGAGCTTCTCATTCACTTTTCAACTTTATATACAAAACCCTAAATCCCTTTTGGGCGGTCATCCCCTTTTTCCCCTTTTTACATGGCCGGCCATAGCCTAGGCCCTTTTTCCCATTGTCCTTCTATCTTCCTAGCTTCCTTTCCACCGCCCGTCTACATTTACAAATTGCACGGGTGAGAGCCCGGCGCTCTTTTACAAGATTTCAGGGTGCGCCTTTTTATTTTAAAATGCGCCTTTCCCCTTTTGCCTTTGCCTTGGACTTTTAAGGTTGCCCTTGTGCTTTTGGCATTTTCTCCTTTTCTTTCTTCAGTCGGGCTACCTTTTTTCCGCCTTTGCCCTGGGTCTTTTCCACTTCTTTTTTCTTTCTTCGTGTTGGGGTTAACATTACCCCCCTCCTAGACGAGTGCCAGTCCCATGGCACTCACCGTCGTAGGTAGCAGGCTGTAGCATGCACCGAAGACGTGGGTGACAAGGACGCCTGTGGTTTTCGTGGAGGAGTGTTGGTGGTGGTGTGGCAGAAGGTCCTGGGGGCCTGTTGGTGGCCAAGGTGGCTGGTGGAAGGTTGTTGGAGTTGGTGGTAGGGCTATGCTGTGTTAGGGATTGCATTGATGGCCAGCACAAGTGTTGGTTTGTTGGGGATTCTGCACATGACGATTCTTTGCGGGCTTGTTGGATGGTAAGGGACAATTGTCAAAGTTGAGTGTTGATGAAGAGCAAACAACACCTTATACCTGCAATTGGAAAACCTCACATGTGATCTCTCCTTAAGGGGTAGTGCTAGGCTTCTCATCGTGCACAAGACATATTTTGATTAGTTTGGGAGACAGGTCGAACGCTAAGCAAGCCTAGAGTATTGTCCTGCACTTGAGGACGCAACCTGTGGATATATACTTCGGTGCAAATATTATCTGAGTGCTCGTGCATACTTAGATATTACATAGTTAGAAGACCGTGGACTAGTTTCTCATAACAATTCGTGGATGAAGCAAAGTTGTTCATGTGGAGAAGGAGTACGCGTGAAGGTAGATGAGACATCCTTTGCATTGTGACTGCACGATGTAGCATAATGGAATACTAGGACACTGCACTTTTAGTAGCTGGAAACTATTGGACTTGCTTGATGAGTACGGTGTACTTTCCTTGGCCAATCGTGCGGTGCTTATCACCACTGATTGCAATGGTACTAAGGCAGAGTGCAAAAGAAAATTGTGCAAGTGGGTCAGGGTGACAGGTCTAACCCTAGGCGAGACAAGCTCCCCAGGTATGTCCTGCCCTTGATGTGCCCTGAACCATTGTGGGTGATTGTAAGGGGCTAGGGGACTAGGGACGAAGCTGGTCGACCAAGGTCACCAGACGTACCTAATTTGAGGACCCCTAGGTGCTGTGCTGTGATCGTGGGTGCTTCTTATTTTTCCATTCATTTCTTTTTCTTTTTTTTTTCTTTTTTTTTTTTGCCTGAGTACAACCATTACAATATGTTGAGGCTATCAGCCTTTCAATGGGTCGGAAAATGTCAAGCTTCGAAGGCTCAAAAAATGAATAGTACAATGATGATGGTGCCCTAGCCTCGTTGTTAGAGAAGCAGTTGGCGAAAGGGGGAGATACACTTGAGATATTGCAACCCTCCTTGCGGCACATGCGATGTGGGTACAATTGAGGTAATGACTGCCGTGAGCCAACTATAGAGCTTGACCCAGAAAGGGGCGTGGCCCAGGAATGTTTTGTGGGTGGAGCCCCGAGAGGAACACCAAGGAAAAGAGAATTCTCTTGCAAGAAAATCTATCTTGTAACATCAACAAGCTTGTTTATCATGTTTCATATAATCACAATGAAGGAAAGAACACCAGGCACCACAAATCTTCATGCAGCATCATGTAAATCTCCCACGGTTTTTAATAGAATCAACCATATTCTTCAACATCTTCACAAAATCCATCAATAGAACAAAGAAAGCAAAGAAATACACCATCTTTGAATGGAAATACATCACATAGTATTCATCTTCAATATAGTCTTCATAGTCTTCTCTCTCAATCTCTCATATACAATCACTCTGTTTCAGTAGAATTGGCTATCTCTGACTCTCTTTCTCACACTCCATCAATAATACATCATATCCTCACTACAATCTCTCAAAATTCACTCTCAATAATCACTCTTAGGTCGTGGATACCCCTCCCAAGAGGTATGTCTGATATGAAGGGTCACCAGAGCCACTACAGTGTCTCTTCACGGCTCACTACTGTCACTTCACTCTAGTCTTCACTTGAGTCTTCAGCAGCTACTTCTTCCACTTCTTTCAGCTCTTTTGCACTTGTATTCACCTCTTTCCAAGGCTAGAAAACTTTCCCCAAAGTCATACATACATTCCACAGAACACTTACAGAAGCATACAGAACAGCTACAGTACAGAACAGAACAGAGACAGAACAGAAGCAGAAGCTCTACAGAAGACCTACAGAAGGTTACAGAAGGTCATCAAAACCTCATAACTCATTCTCAACCCATTTCAAACTCTCACAAACCATTCACTAAGCTTTCACAATATCTCATTCTTCATCAATCAATACTCCTTCCCTCCTTACAGAAGACAATCAGAACAAAACTGACCAAAACAGAACAAAACAGAAGGTATACAGAACCAATCAGAACCTATCAGAACATCACAGAACCATCAACAAACATCATGAACTTTCAAAACACAATCAATATCATCCAAAACACTCTCAATCCACTTCCAAATCAACCAATCATCCCATAAAATCAACCATTCAGCTCTCAAAAACAACAAAAATCAGCCAAAAAACAAGTCATTTCAACACTCAACATATCCCCACACTTAATAAAGAAGCGTCAGGGAATACAAGTTCATAGAAAAGCTCAACTTTGATCGTCAATATCTTTTCACAAAGAATCCATCCACCACGACCCCAACTTATAACCTGTTTCTAATATAAAAATACAAAGAAAGGAAAACTCTTTTGAAATTAACACCTCTGATCAAACTAAAAATCACAACAAATTTGTAAAGGATATAAGAGTTTGCTTCTTCGTCATCTGCATCAGCTTCAACTTTCCAACCACGAACCCATCTCTTCAAATCTCCAAAACATAGCTCGTACACAAAATCCAATAGGAAACCACCACGTTCGTTTGACATAAATGAACTCACAACACAAACACTAATACACAACACAACCATCTGAATGACTTCCTCAAAAATAAGAGTTTGGCATTAAAAAACTTCCACCATACATTGGAAAGGTATCAATGAAGATGATCCCTCTTAAAAGATTGATGTTGTCGGAATCGATCCATAGATAAGGATTCATCTACAAAGTTTTTAGGAGGATTTTGGAAAAATTGGAGACAGCACATCCTTTCCAACAGGACCAAGTATCTGCTAGGCAAACAGAGGGCATGAAAATACAGTATCTCCAGCTGTTGGGAATCAATGCTAACATTGACATTCATGCACAACTTTGGAATAGGCTTTGAATCAGTATGAGAGTGCCTATGCATATACGCCAGGTACCAAGCAAAGTGAGCAGTTAATCTCACTGAGGGATCTGCAGACTGTGAATATTGTTGGGCAAAATGAACATAGTTTTGATAAGCTTGACTTGAAACTGTCCATTCCCCTGGAATTACTGGCCAATTAATCTGCGGTCCTGTAAGGCAATCATCCGAACTCCATCCCCTTCGTCGGGAAATCTGAGTATCAAAACCGGCACAGTCACTAACCAACTGAGGTGGTTGAGATATGGAAGTGTTAGGAGAGGGTAATGGAATAAGGGAAAGTGGATGTAGGGAAGGATAGGAAAAATCATAAAAGGAAGAAAAGGTTAAAGAAGGAGTGGCAGAAATTTGGAAGGAATCACTAAGGAACGGTGTTAACTGATAAATAGGAAATGTAGAGGGTACGTTAAGGAGGGGTGAAGGACAGGGTGGAGAAGGGGAAAATACCCTATCCTCAATAAAGGAACAGTAAGTGAAAATAGGAATTTGAGGGAAAGATGAAGGTTGGAAAAGAAGTGGTAAAATTACTGTGGAATTAGTTTGATAAAGGGAAAAATATATAGCATAGCGGTGAGCCATTTGTTGGTAATAGAGGAGGGTAGGAACAGAAGGTCCTAAGAGAGATCGTCTATGATAGGCATCAAAGAAAGTAGCATCAAATGGATTATGTTTGGAAAGATAGGTTAAGAGATCCATCCTCAGTTGGTTAGTACTCTGTACAAAGGTAGGAGCTGTGTTTTGTCTTTGATTGAGGACCACCGAATCAATCATGGGATGCCACGAATTATCCTGACAATCAGCTACTTTGGAGGAATAACTCTGAAACATATCAGCTATGCGCAACTCCAAATGATTGACATATAAAACAGCCTGTAAGACCACATCCCCCACATACCATGCCAAATCTACCTCATCTGGGATTAACAAATCTCCTCGGAGATACATGTATGACATCAACATGGTATCTTGCGTGACAGAATCTTCAAAGACCATTCTGACTACCTCGGTCAACAACTCAGCAGACCAAGCCCCACTCCAGCCATCCTCTGGAAAAGGTAAATCCATCGTGGAAAGCTTCATATAGAAGACCAACTTCTGCAAGTGGTAGTGGACAAAGAAAGAATGGTCTGGTAGGACAAAGTCCTGAAATTGTTCAAAGGTAGACCATAACAAGTCCATTCGGGACTGCAATCTTTCCACTTTGTCTTGGAATAGAGGGCACAAAGTAGCCTGTCTCTGTAGGGCAGCCAAGTCCTGCTGTGAAAGAGAAGGAATTAATGAAACAGGAGGGCTTGGAGGAACAGAGCGGGACTTTGCAAGCTGATCTTGCAACTGCTGGATTTGGGAGGCTTGGTTGGCCACTGTGTCATTAGCCATCTGTAAAGCTGAAAGCTTGTCATCTAAAAGAACTTGGAATTCTTTCGCTTCGCTGGACATCCTCTCCTTCTCTGCTGAAAGGCTAGTAACCTGTGACTGAGCCTCGAGTAACTGGGTCTTCAATGAAGAAATCTCATCACTTTGGGTGGCCACCAGTTGGGTTTGTTGTTCCATTTGCTTAAATAAATCTGCTAGGGTATCCTTAGCGGATGCTAACTCAGATGTTGCCTTATGCAACTGGTCTTTGGACTGCATGAGCTCCTCATAGAAAGATGCGTACAGTTGTTGAACACAGGCTGTCACTGACAACTCAATGGAACTTTGAATATCCTTGCAGAGGAAAGGAATGGCATCTCCTGAGACAAGACTGTTCAGGGAGGGAACTGAGATCTCCAAGGATCCTTCTCTATGTGCTCGGAACATATTATTGCAAGTGAGATACCCAAGGAGTTCACTGCCAGAAGTAGCAGGGATAGGCACTGAGGGAAGTACAGCAGGGGCTTTGTCCGCTACCCTCTTCAAGCGTTTACGTTGTATGACCAGGGGAGGCGGAGAATCATCATCCTCAATGTCAATAGGTGCTGACTCTTCTGAAGGTGGAGGAGGAGGTACTGGATCGGATGGAGGAGGTGGAGGTACAGTCTTCTGTAAACCCGAATAGGTCAAGAAGGCAGACAAATATGATCCGTAGGTAACATTGGTAACATTACCCCTCGTGACTTTAACAAAATGCTGATCCATTTTAGTAAGGAGGTATGTGCTCCAATCAATAGCAACTCCTTTTAGCACCATCCTGGAAGCTGTGAAAAGCTCTTTGGACAAATAGTGGGATGGCGTTTTGGCAGGCATGAACCTGTCCTGAAGGAACTGACACATCGTCTTCCATACGGGATCAGTAATCATAGAAAACGAAACTCCTGAAGAGTTTATCACTTTCTTAACATCAAGAACTTCCCTTGTCTGCTTCTGCAACAGTTTGAGAATCTCTTCATTAGAGAAGAGCTGACGAGTGGTCACAAAAGGTTCTCCTTTGGAGGGTAAAGACAGAGCCTTCCCTAAGCCTCGAGACGTCAATGTCATAGACATGCCTTGGACTACTCCGGTCTTCTTGCTGTAAGAGGCCAGGAACTCATCACATAAGGACGGATCCTCTGGAAGTAATGGAAAAGGAGTGGCCACAAAAGCAGCAAGTCCTGCCTTCGTGAGGGGCTCAAAAGTAAGTAGGGACGAGTAATCCCTACTAACTAATGGGACGTACTGGATAGGGGGAGGAGCATGAGAAGGCGCCATTCAGATGGTTACACACACACCACAAACACAGACAATCAAGGAGAATGCCTGCAAAGCAACAGACAAAAAACCAAGGATAAGAGAATTACCAATCAAAACGTGACACGACCTACTAACCCCAAGCAAACCACATCCTAGAAAAAATTTGACATGACCTCGAGACAAATGCGACTGAAAGCTTCATGCGATGCATCAGACAAACACCCTGAACCCCGTATCAGGCAATAAAAGAAAAAAAAAACTGCATATCGTACCCGTAACCGTAACTGAGACAGGAAACCAAAACCATACCATATCCGACACATATCAATACGACATCTGTGATAGAACCAAGACTGGACCATGGAAAAGAACTCTAAAAACTGCGCAAACCCATCCCACGAAACGCTTCATTAAAAAGGGGAATTAAGTGCAGTGAGGGGGAATTAATTTAATGAAGGGTTGATTTTAATCAATTATTAAAAATGGGTGAAGTTTTATTAGGTGATAAACCTTAATAAGAAAACAGCGGTTCCTTATTATAAATTAAATTACCAATTATTAGGTTAAACGGTGCAGTTATGCGAGTCCCGGACTTCGATTCCCGACTGGGTCTCTAAATGCAATTTATTGATTATAAATTAAGGTGATGTGGAGCGCTTTTTTGCCAGCGCGTGCTCATGTGACGGCTGGTTAATTTTAATTTAAAATTTAAAGTGCCTCTGTAGCGCACGTAGCGCGTGCTAAGTGAACGGCTGGTTGAATTTAATTAAACAGAATGTGTGTTTAGCGCGAATGCGCGTGGAAACTGTGGGTGAATTAAAGGGTTCATTGTAACAATTAATTTGTGATTAAGGGGGAAATAAAAAAAATAAAGCACATAAAATAAATACCTGGAAGGGGTGTGTATGTAATGCAAGAATGCGCACGGAAGAGTTCCAGTAAAGGAAAAGTAAAGAACACTGGTGAAACAACAAGGACAATACCTTAGCAGATGTGTTGATTTGGTTTGCGTTGGTTGTTTATTTTTATTTATTTTATTATATTTTTTTAATTTTTAATTGTTATTATTTATGGTTGAATAAATGGAAAATGAGCAAGGGAGGTGAGGGAAATGTTTTAGAATGTTTTTAGAAATTTTTAGAATTTTTTAGAATTTTTTAAATAAATTTTCTATATTTATTGGCAATTTAGGAGTAAATTTAGGAAATGTGAAATTTTCAGAAATTATAGGGTAGGCAATTTCCAGCAGACAAATTTCCAAAAATTGGCAAAAGGCAAAAGGAATTTTTAGAAATTTTTCTGAAATTTTTTAATGGAAAAATTAATGTAGTGATTAATTAAGTCACCTAAATCACATTAATCACATAAGTCAATTAAACATAAGTCAATTAAGTCAGGTTAGTGGGATAAGTCAGGTAAGTCTACCTAAGTCTAGTTAAGTTAGTCAAGGTTGATTAGGTTAGTCTAACTAAGTCTAGGGTGGACTAAGTCAATTAGGTTAGTCTGGGGTCAGTTCTAACTAACCTAGGTGAGACTAACTAACCTAGGGTTAGTTAGTGGGGGTAGTCAACTAATCATGGTTAAGTTAGTAGGGTGTAAACTAACTAGGGGTTAGGTTAGTGGGTAGGGGTAAACTAACCCTAGTTAGGTTAGTGGTTAGGGGACTAACCCTAGTTAGGTTAGTGGTTAGGGGACTAACCCTAGTTAGGTTAGTGGTTAGCCTAAGTCGAGTTAAGTTAAATTTTAACCTAATTCTAGTTAAGTTAAATTTAAGCTAGGTTAGGAATTAATCACAGTGAGGTTAGTGTGTACTAATCTAAGGTTAGTTTCTAACCTGACAGGTGAGAGGGTGGGAGGAGGTGGAAGAGGGAGAGGAGGCGGTGGCAGAGAAGGGAAGGAAAAGGAGGAGGCGCTGGAGCGATGGAGGTGGAGGCGGCGCACGGTGGAGGTCGGCGGGCGGCGCACGATGGAGGTCGCGGGTGGCGCACGATGGAGGAGAAGGGAGGACGCGCTGGGGGGCGGCGGAGGAGGTAGAGGCCGCGGGCGCTGTCGAGGGTGGCCCTGGGCGGCGGCGGGGTAGGGAAGACGAGGCAGGAGGGAGAGGAAGGAGGGGAAGGAGAGGGGAGGAAGGAGGAGAAAAGGCGGCGGGAGGCGCTGCGTAGAGGGAGGAGGGAAGAGGAGCACGATGGGGGAAGGAGGGGCGATGGAGGGCGGCAGTGGGAGCAGAAGAGGGCGGGATGGAGGAAGAAGGGAGGTAGAGGGAGGAGGCTGAAGGAATCAGCAGGGGGGAGAGATGGAGGGGAGAGTCGGGGAGAGAGAAAGATGGGTAGGAGAGAGAAAGAGAGGAGATAAAGAAGAAGAGAGAGAGAGAAGAAAGAGAGAGAGGGGGATGGTGGTTGAGATTCGGGGGGGGGGAGAGAGTGTCCGTTGGGGGGGATAGGTGGGGTAAAATAAAATTTTTTAAAAATAAGGTAATTAATTAATTTTAAAAAAAAGAAAAGAGGGAAAGGTGAGACGCCCCTGTCCCGCGCGCATGCGTGGGGCGGGGGTAAAAAAATTTGCGGTGACGGGAGGGAAAGGGCACTCGGATACAGGGACGGAGCACGCGGACATGACCGGGGCGCGTTAAAACGCGTAAAATCGAAAACGGGCGCGTTCACGCGCAAAACGAGCGCGAGAAAAAACGGAAAAATAAAGAAAAATTAATAACTCCCAATCCGGACGTCAAAACGAAATATCGTAAAAACGAAAAGTGGGCAGGACGACAGGGGGGAAACAAGAAAAATATGGGACGGGGGTTCCGGGAGGGATAAAGGGCGGTCACGTGCAAAAACACAAAAAACGAACCAAAACGCAATTTAAAAATTAATATCGAAAGATCCGTGCATCGGAATGAGGTGTGGAAAAAAGGAAAACTGTGCAGAAAGATGTGCCCGACAATCCTATCACGTCAAAACATAATTCCGACTGAGATAAGACGCGTGCACATGGGAAAATCCCAAAAAACAAACCCAAAAATGGGATCGGAAATTAATATCTGACAAACCATTCACCGGAATGACATGCAGTAAGAAGGAAAAATGTCCACAGAAAGGAGTGGCACAGGGTTATCACATTAAACCGCAGTTTCGGCGGGAATAGGAGGGGTTCACATGTGAAAAACTCCAAAAATACTCCCGAAAACTCATTTAAAAATTAATAAGTAAAAATCTAGAAGTCGAAAAAGGGTGGAGGAAAAAGGAAAAAGGTAGGGGAAGGCACAGAGGACATGGCTGTCAAATCAAATTGGAATTCCGATGCAAAAAGAGCAGGTTCACATGGAAAAATGTCAAAAATACGCACGAGAAAGTCGTGAAAACCCGGAAAATTAATAACGGACAAACCATGTATCGAAATGATGCGGAATAAAAAGGAAAAATGTCAGGGGAAAAGCGTTGGTTAGGGCTATGATGTCAGATCACGGTTTTGAAGCAAGAAAAGCACGTTCACATGGAAAACCGGCTAAATTGCGCAAAATGCTTCAAAAATTAATAACTCGAAAACCGTGCACCGGAACAAAGGTAGGTAAAAGGGAAAAATGGTCAATTCAAAGGGAGGAACAGGGCTATAAGGTTGGATTGGGACTTTGGTGAATGTAGGGTGCATTCACATGGCAGGACCTCAAAATCAGGGAATGAAGGAAAACTGCAAGGGAACAGCCCCAAGGGTGGGTGGAACATAACCAGGTGGGTGGGAAGGGACCCCATCAGGGTAAAAGCAAGGCATGGCATATATGCATGAGCAAGATAAGGCATATGCAGAGGGGTATGCAACATAGACGCGCAGGGACGCGTCCCCACACTTAAGACCTTAACGGATAGGGTTAACCGAACAACAGGAACCTAGGACCACACCACAGACCATCCACTAACGTCCCCACACTTAAAACATGACCGGCACGAAAAAACCAAAGTGTAGGGTTAGAAGAACTTGGCCCATTTCGTCAAGAATCAAGGTTGAGGGTCGATGGCACGTCCAGTGTTGTTGTCGGCGCTGGAGGGACCAAGACATCTTCTCGGCACACGTCCGTCATGGCAGGGACCACGCAGCAGCACCCAGGGAGGTAGCTGATGAAAGGAATCGCAGGAAATTCGTCGATGATGAGGGATATTGCACTCAACTCACAGTCACTCAATTGGAATGAAAGATCAGTCACTCGCCCCATGACTGATATCACTCGAAGAAGAATGATTGAAACCCATATCTCATACCCGGTTGAGGAATCAACAAAGGGGAATGGTGCAGAAGGAGTATACCAGGGTGCACAGTTGATGGTGCATAAGTGCGTCTAACCCGTCTGGCATAAGTGCAAGGAGAAAGGCAAGGGAGCCTTACAGTGCAGTGTACAGAACAGGGTGATGTGTCTTGTGATGACGGTAAAGACCCATCCCGTGGGTGCACAGGGAAACGGGAACATACCTGACTCCAAATGTCGTAACGTCCCTCAATCTCACCTCTCGGTAATTGATTGAAGAAACTCCAGTCACACTCAGCCCACCCTCTGTCTCACGCTCTGTGTATAGATACAGGAGGGCAGCCTTGTCCTAAAACCCATTGATATAATCCTCACAGTCGCTTGTGCAAAGGGTGTATGCCTTGTGCGCAGTTGATGGTGCAACAGTGCATCCCGCCCTTTGCCGGCATACGGTGCGAGAAGGAAGGCCAGGGAGCCTTATGGTGCAGTGCACAGAAACAAATCGTGCTTTGTGCTTTGAGAGGCCCATCCCGTGCGTGCAACACTTCATTCACACTTCTTACCTCTCATTCGATTTGAAGAGAAAAGACTGGTCTCTCGCCCCACCCTCTGTCTCACGCTCTGTTGATAGATACAGAGGGGCAGCCTATACTCACTTCCCCATCCGGTTAGGATGAAAGCTCACATCACTCAAGGGGTTGTCGATGAAGATCGCGTCATCAGTTGGTGAAGAGGCGTACCCAGGGAGGTAGCCATCAAATCGAACGTTGTATTGGACAGGAACATGTCGTCTGCTAGAGGACAGGTGGTCACTTTGCAAAGAGACCCAGGACACAGCGTACCAAGGGAGGTAGCTTCGGAATTGGATCCGAGGGATATCAATCAATGAATCCGCTTTCTGGACTGCTGGGTGTTACCACCTTTTCCACAGCCAGCTTCTCGCCCAAGGGTGTTTACCACCTTTTCTTGGAACGAGGCCTGCTATGACAGGGAATTGCTTCCTTTTCTCTCATAACAAATTTGTTTATTTGTTTGTTTTTTTTTTCTTTCTTCTTTGTTTTTTTTTTCTTTTTCTTATTTTCCCCTATTCCCGAGGGTGTTTCCACCTTTTCTCGAAGAAGAGGTCGGCATGACAGGGACCTAAGTCCTTTTCTCCCATGACCGATATGTTTTGTTTTTTTTTTTCTTTTTCTCTTTTCTTCAAATTGAACAAGGGAATGGTAGAAAGACCATGTGTCAAGACCAACCTCGCCACTGTCGCTGGTGGAAAATAGAGGATAAAAGATCAAGGCTGGAAGGGGGTTTTGAGGGGACAGAGGGTTGCGTCCACTTCATCAGGAGTGATTGAAGAACGGCTATCAGAAGTAGCATCATAAGAAGTACAGTGCCGCGCCAATGAGGGAAAGAATCAAGTGGCCGTAATTGTCAAGATCCCCAAGGAGGGAAGTACTTCTTCAGGCGATATCCATTGATCAGAAAGGGATCATCAGAGGCATCAACGGTCTGCACTTGGACAGAACCATTAGAGTTGACTGCAAGTACCTTATAGGGGCCCATCCACCGCTGTTGGAGCTTGCCAGGAAACTTGCCAAATCGTGAATCATAGGCGAGGACCAAATCACCTTCTTTGAACTCCTTGTGCTTGATGAAACTGTCATGGTAAGCCTTACGTCGAGCTTGCGTGGCTTCCATGCACTGTAGAGCCATCCTACGAATTTCGTCCAAACATTCCAGGTGCAGGAGACGGCGTTGCTGTGAATCATCATCCCCCAAACGCTCTTTGATCGCCACTCTCAAAGAGGGTAGTTCCAGTTCAACAGGAAAAACAGCTTCTGTACCATACACCAACTGGAAAGGTGTCTGTCCCGTTGCTACTTTATGAGAGGTTCTGTACGCCCAGAGGGCCTCTATAAGTCGATCGTCCCAATCACGACGATGTGCAGCAATTGTTCTTGTCAGAATCGAGCAGAGGATGCGATTCGTGACTTCGACTTGGCCGTTGGCTCTGGGGTAATAAGGAGTGGACTTGCGATGGCGGATCTTATACAACTCTGTCAACTCTTCCATGACTTTGTTAAGGAAATGCGTGCCTCTATCACTTACCAACTCTAAGGGACTGCCAAAACGGGTGATGATATTCTCATACATGAACAGGGCCACGCTGTTACCATCGTCCCGCTTTAGGGCTTTAGCTTCACACCACTTTGTGACATAATCTGTATATACGAGGATGTATCGGTTCTGTTTCCTTCTGGTGGGAGGGTCGATCGGACCTACGAAGTCAATGCCCCACTTCTCAAACGGCTTCAAAGGAAGGATAGGTTGCAGTGGCATGGCACTTGTCTTCGTGGGTTTCCCCATTCTTTGACAAGCATCACATCTTTTACAGTAATCATAGGAATCTTTGTGGATGGTAGGCCA
The DNA here is from genome assembly GCF_053477565.2 of Lygodium microphyllum. Lineage (NCBI taxonomy): Eukaryota > Viridiplantae > Streptophyta > Polypodiopsida > Schizaeales > Lygodiaceae > Lygodium > Lygodium microphyllum. The sequence goes on along the minus strand of NC_141159.1, from coordinate 91,509,988 downwards.
CCAATAACCTGCTAGCAGAGCCTTCCTGGCTGTAGCTTCTCCTGCAAAGTGACCTCCACATGGCTCGTCGTGGCAAGCCTTCAGAACAATCCCAATCTCATCCCCGGCAACACATCTTCGGAGCACTTCATCTTTGCCCTTCTTGTACAGTGCACCGCCGAGCAGGGTGTAGGGGGCTGATTCTAGCATGAGCTTCTTCCTTTCCCGACTAGAGATACCAGGAGGGTACTGTTGGGTTGCCAGCAGATTGGCAATGTCTGCATACCAGGGAGTGACAGTTTCTACCAAGAATAAGGAAGCATCAGGGAGGTCTGGATCATCTTGCTCCCCGTCTGCAGTTTGTGGGATACGCGACAGATGATCAGCCAGAACATGGGAACGACCGGGCTTAGTAATCACCTCAAAGTCGAACTCCTGGAATAGAAGGAGCCATCTCATCATTCGTCCTTTCACATCTGCTTTGTTCATCAAGAAGGACAGGGCCTCATGATCCACATAAAATTTAAAGTGGGTGGATAGGAGGTAATGGCGAAACTTCTCCAGGGCAAACACCATTGCCAAGCACTCCAGCTCTGTCACTGTATAGTTTCGTTCCCTATCAGTGACTTTTCGGCTTGCGTAATAGATCGGTTGATCCAACTTTGAGGAGCCCTTTTGGCAGAGGACAGCACCTAAGCCTTCAATTGATGCATCAGTGTGTACATGGAACTCTTTCGTCCAATCAGGAGGTTGCAGAATGGGTGCCTCAATCAGACACTGCTTCAGAGTGTGGAAGGCTTTGTCACATTCTTCCGTCCAAGTAAACTCTGCATCTTTCCTCAGAAGCTTGTGCAAGGAAGTTGCCTTTGTTGCAAAATGGGCTATGAACCTTCTATAGTAACCCACATAGCCTAGGAATCCCCTCAACTGTTTGAGGTTGGTGGGTGCTGCCAGAGCTGCAATCTTTTCGATCTTTGCAGGGTCTGTTGATATCCCTTGTGCAGAGACAATGTGGCCCAACAGAACTCCAGAAGAAACCCCAAAGATGCATTTGTCGGGGTTGAGGGAAATCCCATACTCCCGGCATCGGTCAAAGCATTGTTCCAAATGTCCCCAGTGTTCACTGATCAAACTATAGACACAGAAGTCATCCAAATATACCTCAATAAAGTCATGCAGATGATTTTGAAATGCAGCCATCATGACTCGTTGGAAAGTAGCAGGGGCATTGCAGAGCCCAAATGGCATCACTCGGTAAGCATAGGTCCCCCATTCTGTGGTGAAGGTTGTTTTGGATTGGTCTTCTTCTGCGATCTGCACTTGGTTGTATCCGCTGAATCCATCCAGAAGAGAATAAAGTTCATGTCCTGCCACTGTGTCCAACAGTTGGTCTGTGAAAGGGATTGGAAAGTGATCCTTCTTTGTCTTGGAATTAAGCTTTCGAAAATCCACACATATTCGCAATTTTCCATTCTTCTTGGGTACAACCACGATGGGTGAAACCCATTCACTGTTTGCCACTGGATAGATGAACTCGGCTTCCAGAAGCTTCAACAGCTCCGCTTTCACCAATGTGGAATAATTCGGGTTCATTCGCCTCTGTCGTTGCCGTACTGGCTTGGCATCAGGCTCCAAGTCAATATGATGTTGACATATTGTGGGATCAATCCCCTTTAGGTCTTTGTAAGACCATGCAAACACGTCCAAATTCTCTTTCAACAAGTTGTACAAAGTTGACAACTCCTCTTCTGGGAGACTGCTACCCACCTTCAAGTGGCGTTCAGTGCCTTCTGCATCCGCAAGGGTTAACTGCCTTTCACCTTCTACTTCACGGATGAAGGTCCCACGGACTGCTTCTGGGTACAGATCCGACTCCTTCAAGGGAGTGGTGTCCTCTTCTGATGTCCCACTAGAACCCACTTCTTCTTTTGGTGGAGACTTAGGTTGCTCCTTGAGATGTTGAAATGGGATAAGAGCCGTTTCGGGTTTGGTGTCAAAATTAATTACCTCTTGGCTTGAAGACTCATCTTCTGATGATGACACATCCAGGAACGTCACATAACAGGGACCCTCTGATGCCTGTTGGGTTTGTGGGACTGGTGCTTGTTGGCACGGTGCATCATCATCATCTTTCTTTGGCAAAAATGGGTTAGGACGGCAGGAGCCACTCTCAAAAGACGGCTTGCTCTTCTTAATCCATTTCTTATAAAGGTTTTGCATATGAGAAGATCCATTTACCAAACCAAATGGTACCATCATCATTCTGTCCCATAGCATGAGCTCATCGGCTTCTGATGCTTCTGGAACTTCTTCCTCAATTGTATCCTCTTCAGGTGGGATAGACCCCTCTGGCTCACTTTCATCATTCTCTTCGTCCATATCATATCCATCCTCTTCTGCTTCTGTCTTTGCTTCTGCTTCTGTCTCTGCTTCTGCTTCTGTCTCTGCTTCTGCTTCTGTCTCTGCTGTGACCATGTAACAGGGAGAGCAGTACATCCATGCTTCTATCTCACTGTCAGAAGTGATTTCCGAAGTCATTTCTGATTCAGGCAGGAAGTATTCACCCATTGATAATGACTTTGCATCTGTTGGAAGTCGGCTTACAGTATCCACTGTTAAGGAATGTGCCATTACTTTCTTGGGAAGGATCTGTTTGACAGCATCTTCGTCTGCTGATGTTCCATCTGTAGCCTCATTAGGGGAGTCATAAGATAATTCCAAGGAGGTGGATCCATGTCCTTTTTGAGAACCATACAGTTTCAGCACCACTCTGTTGGGTCCTCTACCCAAGGTCAAGGTTCCTTTGAACCAATCCGTCCTTGCTCTGGCTTCAAAAGCCATGGTCTGCCTAGTAACAGAGGATAGGATGTACCATAAGAGTTTGGCTTCACCACCAAATAGGTTAGCCAATAATCTTTTCCAGCCACTGTAGTCTTCACATATGGAAGAATGCCCAAAGGCTTGATTCTACTCTGATCCGCCAGTCTGATGAGCCATTGGGTGGGTTGCACACCTTGTAGGCCTAGATCCTTCATTGTCACATCCGTCATAATGTTCACTGATGAACCACCATCAATCAGTGCATTTGCGATGAAGCAACCTTCTATCCATACGCCAGTCTCTGGAGTACCCGGATCTAGGAAAGCGTTAGCCACGTCCACTTCTTTGACAGGCTCTGGAGCCTTGTTGGACTTTGTTGCTGTTGAGAGAGCAATCCTTAAACCACGTCTTCTTGTCAGTATACTTTTGAATCTTTTCCGGCAACTGGGAGATAACAACAATAATTGTCGGAATGTGAGGTTTGGTTTAAAGGTATCTAGATCTCTAACTAGATCGTATTCCTTAATAGGATCCACTGGCTTCTCTAACCGATTAGGGAATGGGGCAACACCCATTTTCATTTTCCCTCTTTCTTCCAACAGAGGAATTACATGAGCTTCTTCTGCCACTTGTGGCACTTCCTCCTCTTCTGTATCCTGGACCTCTGGTCCTGTCTCTGTAACTGTCTCTGTAACTCTCTGTGGCACTGTAGGGCTCTGTATGGCACTGTTAGGCTCTGTTCTGTTCTGTTCTTCTGGTGGAAGATTGAACTTCACTGTTCTGGCAGGAGGGTTATTTTCTTTCTGGGTAGGTGGTTCCTTCTGCTTTGCACGAGTGATGGCAGCAACTTCCAATTCCACTAAATTGGAGGTAGGCTCTTGGGCCTTGGACGGACTATCAGTAGCACTGTTTTTCACTGGGGCTGGGCTTGGACAGTCTTTTGCAGTGTGGCCTTCTCCTTTGTATCGACTGCATAAGGGCTTCTAATCCACTGACCTTCGAGGATTTGGACAATTTGGTGAGATGTGGCCCTTTTCTCCGCATCTGTAACACTCCACTTCTGATCTCTGACCACCGCCAGACTGTCTGCCTCTGTAACTTTGAGAAGGAAATCTTCTGGGTCCGAAATTAGGACCAAACTCTCTAGGCTTGGGTCCAATATCTTGTGTTGTCATTTTGGATTCTAGCAAGTTAAATCTTGCGTCTTCTTCCTTTCTTCTCCTATCATGCATCTCCTTCAGAGAGCAAATGTCCTCTGTATGGTTCTTCCGCAAACAGTAGGAACAGAAGGCTCCAGGGATGGTTGGTTTTCGTGTACATTCAGTGGCTAAATGGCCTGCTTGATGACACTTACCACACCAAGTATTTGACCGCATCACATCTCTTCCTGCTCCCGCAACATTGGATATGCTTGCGGTATTCACTTTCAACGTCTGTAGTTGTTCTGTAATCACATCCATCAACTCCTTTTTGATGTTTGCAACTGAGTTGGACAAATAATCCTTCAAGCTTTCTCCTCCTGAGGCACTGGCAGGAGGGTTTTGAGGAGTCTCTGTAATCACTGCATAAACTGGTTGGGCTGGTACAGAGGGGTCTCTGTTCTGGTTCTGATTCAGTGCTCCTGTTTGAACTGTTGGCTGTTGACTCCAGTTGGTAGGGTTCCACTGTTGCTGCTGATTTGGCATTGAGGAAATTGGTTGGGACCATGGTTGTTGTGGTGGTTGGGCCATCATTTGAGGCATGGATTGTGGCCACTGTGGATTTGGTGCACTGTACTGTGAGACCGGGGGCATCTGTTGGTAGGGGTAGGGAACAGTCCCTGGGACTGCATTTGGTGGGTACATCATTCCTGGCACCAGAGGAGGTAGGACTCCTCTTCCTGTATTCATCGCTAATCTAGCTTCCACTTCATCGTACAGTCTTGCACCTTCTGTTGCAGCTTGCAGTGTGGCTGGTCTTTGTAGCTCCACAAACTTACGGACTTCTGGTTGTAATCCTCTGAGAAACACCCCCTTCTGAATGCCATCATCTAGATTGTGGTTAGTCCATCTCTTCAGGATGGATTCCATTCGTGAGACATAGGCTTCCACTCTTTCTCCAGAGGACTGACTTAAGTTCATAAATTCCTCTCTCATCCGCTCTTCAAAACCTTCACGCCTGAATTTAGTGAGAAAGGCCAACTTCAGGTCGTCCCATGTGCCAAAAGTTCCTGCTGCTTGTCTCTCATACCACTGAAACGCCGCGCCCTTAAAAGTGGCGGGGAATATTGCTAACCAATGCTCAGGGGTTCTGGCATTGTTAGCCACACATGCTACCATAAACTCTGCTACATGAAGATCGGGGTCTTCATTATACTCTCCCTTAAACACTGGCAATGGGACTACGTTCGCTGGTCTGTCATCAATATTTCCAGGACGGATCTGGCTTGGAAGTGGACCTCCAGCAGGAGGAGGAAGGGCTTGATGTGCCATTGGGACTTCTGTAAAGAGTTCCGCAAGGGCGTCAAAGGCGGCTTCTGCTGCGAGCTCGCTCTCGGCTCTGATTTTTGCTTTCTCTCTTCTCACGTACCTCTGGACTCGTTCTAACGCTTGCCTCTTTATTGTGTCATTCATCAGGGGTGTGGCTCCACTATGTTGTTAGTGCTTCCCAGAGGGTTAACAGAAGGCTTCAGTCTCTGGAGGACTCTCTTGCCAACATTTCTTCTACTTCTTTCTTTTCAACGTCCCTGAATTCTACTTTCATGCCACTGCACAGGGGAAGGTATTCGGTTCTGAAGGTGTCAAAATGCATACGTCTGAGCATGGTGGTGGTGCCATCATCATAGTAATGCCAGCTTCTGATGGTTTCAATAGTGTTTGTTGTGAAAAACACTCTGTCTACCAACTTCCAGTGGGTTGCTAATTGAACAAACAGAAGATTATCGGTACACCAAGCATCCCATGTATCTTGCTGTTGAGCATCCACGAACAAATTCCAACTCTTTTCCTTCTTGTCTTTGTGAACCTCTACAGACCAAGACTCCTGAAGCTTCTTCACAATCTCCCACTTGATGTTGTCTGGAAACTTCTCAATGAATGCCAAATCTTCCATGGATGTTCATTCTCTCTGTTTCTGTTCTTCAGTTTGTTCCCAAACAGTTTGCCACCAAGATGCAAGTTTCTGCTGCTTCAATAGGAAGAGGAAACTGTCCACCACATAGAGCATGCATCATGATGGTGATGTGTTTCCGCCATTGTGGGATGAATTTTTTGTGGAAAGTGGCTTTGATTATGAGAAATTCCAACTCTTCAGTGGAAGAAGGAATTTTACAAACATCCATTGAATTCTTCTCTTCTTGGCAATGCCATTTCCTTCATTTTCAGCCTCTGCTGGTGCTTGTTGATGGCAAGTTTCCCCGGCTGCGCACCAAAAACATGGAGCCCCGAGAGGAACACCAAGGAAAAGAGAATTCTCTTGCAAGAAAATCTATCTTGTAACATCAACAAGCTTGTTTATCATGTTTCATATAATCACAATGAAGAAAAGAACACCAGGCACCACAAATCTTCATGCAGCATCATGTAAATCTCCCACGGTTTTTAATAGAATCAACCATATTCTTCAACATCTTCACAAAATCCATCAATAGAACAAAGAAAGCAAAGAAATACACCATCTTTGAATGGAAATACATCACATAGTATTCATCTTCAATATAGTCTTCATAGTCTTCTCTCTCAATCTCTCATATACAATCACTCTGTTTCAGTAGAATTGGCTATCTCTGACTCTCTCTCTCACACTCCATCAATAATACATCATATCCTCACTACAATCTCTCAAAATTCACTCTCAATAATCACTCTTAGGTCGTGGATACCCCTCCCAGGAGGTATGTCTGATATGAAGGGTCACCAGAGCCACTACAGTGTCTCTTCACGGCTCACTACTGTCACTTCACTCTAGTCTTCACTTGAGTCTTCAGCAGCTACTTCTTCCACTTCTTTCAGCTCTTTTGCACTTGTATTCACCTCTTTCCAAGGCTAGAAAACTTTCCCCAAAGTCATACATAAATTCCACAGAACACTTACAGAAGCATACAGAACAGTCTACAGAACAGTACCAGAACAGCTACAGTACAGAACAGAACAGAGACAGAACAGAAGCAGAAGCTCTACAGAAGACCTACAGAAGGTTACAGAAGGTCATCAAAACCTCATAACTCATTCTCAACCCATTTCAAACTCTCACAACCATTCACTAAGCTTTCACAATATCTCATTCTTCATCAATCAATACTCCTTCCCTCCTTACAGAAGACAATCAGAACAAAACAGACCAAAACAGAACAAAACAGAAGGTATACAGAACCAATCAGAACCTATCAGAACATCACAGAACCATCAACAAACATCATGAACTTTCAAAACACAATCAATATCATCCAAAACACTCTCAATCCACTTCCAAATCAACCAATCATCCCATAAAATCAACCATTCAGCTCTCAAAAACAACAAAAATCAGCCAAAAAACAAGTCATTTCAACACTCAACAGTGGGCCATGCAATGTGGGCGATTGGCAAGGGTGCTTTCGGCAGCGTGGCTTTGCCGCGGCTCATTGTGGGGTTGTTGGTGTTGCGGTGATTGGGCATTGAACATTTTCGCATCAGGACCTGTATTATCCTGCACACTTGTCGCTTCATGAGAGTAGATGCATTGTATATGCCGCAACTATAATAAACCAGTGCAATGCAAGGAGACATCACTTATTTGAATTCTATGGTGTTGATTAGACATTTATCACCTGCGCTTGATTAGCTTTTTCTTTTGCTAAAGGCATAACATATATTAAACGCAGATATGATAAGTTCATACAAGTCAGGAACATGTCAACACTTAACAAGTCGGGAACACTTAACCATTTAAAAACAAAAAGTCCTGGCCAGTTATCATTTAATAATCCCTTTGTGCATTATGGGCTACTCGATTTATACGAAGCGGGACGAGTCTGGATGGCCGGGTGATTGGGGCTCTGCTGGTGTGGGGTTCCCGTGGGGGTGAGCAGGAAACATGTCGGCCGGGATATGAATGGTGTAATCCCGGCCCGCTACCGTCTCCAGAATATCTTTAAATAACTCATTAAATTCTTCTCTTTCCCGAGCTGCCCTTTCTGCCTTTGAGCATCTGGGGCCCGAGCGGGAGCTGGGAGTGCGCACCACTAGTGCTGCCACCTGTTGCGCGTTTCGAGTCTTGACTTTCTTGACTCGAGGATTCTTCGGCCTTCGCCCTGGGCAATGTCGCTTAGGGCCTTGCTTCTTGGCATACCTCTTGATGGTGGGCACATAGCGCTCCGGTGGAGGGGCGCGTGCCACATGCTCCCGCCTTGTGCGCAAATCGTCTTTGCATGCTAGATCTCCATGATCCTCCATGCGTTCCGCCGCAAAAGGAAACCTGCAAGGCGCACTTCAAGGGTTAAACCTTGATACAGGGTACAACTGTTTGCATGGAAGGGATTTTAGTGTGGTTTATGAAGCGCATGTGACAAGAAGGGGAGGGGTGAGGCATGCAGTGTTTTGTCGTAACGGGATGGCCCCCATGATGATGTTCATTTTGCCTCCAGCCATTAGCCAATATTGGCTTATGCTAAGTTGTGTGGACTGGTTGTCATGGAGTGGGATAGGGCACATCCTCGGAAGGATAGACCAAAAAGGGAAGAAGATGTATAGAGAGGGGCTGCACCCTGTCTACACCATCAGTGTTGTTGGTCAAGGCTTCGTATGGCGGTAACGTGGGTTGCATGCCCTTCACTTGGAGGTGGGAGTGGTCACACGGCTTTTAAATGTGTGATGAGAAGAGGACTTGAGGAGGTTAGCCTATTAGAACCAACTCTTCTCCCTGCGCTTGACTATCATTACTTGTGTGTGTTGATATTGTTTATACAAGGTGACACAAAAATCAGTGTTTATTTATATACATATCTATGAATCCATGTCACATCACGAGGATAAGAACCAAGTGTAGAACTCGGGGTTGTACCGGAGTGTGGCACACACATCTAGTATTCGTGGCAGCTGACTTAATACTGATAGATATTTTGCCACGTCGAGTAGCATGGAACCTTGACCGAGTCTACTGGCAATATATAACTCCTCCTCAGTGAGAACCTTATCAATCAAAGGGCCCTGAAGCCTAGTCCCGGCTAAGTCCATACCCCGAATGTTAGTGAGTACTCGAAGGGACGTTGGTGCCACATAGGTTGGGTCCCTTTGGGATCCCCATTTGGCCAATCGCTCCTCAGAGACTGTCATAATCTGAGCCCCTAGTTCGGCCATTACAACGCGGCTTTCGCACCAACGCTGCTCAAATTGACTCTGGCCTGCTGACAGTCGCTTTAGTAGCTCTATGTCTACGAGATTCGGTCGGCAGAGCACTTCATTGAACGTGACGGTTAAGCGTAGTTCGTCAGCCTCCTCGTCAGGGATGAGTCGCATCTGTTCATGCAGGAGCCTGTCGTAGTGCCCGTTAAGATGTTCTTGTTCTTCCCATGATAGAGGAAAGGTCAAGTAATCTCCAAGCTGCTCCTTGGGGATCGTGCCCATGTCCGCAAGGACGTAGACACGCGCGACCACTTTGAGCTTAGCCTCCAACTCAGTTAAGCATTCTGCGACATTTCTATGTTCAACGAGGGCTTGCTCGGTTGCTATCTCATGCAAAGTTCTAAGAGTTTCCTTAGGCTTTAGCATGGCTGGGGGCTCAGGCCTAGATAAGCAAGATTGGTCCACGCTAGGTTTTCTTATGCTCTTGGGGTTCTCACGTTTCTCCTGAGGTTTTGCTGTTATTTCGTCATGGTTCTTCTCGGATGTGACTGGTATAGATTTGTCACCCCGTTGTGACAGCATTGTATCCACTCTTGATTGATCAATGTGAGTTCTATTGTCAGTGGATAGAGTGTTGGAAGTAACTGTTGATGGCAACGGTTGCTTTGGTTTTTCAGAGCACATGGATGTGTCTGAGGGTTCACCTCTATTAGGAGAGGCATCAGTGGGTTCATTGGTGGATGGACTCGATGCTTTATTCATCAGCTCTCCAGTGCCCTTTGTCTCAATGTTCTTGGGATCCACACCCCCCTGCAACTGATGTTGTTTTCTTTGCTTTCTCCTTTTTTTCTTGGTCAATGAAGGTGCCTCTCTCAATGACTCAGGACCCTGGGCTATATCGACCATTGATGTGCTTGGTCGGGCCTCAGCATTTCCCTTCTCTAGTGTGTCCTTACGGGACATAGTCGTGGTTTGCTGAATAGCCTTGCCCGGTTGTGAGGGCACAACTGCCACTCTTTTCAGAGAGTCTAGCTTTTCAACCAACTCCCCTACGTTTAACTCCCCCGTCCTAGGCTTTAGGCACTTTGGAAGTGCTGGAGTTGTCGAGGGATTTGGTTGCGACGCCTCCTCCACAGGTAAACTACTAAGGACACGTTCCACAAGGGGCATTGTCATGGCCAAGGGCTGTGACTGCTGTGATCCCTAATTGGCAGTAGTAGCAACTAATTCAGTGGGCTGGCTACCCTTGGTGGATTGCGGTGTCAAGTCCCTAGGGCAATCAAAAGTGGTTGTGTCTTTCGTTGGCCTTTGAGCACTCATTTGTGTAGATCGAACATGAGCTGATCTAGTCGCATTAGGTGGCTCAGGCATATCCTTGGGTCGAGAGCTACAGATGGCATCATGTCCCACCTCTTTGACGATTGGAAGCTTAGATGGAGATAGAGATTGGAAATGAGCAGTCGCCCTTGACAACTGCTGTAGTGCTTCCTATGTCTGTTTGGGAGAAGAGGGCGTAGGAGATCTAGGACTCCTAGGTGGATGTGGCACTAGCTGAATGATTTTCTCAAGGCTATTAGATGATTGTGCCATTTGCTTTGTTGAGCGAGTAGCCTTTCCATGAGCAATGTTGTGCCTATGATGTTTGTTCTCCCCTTGGGAAATCAAAGGCTCATTGGGCACTAATGGCTTTTGTGCACGCTCAATGGCTACATATGACATCTGCTTATTAAGCATGCTAGGTTGAGGCTCTTTCTTTCGAACACTCATGTCTGGTTTCTTACCTTGAGACCTAGAGTTTCTCTTAGATTTCCTCTTGTGCTTCATTGCTTTTGATGCACTCTGGCCTTCAGTCGACCAGGGAGGTTTAGCAAGGGGTTTTGGCACCCAAATCCATCGGTTGCCTGCATAATACCCTTGAGCCCGAAGCAACGCCTTGGATATCCATCGTGGCGTTGTGCTGACTCTCCACCGATGCCTTCGTCTATAGGGCTTGGGCTTCTTGTGGGGTCTTCTACGATATTTGTAAGTCCAAAGCCCGTCCTTGGCATTGTCTCTTGACCTTCTTGTTTTAGGCCTGGCCTCACTCACTGGTTCTCGTTGTTTGACCTGTGCTTGTATCAACTCTTCCAACAAGTCCTTGCCCTCGTTAGTAGGCTTGACTGTTACGTCAGCACCTTCCTTGCCTTTCCCTCAAGGTTTGATGAGGTCACCCTTGCTAAAGGTTGTGACTATCCTCACACCCAGTAGTGTCAGGTGTATCCTCTGTGCTACATAGTCAGCCTCACATTTGGTCGCCCTTTTGAAGGGTCTTCCTAGGAGGGTTTCTTTCCTGCAGCTAGCACTTTTTGGAGGAACATGGAATAGGATAGGAAAGCTTTCTGTTTCAATTGTCGCAAAGATTTTGCACTTCCCTATGAGTGCTTGTGGGTGTCCCCCATAAGGGCTAAGAGTTGGACTAGTCGGTGTGAGCTCTGGTTGGCCTAGTAGGGTCCATGATTCATAGGTCAAGATGTTAAAATCTGCTCCTTCATCAATCAGAGCATCGATAGTATGCTCTCTTTTCGCGGTGAGTTTGACCCTAAGATAAGCAGGTGGTACTATGTCTTCATCTTCCGGGTCCTGGCTTGTAAATTTAAGCCTTCTGACAGATGCCCTTGAGTTCTCGACTGCACGACCAGATGTGGATTCTCCACTGCTGTCTTGGATCCTCAGTGCAGTGCTATTCAAGGTACATCTCTCATCAAGAGTGTCATGTCTAGTCATCTTCGCATTTGGAGCTTGCTGAAGTTGCGTTTTGCTCTAACTAGACATGGTTTGAACACAATGTACATGTGTACTTGTGGTGTGGCCTTTTTGCCCTTGATGGCTAGATTGGCCCATTGAGGTTCTAGGGTCTCTGTTTCTCTCTGTTCGGGTATGGACTTTTGGTTGCCCTTTTGCAAGTGAGCATCCATGCTCATGTAGAGCCATTGCTACACTAGGGTCCAATTTGGAGGTCCTGTCACGGCTCGCGTTTTCTCTCCAACCTACTCGGGCGAGGTGTGGAGGGGGCAGAGCCCCCTCTGCGGGGGTCCGAGGGGGGCAGTCCCCCCCGGCCCGCAGGGCCGTTACGGTAGACGCCATATGAAATTTGGAGGACCGGTTATAGCCAAATTTTGAACTACGTGCTCTAAATTTTAGCCCGGTTATGGATCTGTGATGTGCCTTCAGCTCTACGTAGCCTTAGGGGTCAATCTCGGGGTTTAGATGATCAGAATTTGTGTTCTAGGCACGTGTCCGATTCTGACAGTTTTTCGTCCGATTCTCAGATGTCCGATTTTCAGGAGTCTGATTATCAGAATCGGACGTCCGATCTTGGGTGGGTCCAATCGGACCAGTGATCCAATTTTTGGTCATGTCTAATTCAAGGAGTCGGATCGAAAAGTGGTCCGATTTTCAAGTGGTCCGATTCTGGGAATCGGATCAGACCGGGTGGTCTGATTCTGGCATGGTCTGATTCTGGCCTGGTCCGACTCTGGCTGGTCCGATTCTGACTGGTCCAAGTCTGGGACTTAGACGACCTGGTCCGATTGTGAGTGGTCCGATTATGGACTCATCCGAGTGTCCGAGTCGGACGGATTGGTCCGAGCGTCCGATTCTCAAAATCGGACGGGTTGGTCCGAGTGCCACATGGCACGTCCGATCGGGCTGGTCCAATTCTGGGAATCGAACGGTCCGACTTCCGAACTCGGGCTGGTCCAATTCTGGGAATCGAACGGTCCGACTCCCGAACTCGGGTGGTCCGATTCTGGGAATCAGACCACAGCGAGTTGGTCCGAGTGCGTCGGCGGTGGGCACGATTCCTGCGCGTTTGACCCCTTTTTACTGTCTGCTGCACACAATCACCACAGAATTTCTAGATCTGATTAGAGCACTTGTTGGAAAACACCAGACTAATCACCGACGCCTAGAAATCAGGGCAGCACTTCCTCGTCCTGTAAACCAGAAGTTCTCTCTCTCTCTCTCTCTCTCTCTCTCTCACAAGGCAAACCAAGGAACTGAGGTCTGTCCTGGTCTCCCAGGCCTCTTGAGGTTCTTTCCCAGCACTGCAGAACCTTACAGCTAGTTTCCTGTCCCTATCTTACCCAGAAACTTGAATCTGGTCCCCTGTTTCCCTGTTTTAGCCTGTTATACAGCAATAGAAAACCCCACTGTTTGCCTGTTTTTTTTCTTATTTTTCTTTGTTTTTTCCTACCCTAAATGCATCCAAATTACAAAATAAATACCTATACTACTCCATTCCACAACATAAATCTCAGAAAGCAACAAACCTACTTGCCAAGGAGATCGAATACCATCTTCAACCCCCTCGCTTCCTACCTATCTACCTCAAGCACCGGTTCGGGGAAAACCCCTTACTTTGATGCTCGATTCGAAGCGCGCAAGCGCTCAAGGCTTGAATCCGTTAGTCCCGGCAACAGAACCAAAATGTGGGAGCTTTCACTCAACCGCCAAGACCCTCGGACCGCTTATTGTTTCAAGCGTTCCAAGCCGAGCACTAATGGCTACCTCTCACATAGCCGACGCGCCATCCATATCTACGGGTGTAGTGAGCTTACCTTGATGCCGTTCGAGTTACCTCCTCTCCCGCGCACTCCGGTAGCTCCACGATCCAAGTGCAAGCTTCAAGCAAGCTCCATCCTCAAGCTCCACACTCCAAGCTCCATTGCCGCGAGCAAGAGAAGAGAAGAGAAGAGAAGAGAAGAAGAGAGGAGACGATGGAGAGCTTCTCCTCCTCGGTCCCTCACCCTCGCACACTCACTCCCTCACACTCTCACACTCCCTCTCTCAAGCACAAGCTCAAGCAAGCAAGAACAAGAAGAAGAAGAAGAAGAAGAGAGCTACCTTTGGCCACACACAAGAATGAGCTTCTCATTCACTTTTCAACTTTATATACAAAACCCTAAATCCCTTTTGGGCGGTCATCCCCTTTTTCCCCTTTTTACATGGCCGGCCATAGCCTAGGCCCTTTTTCCCATTGTCCTTCTATCTTCCTAGCTTCATTTCCACTGCCCGTCTACATTTACAAATTGCACGGGTGAGAGCCGGGCGCTCTTTTACAAGATTTCAGGGTGCGCCTTTTTATTTTAAAATGCGCCTTTCCCCTTTTGCCTTTGCCTTGGACTTTTAAGGTTGCCCTTGTGCTTTTGGCCTTTTCTCCTTTTCTTTCTTCAGTCGGGCTACCTTTTTTCTGCCTTTGCCCTGCGTCTTTTCCACTTCTTTTTGCTTTCTTCGTGTTGGGGTTAACAAGTACATCACCCTTGAGTCTTTCCCAGTAGAAGCCTTTTCTGAATGTATTAAGAGTCTTAGCATAATCAGGATGACTTGAAAATGGGGAATCACAAGCTTCCCGGAGTATTTTCCTTTTGAGTTCGTGACTTGTAGGAATACATAGTCTTATCGTGTAATATCCAAGCTCCTTGTTTATGGAAAAATCTTGATACTTAGTCTTGAGTTTTGGATTTGAATCCTTGATGTAAATTTCTCTTAACAAATCCTAATAGCTTGGATCCTTTTCTTTAGCCATTTCTAGGAGAGGGTTATTGGGCATTGAAATCATTGTGGCAAGAGTTCTAGCTCTAGAGAGTTCTTCTAGGATTAGATTATTAAGGAATGATTTATAGCTTAGGGCATTTGCAATCACATTCTCCTTGCCTAGCCTATACTTGATTTCAAAGTCAAATTCTTATAAGGTCTCAATCCATCAGTGTGTCTCATATTGAGATCTGACTAAGTAAAAATCCACTTTAGGCTCTTATGATTAGTGACTAAGAAAACCTATTACCAAGCATGTAATGTCTCCATAGTTTAAAGGCATGAATTACAACAAGTAATTCTACATCATGTATGGAATAGTTTCTTTTGTGGATCTTTAATTTTCTTGAAGCATAGGCTACTAGATGTCCTTCTTTCATAAGCACACAACCCAAAGAAAAAGTGCTTGCATTAGTTATAACTTCAAATTCTTTGCTGAGGTTAGGTAGCCTTAGGATAGAGGCAGCTACTAAACTCTGCTTAAGCTTCTCAAAGCTAGATTGTTCGACGGACATCCATGTAATGGAGACCTGCTTTTTGAGAAGGTCGATGGTGAGAGGTGCAATGATTGAGGCATACTCTTTAATGAAGACTCTATACCAACCTGTTAGCCCTAGAAAGCTTCGCACTTCCTTGACCGTTGTTGGGGGTGGCCAACAGTCTTGTACATCTTAGACCTTGGCAAGATCCATTGAAATGCCATCTGTCAATACTATGAATCCTAGATATTCAATTCACTTCTTGAAGAAAGCACATTTCTTCTTTTTAGCATACAGTTTGTGGGCTCTCATTGTTTCAAGAACTGTTCATAGCTGTGGTTCATGGTCTTCTTCATTCTTGGAATATGCTAAGATATCATCAAAGAAGACGAGAACAAAGTCATCAAGATAGGGCTGGAAAATGTCTTACATCAACCTGTTGAAGGTGGTAGGAGCATTTGTTAACCCAAATGACATAACAATAAACTCATAATGACCGTACCTTGTGTTAAAAGTAGTTTTAGGGATATCTTCCTCCCTAATTATTATTTGATAATATCTTGATTTGAGATCGATCTTTGAAAAGACCTTTGCTCCCTGGAGTCGGTTAAGCAACTCATCTTTCCTGGGAATTGGATATTTGTTTTTCAGTCACCTAATTTAATCCATGATAATCGATACAAAGGTGCAGTGTTCCGTCTTTCTTTTTCTAAAATAAAACTGGGGCTCCCCATGGTGAATTACTTGGTCGAATGAATCCTTGGTCTAATAGCTGCTTGAGTTGTTCTTTTAGCTCAATGGTCTCAGGAATCGACATTCAGTAAGGTCATTTGGCGATGGGGGCAATACCTCGAATGACTTGAATTTCATGATCTACTTCCCTTGCGGGTGGAAGCTCTATCAGGTCCTCTGGAAAAGCATCCACATAGAGTTTAATTAGATAGATGAGTAATCCTTTCTTCAGTGCCTTTACTATTCAAGAGGCTTTAGCTAGCTGAACCTTAGGGTTTCTTACTTCTTCTCGAGTGGTTACTTGTTCTCCCTTTGAGTTCTGGAATGTAATTTGGCCTTTTTCACAATGGATATGGGCATTATTTGGAATTAACCAATCCATTCCTAGCAAATACTCATAAAACCCTGAGGTACATAATTCAGAAGTTCATTTTTGGAAGAATTGGCACCCAAGCTGAATTCTACCTTGCTAGTTTGTTGTGTTGATAGAACTTCTTTACCGTTTGCTAATTCCACAAGCATTCTAGGTGCAAGAATAGTGCTTATGCCTAGCCTTTTTGAAAATTTTGTGATACGAAAGAGTTGGTACTTCCACAGCCGATTAAAATTTTAAAGGGTTTACCTTGATAATCTGCTAGTGTTTGAATTATTGAGAATTAGCAATTTGGACCCTTATTATTGAGAGTGATGTGTACTCTAGCTCTTTCCATATCGGATTCCATTGTGGGATCTTTATCATTACTGTCCTCCTTTAGGTTTATTCCAATAACCTTTCCCTTGGCATCTTAGTTTTGCCTCTGCGAAACCTTGGCCAATCTTTGGGCACTACCTCTTGAAATGTCCTAGCTCATTACAATAGAAACACCTTGGAGTCTCATTGCTCCTTCTTGTGGGTATAAAACTTCCCACTGCATTTGACTTTTAATCTGGAAAAAAAGTCTACCTACTATTTTTGATTTATCAAGGAGACAAATGGATAGACAAAAATATTTCTTTACGTCAATAGGAAGGGAATACATTTTTTGAGTAGATCGGGAGCTCATATTATTCTTGGAAAAGATTTTCCTACCACAATCTAAGCATGGCATTGCAATATATCCATCGCATAGTAATTAGGATTCTGAGAATAGATATTCAAAAATCTATATTTCAGAGGAAGATCATGTAATCCATCTTTCTTGTAGTTGCGACAACTAAAGCATCCTACAACCATGACTCGATCAGCTAGTATAACCCTTGTAACCTCCTCATAGATGTACCGGTTTAGTTTGACCTGTTGCCCTCTAGTGAACATGTTTGAGTTTATTATGGCCTCATATAAGAGATAAATCTTGGAAACCTTAAGGGCTTCCATCCACCTTAATCTCTTTAAATTATTCTTGAGATAAGCAAGACAGCTTGCGTCAATGTAACAATATCCTCTGCTTAACATCCATCACCTTTCATAATACAGGGGTGAAGGATTGTATATCTGATCTAATATCTGCATCATTTGGTTTCTCCAGCTAAAGCTAGAGGAGTGCATTGCTAACATAAACATAACTTGGAAAATCAAGAATCATTCCCAAGGTTCTTCTTTCTACTAGAAATCAAGAACATACATCAACAAGAGAAGATTTCACTATATATATATATATATATATATATATATATATATATATATATATATATATATATATATATATATATATATATATATATATATATATAGTTTTATTTACTTGCATCATGTCCTATTTCAACATGCACTTTGATACCAATTGTGACGTGCTGCTCGAGCTATTCCTTGGCGGTACGTTCTTAATAGCCCATCAAAAGATGTCCCAGGAAGCGTTGTCCAAGATTTTGATAAAACCCTTAAATTTGCCAACTAGGCTCGCTTGAGTCTACCTCACAGTGGAAGTTCTGGCCGCTCCCATGAGGATCGCGACCTGAGTTTTTCTGGTTTAATCTATTACTAGCGGCTAATTAATATTAGCAGATTCTAAAGTGATGTGAGTTAGTTTTCCTGATTTCTAATGGTCCATCAAGTGCAATTTTAATTCCTTCTTAGGAAAGCTCTTGGCTTACCGAGACCACCCAACCATAGGTCTGGATCCATCCTCTCGCTTCCCTTGAGAGAGTAGTTTTAGTTATTTAATTACCTACCAATTTAGGTTCAACATATAAAATCAAATTCCTTGAATTATCTCCTGATACAAATTCATTACATGCCTTTAATTTACAATAAAAAAACAAAGTAAAGTAATTTCTTCTTAATAGTTCCTTTCAGAAAATGACCTTTACAATGTCTTCTATTCGAAGTATTATTCTCTCCAAGTTTCGTTCCCCAACTAATATTAGAACTTTTAGAACACAGTCTGGAAATCGAAGTTCCCCAACTAATATTAGAACTTTTAGAACACAGTCTGGAAATCGAAGGGTAGTTGGTAGTTCGTAAGAGCCTAAGGAGTTTATAACCAGAGCCCCCTGGTATCCTCACCTCCTCTTGCCGACTAGAGTCTCCTACTATAAGACCTTTCATGTCATGATTGGTCTAAACTCACTAGTATGAAATAAAAAAAGAAAAACCCGTTGGAGTAGGCTTTATTCACGCTGGCCTTGGGGAGGTCTAGTGCCATCAAGAATACTGCCTCAGTCAACATTCTTTGTTCACCAGAATACTGCCTCAATTGGCGATCTATACTCAGTCATCCATCTTTTAGCCTGATGATTTTAGGAAAGATCAGTACCTAGCTTACAATCACAAACATCTTATTTCGAATGCATTATACATAATTAACAAATTTATTTCCAAGACAAATCCATTCTTTCCAAAAATAATAACATCGAGGCAATTTAGCATAAGTAGAAAAATAACTATAAGTGACAAAATAACTTTGAGACAAATCAGCCTAAGTGGCAAAATAACTTAGTGGTAAAATAAATTCGAGACAAATCAACATAAGTGGTAATACCTTCCAATGGTCTTCCTGGATTCCCTCTTCCTTGGGGATTAGTTTGGATTGAATTTAAGCAAGAATTTCATACTTGCGCATGTGGTAACTTCCGTGATGGGTGGCTATAGTAGTCCTTATCAATCCAAAAAATGTCAGGTTATGATCGTCGGGTTTTTTTGCTCGAGATCATCTCTATTTAATGATTTTAGAGTTCTTAAAGTCCATTTTGTGAGAAGTTGAAAAAATTTTAAATTAAAATCGAGATATCACAGATAGGACCTTTCGCGTCGTGATAGGTCTATACTCGCTAACGTGAAAACAAAAAACCCCTTGGAGTAGGTTTTATTCATGCTGATCTTAGGGAGGTCTAGTGCCATCAGAGAACACTTCCTTAGTCGACATTTTGTGCCCATTGGAATACTATCTCAATTGGTGATCTGTACCTAGTTAACCATGTTTTAGCCTGATAATTCAGAAAAGGTCAATACCTAGTTTACAATCACAAAAAACTTACTTTAAATGCATTATACACAAACTTTTCAAAGAATTTATTTCCAAGACAAACCCCTTTTCTAGAGTAACAATATTAGGGCTAAACTTATGTAAGTGGTCATATCTTCTAACAAATTTCTTGGATTATTCTCCCCTTGGAATCTAACCCAGGATAAACTTTTAACAATAGTGTTTTTTTCCTAGACTTCTATTTTTTTTAAGAGCAACTCCTGTGATAATCTTTTTCTTTTTCTTAACAAAGTTCTATGGGTCTTTGTCTAGCGATAATTCAAAATTCTCGATTATTTTTATTATGAAAAGTATTTTTAACAATTTCATCTCAAGACTTTTTTTAAAAGAGAATTAGCATTGTGTTTATCAATAAGAGATTCCATCATTTCAATACAAATAAAAAATTTTAACTCTTTCGGGAAGCACAATATCTTCCATGTACCCTATTTCCAGTACATCTCGTACAAACCTAAATTATTCCTTGGAATTTGTAGTTAAGAATTTCTCTAGGATTTGTTTTATGCAAGAGTTGTAAAAAAAACCCTATTCTTACGAATGCATCTTTTTGCTATCAGCCCGTAGGATGATGATCTATTTGTTGCCTTCAATATTTAAAATTATAATCAAATATGGTACATGGGGATTTATGATGAGCGCTTGATTGATGTTGGTATTTGCAGCTTTGTTTGTAATCCAAGTACTCGCCATTATGTTTGTAGTAGTCGCAACCACAACATTATTAATAGCTCCGGGGCTTCTGTGACCTTCATAATTTTCTTCTTCGGGGCCATGGTCGTTGATCATGAGATTGTGGAGAAGAATTTTACAATAGAGCTTTGGGTTGTCACAGTTGGATTGATGGAGATGGCGATTATTAGAAATTGGAAGAGAATTGAGTAGAGTCTCAATTCTATAGGGGAGAAGGTAAAAGAGACGGGATTCGATTTTGAGAGCCGACGGAGTATCCTCCTTGTCTTCATAACAAGAATTTCCTTTCTCGCACTCCTCTTACCTCTCTCCCTCTTGCTCTTCTCTCTTGGTTTGAGAAGAGTCTCTTCTCTTAGTTTGGGGCTACCCTTCAATGACTCCTCATGCTCCATATTAATAGCTAAATTGAGGGTGGGGAGGTTATGGGTTATGGCCAAGAAGAGAGTTCTTTATGGAGGGCATCTTGCGAATGCAACTATCTGGAAGCTTTCAAGATGCAATCTGATGCTGGCAATCTCATCCTTGAGGTCCAGAGAGGTTGCCAGAGATGCCATGACAATTGATTCACCTAGCTCTCGAGTAATCTTGCTCCAATGTAGGCCTCTTGTCGAACTAAGAAAAGGGGGAGATTGCTAGGGTCTTACGCTAGGATTGAGGATGAGAATTCAATTTTTTTTTTCATGTTTCCAATTTTCCCAATTTGGAAAGGAAGAGAGAGATGTGTCGTTTTCACGAAAAGAGGGGGGGCGGCACCAGTTCGTTGACTCCTTCTCCTTCTTAAGTTTTTATGAAAGCTTAAAGCTTTTTTTATTAAAGCTTAAAGCTTTTTTTTTCTTTCTTCCTTAGTCCCCCACTAGTCAAGTTTTGGCTATTCAAGTTTTAAATGTGATTATTCGATTTTGGACTTATGAGACGGCTCCACTGTGTGTATGACAATTTTCATGTAAAGATGTTTGCAGCTTTATTGGTTTTGTTACGGAATATAGATTTTTTTGATCGAGACTCCGCTTTTTGATAGTCTAAACTCTCAAATCTTAATTACAAGAAGTTGGGAGAGTCGAAAATAAAAATCAAAATATCACATCCTCTCCCCCTTAGAGAGATTGAGATGTCCTCATCTCGAATGAAATTGGGGATATTGGTTGCATAGTGATTTTCCATCAGCCCAAGTGGCATCCTCTTTAGGATAGTCTTTCCACTGGACGAGTTACTCCCTAAGGGTTTTGCTTCTTAGAACCTTCTCTCACATGTCAAGTATCCTTTTTGGTTGAAGTTCGAGGACTCCTTGACTTGGCATCACAATTTTTTGGCTGTTAAGTACATGGTCAGGGTTGGGAACATTGGCTTTCAATAGACTGACATGAAATACATTATTCACTTTCAAATTGTTAGGGAGTTGCAGCTTGTAAGCATTAGGTCCTAGACACTTTAACACCTTATATGGTCCACAATACCTAGGACTTAGGTTCTTGAATTCTCCCAGAGATAAGGAACTTTTCTTTGGGTGAACTCGAATAAAAACCATGTCACCTTCTTTGAAAATGCGACCTTGTCTTTGTTGATTGGCATATGCCCTCTATCGATACTTGGTGGCTTGAATATCTTGCATTTTAGCCTTTACTTTTGCTGATCCATTTCTTCCAGCATTTGCTTAGATGCTTCTACTTGTAGGGTAGGATTAGAAAATTTTAGTGGTGTAAGATAATCTTGCTCATATAGCGCCTGAAAAGGAGTCATTTGAATACTTTGATGGTATGATGCATTGTAGGCAAATTCAACTAAGGGCAGGTATTAGATCCACTACTTAGATTCCCTGTTGCAATAATCTCTAAGTATATCTTCAATAACTTGATTGATCCATTTTGTCTAACCATCGGTTTGGGGATGGTAAGCAGTATTGAAGCAGAGCTGGGTTCCTAGAGCTTCAAATAAACTCTTCCAAAAGTTTGACATGAAAAGAGAATCACGGTCATTGATGATTCTCTGGGGTAATCTATGTAATCTAAAAATTTCCTTAATGAAAAGTATGCGATAGATTAGAAGCATTCTAGTTGGTTTTTACAGGAATAAGGTGTGTAACTTTTGTTAGAACATCTTATATCCTCCTTGGTACTAAGGGTAATCCAACTATAAAGTCCATGCTGATATATTTCCATTTCACTTGAGGGATGTCAAGTGGTTGGAGCTTTCTTGGAAACTTGACATGTTCAGCCTTAATTCACTGGTACTTTAGGCATTTGGTAACATACTTGAGTACATCACCCTTGAATCTTTCCTACTAGAAGCTTTTTCTAACTACATTAAGAGTCTTAGAATATCTAGGATGACCCAAAAATGGAGAATTGTGAGCTTCCCGGAGTATTTTTTTCTTGAGTTCATGGCTTGTAGGAATACATAGTCTTGTCTTGAAATAGACAATCTCTCTTTATGGAAAAATCTTGATACTTAGACTTGAGTTTTGGACTTGAATCCTTAATGGGAATTTCTCTTAGCATTCTCTGATAGCTTGGATCCTTCATTGCTCTTCTAAGCACCATTTTAGGGGACTAGAGTGAGATTATGATTTATTGATAGCTTAAGCATAATCTCCCTTTGTCACTCACTCCCTTTGAACTAAGTATGATATTTAGTCTAGTCTTGGTTGGGTTCAATTGCAAAGTGAGCTTTCCTAGCTCGTGCTAGAATACTAAGAGAGATTGATAGATCATAGGTTCCTCATGTTAATCCTAGTAGGTCCATATTGAATATTTTATTGTGATGTAGATTGGTAATCAATTAAGTCTTTACATCTGGATTGTAGTGCTTGGGTATCCGAGCAACTACCAAATGTCCTCTCTCCTAGCTCAATTAGTGGCGAGTACATTATATCCAAGTTATCAAAATATAGGAGTATCATGCACTTCCCATAGAATTTTCTTCTTGAGCTCAATATCTTTGGAATACATAACCTATTATGGATCTACACTTAGGTTGTCTAACTATAGGAGCACCATGTGCTTGCCACATAATTTTCTTCTTGGGCTCAATATCCTTTGGAATATATAACCTATTATGGATCTATATATTTTCATTCTCCACATGATAATCATTGTATTTGAGTTGTGAATTTTGGTCTTTATCCTTTTTCTAGGTAGCTTGCTAGAGTTGAGCATAGTCTGCATCTTTAGAAATAGCATTGGCAACTACGTCAATGTTTGGATTGCTAGGCAAAGAGGCTAACTATGCTCAAGCTTCTTCTCTAGAAGGCCCCTTAGAGATGATCATATGTTACCACATTATCTTTCTTTGGATGGTACTTGATCTCAAAATCAAATCCCTGGAGCACTTCTATCCCACCTCCTTTGCCTCACATTGGGGTCAAGTTAGGTAAATATCAATTTTAGACTATTATGATCTATAACTAGTAAAATTCATGCCTAGTAAATGATGACACCATA
This sequence comes from Lygodium microphyllum, assembly GCF_053477565.2. Lineage (NCBI taxonomy): Eukaryota > Viridiplantae > Streptophyta > Polypodiopsida > Schizaeales > Lygodiaceae > Lygodium > Lygodium microphyllum. Next base: position 91,486,517 of record NC_141159.1, on the reverse strand, counting down.
ACTTGAGGGCATGTATGACTATTAGAAGTTCCATGTCACGAGTAGCAGAGTTCCTTTCATATGGGTTTAGCTTGTAGGATGAGTAGGTGATGGGATGTCCCACTTGAGTAAGAATATATCCATACTTGCTCTTCTTAGAATATAATATATTATCCCTTGGCATTCCTAGGATAATTTTTAAATGGATTGAGTGCTCTTCCTCTTCCTTTGAATAAGTTTAGGATGCTATCAAAGAAGAAAAAGGTAAATTCATCAAGTATGACGTGAAGATACCATGTAGTAACTTGCTATAGGTAGCAAGGGAATTAGTCAAACCTGTAAGAAGCTGGGAATACTTAGAATGCTAATAATATGCCATGTCACACTGACACTGGTATATAAGGAGAGAAGTTGTAATTTTTCACATCTTTTGACATATCAATACATTTACAAACTTTCTCTCCCTTCTTGCTCCAAGCTTCCATGGCTTCTTCATCTTTCCTGTCTTTCTCTCTCCAATTCTAGTCTTTCTCTCTCCTCGTCACTCTATTTCTCTCTCTTCCTGCAGTCTTTCTCTTTCCTCTGCAGTCTTTCTCTCTCCTCTTCCTCTCTCCCTAGTTCTCTCTCTGACAAGTGGTATCAGAGCTTCAGTCTTTGATCCATTATTTTCTTCCATTTTCACTCTCATTTTCCTATTTCAAAATCAATTTCAGACAAAAATGGTACAAGACAGTGACTAGTGGAGTGCTGCAGGACAACTACAGTTAGCAATGACTACATCTGGAGTTATCCAAGGTCAGATATGGCGGGTAAAGGCTTAAATGGCTGGACGTCATCAAATTTTATGCAAAAATGGAGGTAACTAGGGTAAAGAATGGTTAACCGGGCTTAGTTACAGACTAAACTCCAGTTACTTTTCAAAAGAGAGCTTCTCTCTCTCTCCTTCAAGCTTTTGGCTGAAGCTTCCATGGTGGATGTCAAGAATCTTCACAAATCTCTCTCTCTGTGCTGAATATCTCACTGCCAAACCATAGGGTAAAGAATCTTTGTTGCCTAAGCTACAGGAGGAGCACCATTGTTGATGCCTGCTGCTGAAGACCAGCCCAGAACTGCCCGAAAAATGCGCCGCAAATTGCGCTGATCTTCCTGCCCTCTTCTCACTGCTCTGCTGCTCCAAATGCTCAGCTCATTGATCAAAGACTCTTAAGGCTTCATCAAACAATGGATTACATCAACTTTCAGCCCCAGGGGAACTCTCATCAGCCATTTCTCTGTTCAAAACCCTAATACACAGCAGGGCAGCCATAGCCACAGACATGGAAGCTCAAATTTCTCATGATTTTGGACTTTCCCGACCTTCAAGGCTTCTCTAAAGCTGAATACAAGCTGGATAGACTTCAAGATTGAAGACATTGAAGAGATTTCAGCCCGTGCATGTCAATGAAGCTCAAATGGAAGGAATATTTTGGGGCTTTTCATCAGAGAGCTTGAATCTTTGAAGTTCAAGTGTTCAAGCAAGGCTGGAGTATTGATCTTTCAAGGATTTCATCATATTGAAGCATGTATGGACTGATTTCATGGAGATTTCAAGCTTTATGTTGGATTCATGGTGGATTATGAAGAACTCTTGCATCAATCGGGTTAAAGCTGATATCCATCATCATTTTCAAGCTTAATGGAGGTATTTTCTTTTGCTAATCTCTGAAATCTCTCAATAATCCTATTGCTAATGGCTTTTCCACTTGTTGATGAGAGGTTATTGATCAATTAATTCACTGAATTGATCAATAGATCAGAGAATAGTATTAATTTTCTTCAATTTCAGCCTATTTCATTGAATTCCTTTTGATTCAAAACCATTACTCATCTTAGGTAACATTTGATCAGCTTGATGCATAACCTTGATCTGTTTTGTTGAAATTCTCTCTTATCCAAGCTGAAATATTGTAAAAGGGTAAGTACTAGCAATCAGTGAGTCACTGAATTGCATAGGTAAACCCTTCTCCCATCTCAAGTTCTTTTATCTCAATCAATTGCATCTCATGAAAGGCTGAATGAATATTTTCCAAATGCATATCATGCTGATTGCTTAGTACACTAGCCTCTGCCATGTTGATATTCCCACCGAGGAAAAAGGTGGATGCCGGGGGAGATAGTGGGACAAAAGAGAGGTGACCCTCCCTCACTATCGAAGATCCCGAAGGGGTGCAACCAACCGACCTGGGGGGAACTTTGCCCACCTCCCGGTGATTCGGAGCCCGTGTAGGGAGCCCGTCCTGCCGTTTTATCCCTCACACAGGTACAGCGAGTGGAGAATTGAAGATTGAAGACTTTCCAACGACTCAAGTACCTATTGGAGTAAAACAGGGTAAAACAGGGCATTTTCAGATTACCCACAGGGTATTTACAGGTGGATACAGGTACACCCTTTGATACTGAAGTACAGGTGCAGGTACTACAGGGTACCCACAGGTCCTATATACCCCTTTGCAGGGTTTGGTAGCCTTTGGAGGTTACTTTCTTGCATTACAGGGTCAAAACAGGGCACTTACAGGTCTAAACAGGGTGTAGGACTGGACAGTTCAGACTCTGAAAGTCAGTTACAGAATTTTCTGTCCTAAACCTGTTATAGCGTGCTATAGCTCATCTCGAAGAGGGCATTGTAAGCTTCGATTCGCACAAAAAAGTTTTGCAATCGGAGTTTTCTAGCCAAAGTTATAGCCGTTTTACTGACAGGGGGTACTGCAGGACTGCACTATTATGGCAGGGCATAAAGGCAAAAATAAGGTCCAGGAGGACTATGCACAGCAAATCAGGGATTCTATGATGGAAAGCACATTTCAAGAGAACCCTGAAGAGCCTCAACAAGGAGAAATTAGCATGCTCAATGATACTTTGTGTGCCCATGAACTAAGGCATAGAGAGCGACATGAGGCCATGCTATCAAGAATGGATCAGATGGTTCAATCTACTGATCAGACTAAGGCTTCCATTGATAGATTGGTAATGTCCAATGAACTACTCATGGCACAAGTATCTAAACTTTTACAATTACAAGTGGCATCAAAAGAAGCTAATGAAAAGGCCTGTTCAAATACTGATCCTTCAGTTCCACTTCAGCCATCCAACCAAAATGGTCATGGAGATGGAATCATAGGAAGAAGAGGCATACCCAATAGTCAATATGAAGTGGGAGAAGCTTCACAAAGGCATGATGACTATTTGGGCAGTTTGAACGGTGCCAATACTCAAGCTTTTGGACTGCATACACAGCATTCTAGGGGTGCTTTACCAACAGGAAGATTACAGGGTAATTCTCAGCCACCTGTTGGAAGATTTCAATCTCATTTTGGGGGTTCTGTACTTGGAAATTCTGATCAGCCAGTTTTGGGACAGCAACCCTTCCATGATAGAGAATTCAAGGACAAAATTGTTTTATCCAAATTCAATGGCCAGTCATCTTCACCATCAGAATTAGAGGAATGGACCTCTAAGATGGAGTCTTATTTTGATATATTTCCTAAAACTGATGTTATGAAGATACACTTTGCCTCCTTGCACTTAGAAGGATTTGCTCACACTTGGTGGAGGTATATCAAGAAAGAGAATGTACTTATTGAGAATTGGGAAGCTTTCAAGGCACTTATGGCTGAAGTCTTTGTTTCACCTCTTGAAAAAGAGAAGTTAGAACGAAGATGGTATAACTTGGAACAAAGGAGCCTAAGTGTAAGAGATTATACAAACCAATTCCTCAACTTGACCATGTATGTGGAAAACATCAGTGATGAGGCCAAGTTACACAAGTTCATGTATGGTTTAGAACCATCCTTGTCAGCTGATGTTATGGCGCAAAATCCTACTTCACTTTTCAAGGCTATTGAGCTTGCAGAGCGCTTTGGAAGGAAGTATAGGAAAGAGTCTTCATTTCAGCCAAGTTATGGACAGCCAAGGACTGTTTTAAAGCAAGGGCAAGTTGGTAACAATTATGGCAGCAACTATATGCCTAGTGGGAGCTTACGGATACCAACTTATCCCCCATTTAATGCTTCTAGGCTTCAAGGCAATTTCAGGACAGCAAACAGTCCAAAGGTTGAATTTAAGCACGGTGACAATAAGCCTAAGTCTACTTCAGCCAATACAAATTCTAGAAATATTCCCATGGATCTTTACAAGGAAAGAAAGGACAAAGGCTTATGCTTCAAGTGTGGAGAAAAGTATACTCCTGACCATGCTTCAAAGTGTGTATACAAAAATGCCAAGCCAAAAATTCAGAGTATGCTAGTTCTTGAGGACCTTGAAAATGACATAGATGAAGTTAAGGCAGTCCCAATCAATGCTGAAAATGAAGATTTCGAGGATGATGGTGGACAGGAGTACTTCTATGATCCATCTGACTCTTTTCCTTTTGATCCAGGCGGTGATATTCCATTTGATCCTGGTGGATTTTGTAATGAGTTGCCTGTTGCCACTAATTGTTCTATCTCTATGGATGCTTGGACGGGATCTAAGAACCCTAATACACTTCGTATGAAGGGAAGCATATGTGGAAAGCCAGTGTTCATCCTGATAGATAGTGGCAGTACCCACAGTTTTGTCAATAAATCCATTTTGTACAAGTTGAATTGTGTTCCCACCGACTTACAGCAGCCCATTAGAGTACAAGTGGCTAATGGTGAAGAGGAAATCAGCACACAGATTTGTCCACAGGTTTCTTTGCAGATGGCTGAAAATTTTGAAGTCAAAGTAAACCTGATCACTTTGGAAATGGGGCCCATAGATATTGTACTTGGTTGTGACTGGTTGATGACCTTAGGCAGGATTACTATGGATTTCTCACAGTTATATATGGAGTTTTTCTCCAATGGACAGCTCATCCGTTTACAGGGGATCCCTAGTAAATCTGATTTTCAGCTTATCACCATTCAATAACTCAAGAAAGAGTACAAGAAGCGCTCACAGATATTTGTATTGCATTTGAACAAAGAAACACATGATCAGCCCAAAAATTCAGCAAACCATCCAGCCTTGACAGCTCTTCTTGAGGAGTACAGAGATCTATTTGAAGTACCTACTTCATTGCCTCCTAAGAGAGCGGTGGATCACCCCATTGATTTGGAACCCAACTCAAAGACGATCAATAAGCCACCTTACAGACTATCAAAATGTGAACGAGAGGAAGTAGCCAAGCAAATCAAAGAGCTTCTTGAAATGGGATTCATTGAACCAAGTTCTTCACCGTATGCATCCCCAGTCCTGTTAGTCAAAAAGAAAGATGGATCTTTCAGAATGTGCATTGACTACAGGGATCTTAACAAGATAACAGTGAAGAACAGGTATCCTATACCCAGGATAGATGATTTGCTTGATGAGCTTAAGGGGGCTCGATTCTTCACGAAGATTGATTTGAGATCAGGGTATCATCAGATTCGCATGAGAGAGGGTGATGAGGTCAAGACTGCTTTTAGGACTGATCGTGGGCTTTACCATTTCTTGGTGATGCCATTCGGCCTTACAAACGCTCCAGCTACCTTTCAAAGCCTGATGAATAAGATTCTACAACCTTTCCTCTTTCAGTTTGTCTTGGTATTCTTCGACGACATTTTGATCTACAGCAAGACTTTTCAGGATCATTTGTCGCATATGAGGAAGGTTTTTGATGTGTTGAGACATCATAGGCTTTTTGCTAAGGAGAAGAAGTGTTCTTTCATGCAGACTGAAGTGGAATACTTGGGACATATAGTCAGTGAAAAAGGAATACAGGCTGATCCCAAGAAGGTGCAATGCATAAAAGATTGGCCAACGCCTACTACTACTACCTCTCTTAGAGGATTTCTTGGTCTATCTTCATTCTATCGCAGATTTATAAAGCATTATGCGGCAATTGCAGCCCCTTTAACTGACAGGTTGAAGAAAGAGGCTTTCTTTTGGGATTCTTTTGCAGATAGCAGCTTCAACCAGTTAAAGGAATTACTTACCTCCGCTCCTATTCTTGTATGCCCGGATTTCTCTAAAGAGTTTACTATACAATGTGATGCTAGTGGCCGTGGCATTGGGGCTGTTTTGCTTCAGGAGCATGGAGTAATTGCATTTGAAAGCCGTAAGCTTACTGATAAGGAGATGGCCATGAATGTTTATGATCAGGAAATGTTGGCTATTCTGCATGCAATCAAGAAATGGCACCATTACTTATATGGCAGCCGATTCAGAGTGCATAGTGATCATCGTGTACTCAAGTATTTCCTTACTCAGTCAAATCTTACTCCAAAGCAACGACGATGGGTAGCAACATTACAAAATTATGACTTTGACATCATTCATACAAGGGGCAAAGATAACATAGTGGCTGATTCTCTCTCTCGTATATGGGCCTGCAAAGTATCAGCCATGACGGAATTACATAGTGATTGGATTGAGGAGCTACAAGAGGCATATCTCTTAGATGAGGAATTCAGCCAAATCTTTCAGAAATTACAGCAAGGTCTCATGGAAGAAAACTCGCACTACCAGTTTAAAAATGGTCTTATTTGGTGGAAGGGCAAGATTGTTATTCCCTCTACTTCTTCCTTCAAGCGAAAAATTATGGAGGAGATGCATTCTTCGCCTTTAGCTGGACACTTGGGAGTTTTCAAGACTTATGACAGGATCAGCAAGAGCTTTTATTGGAAAGGACTGTGGAAAGATGTCAAGGACTTCGTTATGAAGTGTATGCCTTGTCAGCAAAATAAGGATAGCACCCATAAGCCAGGAGGTTTATTGCAGCCATTGCCTATTCCTACGGGTAAATGGACTCATATTACTATGGACTTTATCACTGGCTTACCTACTACCAAGAAGGGGTGGAATAGCATTTATGTGGTGGTTGACAGACTCACCAAAGCAGCTCATTTTATCCCAACAAAAATTCAGTTTACTGCTTCTCAGGTGGCCAACCAGTTTATGGAGCATATTTTCAGATTGCATGGATTACCGCAGGTGATTGTCCATGATAGGGACTCAAAGTTTATGAGTAACTTTTGGCAAGCGGTATTTACATCTATGGGTACCAAGTTGGCTCCATCTACGGCTTATCATCCCCAAACTGATGGACAGACAGAGAGAGTTAATAAATGGTTGGAGACTTATCTTCGCCATTTTTGCTATGATGTCCAAACCTCATGGGATTCTTGGTTACACCTGGCTGAGTTTGCTTATAATAATTCCACTCATGCGAGCATAGGAGTTTCACCCTTTGAGGCTTTGTATGGTTACAAGGTGCCCCTACCCACAGTCATTTTTAACGAAAAGATCAACCCTCATGGGAAGGAAGAGTTGGATAGAATGCAGACCCTTCTTCAGCAATGCAAGGTGAATCTAAGGAAGGCTCAAGATCAGATGAAGATGTATGCTGATGAGAAGAGGAGGCCTTTAGAGTTCCAGGAAGGAGAGCTGGTTTTGTTGAAGGTGCCCAAATCCAAGTATTCTACATTGAAAGATGGATCCAGTAATAAGCTTGCCCACAGATTCTATGGCCCTTACAGGATCCTTAAGCGGATTGGAGATTTGGCATACAGACTAGAGCTTCCCTCTTCTACAAAAATTCATAACGTCTTCCATGTTAGTCAGCTCAAGCCCTATTATGGTGATCCAGTGGATTTAGTTGATGAGCTGCCACCTATTGATGAAGATGGTATTGTTCAGTACATCCCAGAGGCTGTTATAGGTCAGCGTGAAAAGAAGCTTCGATCACGTTCTATTGTGGAATATTTGATTAAATGGAGAGGTTTACCCTCTGAAGAGGCTTCTTGGAGACCTGATTCAATATTGGATGAGTATCCATACTTGAAGGATACATTGGTGGCTGAAGCCTACTGCTTTTGGAGCTAGTATTGGTGCAGACTGGTTCAGGACAGCACGCTGTTTTAGAACAGTTTTTGTCGTACTTCATTTTCAGAATTGAGCTATCTACATGAGCTTAAAGTACTCTTCAAGAGCTTCGTTTTGATATGTGGTACACTTCATTTGGACACTTCTATCAAAAGTTATGGCTGATTTGGTCCAGCAGGGACTGTTATTCCAGCAAGCTGTCTACTTTCTTCTGGAACTATTTGTTGAAGATTCTATAGCTCCAATGGCTTCTAAAGTTCTTCAAACCATGTATATAGCAGGGTCTACTTTCCGTACTTCAAATTCAGCCCTTGTAATGATAATTCTTCACTCATTCCCTATTTGTAAAGCTGTAAAAACAGAGTAGTACTCTGTTCCATCCATCTTTTCTTTAGCTCTTTCTAGTTTTGTTTTTGGGGACAAAAACTTTTGGGAAGGGATGGATTGTAAGAAGCTGGGAATACTTAGAATGCTAATAATATGCCATGTCACACTGACACTGGTATATAAGGAGAGAAGTTGTAATTTTTCACATCTTTTGACATATCAATACATTTACAAACTTTCTCTCCCTTCTTGCTCCAAGCTTCCATGGCTTCTTCATCTTTCCTGTCTTTCTCTCTCCAATTCTAGTCTTTCTCTCTCCTCGTCACTCTATTTCTCTCTCTTCCTGCAGTCTTTCTCTTTCCTCTGCAGTCTTTCTCTCTCCTCTTCCTCTCTCCCTAGTTCTCTCTCTGACAAAACCAAAGGATATGACAAGAAACTCATAATTTATGTATCTCCCATTGAGTGTTGTCTTTGGTACATCTTCCTCCTTAGTCTTGATTTGATAGTAACCAAATCTATGATCTAACTTGGAGAAGATATTTATTCCCAATAGAGCTAATCTAGGAGCTCATTGATCTAGGGAATATAGTACTTATTCTTGACTATGATGAGCTTATTTAATCCTTTGCATAGTCTAAGGATTCATCATTCTTTTTCTAGAATAGAATTGGTGCACTCCAATGAGCATCACTCGACTAGATAAATCCTTGATCCAACAAGTGCCTAAGTTGCTATTTCACCTCAATAGCTTTTGGGATGGACATCTTTTGGACTTTTTGCATTCAATAGATCTTGCACCTCATGCTAAGGAGAGGTTCGATCTCATGATCTACTTGCCTCTTTGGAAGAAACTTTGCCAACTACTCTAGAAATACATCTACATATTTTTTAATCCAAGAGGGTCTTCATCTTCTTTGAGTGATTGATCTAGTTTTTTGAGCTTAAGAGGTATATTAGGAGTCCATTATGTGTGCCTTTTGTTATGCATGATACTTTGCCAAGCTAGATCTTGGGCCTTCCTACTTCACCTTGAGTTGTTATTAAATCTTCTTACAAATTTCAAAAGGTTACCAAAACCTTGCGAAAATGAATATTGGCATCATTTAGTATGAGTCAATCTATTCCCAATAGATGTTCATATGCTCCTAGTTTCATTTAACCTTAGTTTGCTATGTTCCTAACTCTATTGTGGCTACTTTAGTTTTTCTAGATAGACAAGACTTCCTTCCTATTGGCTAATTCTACTAGCAACTTTTTAGTGGGCTCAATTTCTAGTTATAATTTTTAGTAAGCTCAATTTCTCGGTATAATTTGTAAGAGGCTCAATTTCTTGTTGTAACTTATTTGCACATTTCAAAGAAATGAATAATCAATAAGGACTTTGAAGGGTGGACCTTTCCAACTTGCAAGTGCATGGATTATTAGGAACTAGCAATTCGGACCTTTGTTATCCAAGGTAGCATGAATAGTTCCTCTTTTAACCTCCCCTTCGATAGATGGGTTTGGTTCCTCTTGTTCTTTGATATAGGCTTGGGCTATAGTAGTTCAACCTCTACATGACAAGTTATAGCTCTATTTCTTACATTATTTCTATGGTCAAAGTGGCTTTTCCCCTTGTTCAAATTTGGACTTTGGTCCTTGAAATGTTCTATCTCATCACAATTGAGCACCTCTACCCAACTTTATTTCTATTAGGTTGGGTTAGAGTGTTTGCAAGATTCGTATATCCCTTCTTTTTATTGACTAAATTGTTGATTTGATTGGCCTTGCTTGAGAAAGGGTTTCTACCCATTGCACTAGTTGCTTTGTCCCTAGTAGCACTATCCATCATGATGTTTATCAAGGACCTTGACCAAGGCTTAGCTCTTACAAGAGCATCCTACAAATTGCTTGATCATGTAGATAGCATTTGGATACTTAAGGGAGGGTTCAATCCTCATTAGTACCATGCCACTTGGTCTTCTATATCCATGATCAATGCATACTTCATTAAGGTCATGAAGAATCAATAATACACTTTTAGGGACAAGTTTTGTTGTCTTCATTTGAAGAATTCATTCATTCTAATAGACTTATATGTGGCAAGTAGATATCTCCCATATACAACCTTTTCAATATTGTCCTCCCAAGAAATTGTAGCCTCAGAGGTGCCTCTATTTTTGCACAATTGTTTTGACCAAAGGTGTGCTTCATGACTTTTCCATAGACTCAATATAAGACTTGGTATTAGATTCCATGTTCTTGCCTTTTTTGTCAAACTGTAGAGGCTTTACTTGCATTGAAATGAACTCCTTCTCTTGCAACTCAATAGGGTCGGCAACCTATGGAGTGACATGTAACTTCACTTATTAGTTGCAATTCGATATAAAGGATTGCAACAAAAGAGACTATATATAAAATAACAAAGAGCTATTTTATTATCATCCAAATTAGAATACAAGAAAGACTTGAAGAGTCATTTTATTCATATCAAGATGAGGTACAAAGAGTTCAGCTATGAGACCTGCTAGCATACATCATTGAGTGAAAGTAGGTGGCATGCATAATCAAGAATGTGGTACTAAGTTGGTAAGTCTAGAAGTCCCTCCTTAACATAGCTATTTCACTAGGACCTTACTATCACCACAACTCAATTAGGAGGAAACACTTGAGTTATCTATTCATAGATTTAGCACCTCTTGTGAACTTCCTAACCATTGAAGTGAAAAAGAGAATTGAATTTGGCTTCTACAAAGATGAATATCTTGACTAGCTTAAGCTCCTCCATTCAGAAAATTTACTTAAGGTTGGCCTTTAGTTATTCTAGGTGACTCATGTTAATAAAGTAATAAATCCCCATTCACATCTAACGATGCTCATGATAGAGGGGCAATTGGTTGTAGAATCTATCATCATAAGGTCCTATTCTCTCAAAAATCTACATACATCATCATCAACATGTATGCATTAGAATGCCAAAAAATCAAGACCATGGGTTGATCTCACCATGTCATGAAATATAGAAAGCCAATCCCTATGTTGCAACAATATTTTAAAGGTTGTAAAATAAATTCTTTGATACACATCAAATGATGTAATTCAAAGACCAAATGTCATATCTTTATTCCATTATTCAATAGTCAAACTTATTTATTCCATTATTCAAAGTATTACATACTTTAGTTGGGTTTTAAGTAATGCTAGGGTCAAGAATAAAGATCCCTAAGCTTTATTGTCAATACCTTAAGAGGTGCCTTTGTTATTTTAAGGATAATTAGGGGATAATCCATTCCAAAGATTCATTCTATACAAGGAATACATGGCTTATATGCAGGAAACACAATCTGATGAGGCTTGGAAACCTTTAGCACTTGTGAATAAGCATACTCATTTCTATTAAACAATTTTCCATCTATCATGATGTTGGCATCAAGATCTCTGGTTTCCATGAAACCAAAAGCTCACATACGATGTAGTTCTTCTAATATTTTTGGTCTCATCAATTCTAGAATAAGCGATTTAATATTTCAAAGTCAACAAGAAAACCTTATTGAAGTTGATATGACTAGCTACTCTTTATGAATAGGCCATATTCTTTGTAAAGTGTTGGATTCATAATTGCCTTGATGTTGAGTATGTAGACAAAGAATTGGAATTGATGATTTCTTGACTTGCAAGCCGAGGTTTATATACATTGATACACATCATCATCCACGAAGTGGTCAAAAGGAAGCTAGAAAGAGCCAAGTTCTTGAATTAATTTTCAAGAAGTATAATTTTTCCTTATTGCTTAGCCAACTAGGATCAAACAAGACCTATGTTTCTAACTTTTATTTTCATTTACCATGTGAGATGTATCTGCCTAGAAAAACCATGAGACAAATGTTTGTTAGTAGTCCAATTGCATATTCTGAGTGACATCATTTGAACCCCATGGAATGCATAGGCTTAGTCAGTTAGATAGCTTATGGGTGTACCTTGTAGGGGAACTACTTGCCTTGACCCATGAGGATCGATTTCAGGTCCACAGACTTAACTAAGATCACCTACATGGTAGCCTAGCATTTAGTTAAGAAAGCCACTTATGTGATGAATCACAACTCAAAACTAGCAAGCACCACACTTGATTTGATGAGAGTGAAAAAGAGGGGAGGAAAAACATCAACCCCTTTGCCCATGTCATATTCTCACACTAGCTGCCTAAACTAATGATGTGTCATGATCTAAGACCTTAGCTCTTGAAAAGTTAATGCTTCAACTCTAAATCTAAACTTGCTGAGAAGCCACCCAACTAATCGAGTCCACCTATGTATATGACAAATCTCATCTTAGAAGTCATTCATCCACTTTCTATGCACACATCCAAGGTCATTCCTTAGTAACCTACCTACCTACCAAATTTAGTTCGAGTGTTAGGTATGAATTCAAAAGTAGCTTCATTAATTAGCTTGTTAAGCATGATTTATTTACATGAAATTCACTGCACCTACACAAACACAAGGAAACCAATCCTTTCAAAACTGATCTTTTATGACAACCAAGACTAAACATTTTATTCATCAAACTGTAGGCCAAGTCCAACTTGCCCCATCACCAGGCATACAAATCCACCCAAATCAAGTCGAAACTGCCCCAAACTTGTTGATTGAGAAGCCATCCAATTAATTGATCCACCCAATTGTAAGACAACTCTCGTCCTAGAAGTCATCCATCTACTTTCCATGCACACACTCAATGGAATTCTTTAGTTAGCTAATTACATGCCACATTTAAGTGAGACATTCAAAATCAACTTCATTAATTAGTTTGTTAAGCATAAATTCCTTACAAAACAATTAGTGCACATACAAAAATACATGGAAAATAGCCCTTTCAAAATAGATATTTTATTGGAACCAAGGTGATCATGCATTTTATTCATCAGCAGACCATAGGTCAAGTCCAATCTTGCTCCAAATCCTAGGTATATAAGTCTACCCAAATTGGGTCAAAACTACCCCAAATAACTAGGCCAAAAGACACCCTGAATAATTGAGCATACCATCAAAATCATGCCTTAACTAGTATGAGGATATTGTAGACCTCTTTAGAGCTTGTAGTTCATTGATTTCTTCCTAGCCCTCGTGATAATCTCACAAGTCTTTGAAAATTAATTGTAGCAATGAAGAGACCTCTTGTATATATGATCAATCCTAGCACCTAAGATGGACCAATTCCTAGTAGCAAGACTCAGCAATGTGCTATAGACTCACTCCCTATAGTACCATATGTATGGACTAGTTCCTAGTCCATACCAGAACTCAACAATGTGCTTGGGGATAGTCACACTCACTCCCCATACCGTATGTATGGACCAATTTATCAATATGTGTTTTTCTAACTAAAATCATGGCAACTAGTATTTCTTTCAAAAACATGATTTTCATGATTTATAATATAACAAGCAATCCTTTCCAAAAAATTCTTTCACTAGTTGCAATCGAAAGAACAACAAGCAACAATTTCAATGATTCCATATTACATAATAATGTTCTAGAGTTATCATGGTTTTAATTTAACTCTCCCCAGTGCTTGAGGTTACTACATTCACTTAAACCTTTTCATTTTAAACAAATCCAATTGTAGTGCTCAAGATAAGACAATCTATTAGCAAGACACCTTCCAATTTATACATTTAGCTCATTAATTCTAGCATAGTTCTTATAAGACTCACTTATTTCATAAAAGGTCCTTTAGTTTATAGTCATTCTTAACATTTAATTATAGATTTGGCTAATTTTATCTAGAGAATTTAATCTAAATTCAAAACTTTAAATAGTTGACACCTTGCAAGACAAAAAATATTAATACATTAGGGACACGTAGTTGATCTATAAATTAAAATATACTAATGTGATTATTGTATTTTAATTAATGATTAAACCTATGTGTCACATTGAGATTAATATTCTTTTCTTACATTCTTCCATTTTCTTCTTTTTTCCATTTATGCTAATTTTTATTAAACTTGATGCACAAATGGTGTAGATAGTAGTGGGACAATGCCTAAAACCACGATGATCTACTTTGCTTCTAAAAGGACCATGATAGACTCCACTATAGTTGCATGTCATCTTGAGGCGTTTGGGGATACAATCCCCTATCAAACACTCTCCCATTATGTGAGAGATATGATGCCAAAGAAGAGAGAGAATATTTTATTTACAGTAGTGTGGACTAAAAAAAGGTATCTATTTCTGGCAATAACATGCTTTGATGCCTCCCAACTAGATTTTAGTTATTATTAGCCAACATCAAGCTTTGCTTTTTAGCTTTTTAAACTTTAGATTTATAATTATGTTATTTCCATATATATGATCCTTAAGCATAGCTTTTCCACTTATCTTAGGTTTGAACATCAATGCACTACTCTTAAATGCTTATGAATATTAATATTTAGTGCCTAGATAGGCTAACTTATAAGTTTATGAGATTGTCATAATAGCTAGGATGGGTGAAAGTGATTATAGGGATACTTTATTAAGTGTGTTTGGGTATGGGTACCCTAGAAGTTTATGTCAAACAACTTAAATATACTATAGATATCCATTAAAATACAATAAAACTAAGATAACCAAGTCACACTAAGAGTGAAATAGACTTGTAAGATAAATTAAGCTGGGTTAAAATAATTCCATTTCATTAAATAAAATAGGCTAAAAAACATGTACATTACAAAATAGCAACAAACATGTTGATGAATTGTAACATATGTTTCATCATCATCATCATCATCATCATGTCTCCTTGAAGGTGAATAACTTATCTTTTGATGAATCCAGTTTCAGTGTAATACCTTTTTTTGCCAATACAAAATCTTTTCTTGAATAAGACTCATATTCTCCTAGAACATGCTTATTTAAATCAAAATATATTGGAAGGATCAATGCCATGAAGGAATCAAGTGCATCACTTTCCTCATAAATATGAGAAGATTCAATATTTCAATCTTCACATCTTAGACCATGAAACATAAACATTTTTGGAAAATAATCTAACTAGATGAGATAAATTTCAATAAAAGTTTATATTACATAGCAAAAATTTTCCCTCCAAACAAAAAGCCATTAGGTGAGTGGAGGCTTTTGTAGTCATTTCCAATCACTAAGTCCATGTTTGACAACCAAAGACACTTGTCAAAAAGGCAAATAATTTTGATGGGATGATGATAGATAGCCCTATCCTGATAACTTGAGCACAAAAAAACCTTGAAGATACCCTTAGCAAAGCTTGGATGAAGTAAGTGATAATAAAGCATTAATATATTAGTAGAAAATATTGCCAAATCCCATCTTCTTAAGTATAAGATCCCACCTCACCCTATCATAGACAACATACTTACATATCTTACACGAAAAGCATGATCCAAAGCAAAATATCAACCTTGCCCTACCATATGCTTTAGTTATCCCAATTAATGAAAACTATCACATATTCCCTATCTTGCATCAAATCATACTCTATGGGAAAAAAGATATTCAATATGGTCTCATGGATCCTTATGTGACAAACCAAAAGCCCATTTGGCATGAATAATTCTAGCTTGGCAATGCTTATTTCTCAAAGCTAAATCTTGTGTGCAGGAAATGTTCAACACGGTCAAGGTTATCCCAAACTTACAAGGATTTCTTTTTGGAGATGTAGGAATCCAAATATTTGAGAGAAAATTAGACATGATGCTCTCCAATCCTTGAAAAATATGTCTTTTGAGAGATCTAGGCATCAGCTTTATCAAAAATATATTCATGGGCTATATAAGAACACCAACAGTTCACTTGGTTTAGGATTTGCATAAAACCTTACTAAGAGTATCCCAATGACTTGTCCCCAATTAATGGCCTAGTGGTAAAGCTTATGCTACTTAACGTCATGGGTAGTGACACCTATGTTCACATGGAGTGTGTGCAATCAAGGCCCATGTCCCTTGAACAATGAACCTTGCTCCTTGGTGGGTGGCTTTAGGAGGAAGATGCTAGTTGTGATAAAGGCTCATGTCCCTTGAACACTCAAGTGAACCCTCCTCCTTGGTGGGTTGCCTGAGGAGGAGGATCCTAGGTGTGATCAAGCTCCATTGGCTTGCAAATTATCATGAGTGTATGCAGAAGATGCATATATTGTTTTATAGCTATTTAGAGGGAGGCTCCCCCCATTGTTATCATTTGGGTGTGTGAGTCTAATGGGGAGAAAAGAAATCCAAAATACTTTAATGAACTCAACTTGAAGCACATTGCTTCTAGGATGATTTTGTAATAGAAACAACAACAACTTTTAACTCCTCACTAAAAGTCCTATCAATCTATATGGGCTTAGATGGCTCCATCAACCCGATCAAAGGCCCCACTAATTAATTTTCCTTATCAACAAAGACCTTATCCTCATGTGGGTGCTTTCCACAATATTGAAATGTAATGAGTAGAAAACACTTGACATTTGCCTTTCATCTCTTTTCTTAGCCTCATTGGTAAGTTAAGTAATGATTCTTTCACTCAGTTTTTACCAATTGTTGTGGAAAAAGAAGCTATATTGGCAATCACTTTGGCTCATCCAATTCTAGCTCCTTTGAGATATACATTTTTCGTACCATCTAAACATCAAAATCTTCAAGATTTCCCATTACATTACCAATAATTCCATCATTATTTAAGAGACTACTAAAGTAACAACAAGATGTCCCTATAGTATCCATCATTAAGTGAAGCATGAAGTATTTTCTCACTCTTTGCATAATCCTTTCTACATGTAAGTACTAATTATAAACTGTAAAATGTATGTCCCAAACTTTAAGATACTAATATCAATATTCTCCAAGAAAAATTGGTTTTAGTTTGATAAGAATCATGCTTTAAAAAGAGGCAACAAGCACAAATATGGGAACGGGGGAGGCTTAATTCCTTTTTGGCCTAGGTCCCACCATCCAAGAAGAGTGAAAATGATTTCATTCATTTTCATCACATAAATGTGTATTAATCCATGACATGATTTGAATAGTTTTCCATGCATTGAATAAGCAAAAAATATTAAGTGTATCGCTTGTGAATAGTGAATACACCCATATCTCGTGTGTCACCCATATATATATATATATATATATATATATATATAGACCTCTCTCTCCTATGTTTGGTTTTTGCCTTCTCATAGATGGATTATGATCGATTCCTCATCCAATCCTTCAAAGAGATTATATATGTGCTTCTTTGATTGTCTCTATTTAGAAATGTTAACATTTCTTCATACAAACCTTTGTGACTTCTTTTATACATGATTAGTGCACTTATTTATTTTGTTTGTTTACATACATGAGCACATATATCAATTGCATGATAGTGTCCAATCACATTTTATGTCCATGAATACACATGCATATCTTCACACACACATATAACTTACACCTATACCCAGCACTTGCACCCATGCATGCATACACAAACTCATACACCCACACCCCTTCCATAACTACCTTGCTTTGTATACATGCATGAGAACTTGTGTCTATATGCATAAATATCTCCAAATCAAACCATGAAGCATTCCCTAGAGCAATAGCTTAAAATTGTTAACGAGGTCAAAATAGCTGTTGGGAACTAATTGAGTCCGTCTCAAGCTATTTATTGGGTTCCATTTGTGCTTCAAGTCAAAAAACAATATGTTCCTCAATTATAGTAGTAATATCCACAACCATTGATTTTATCCCTTATTATCATTCAGATTTCTCAATTTTTGTATAGTTATTTTGTTGGTAGTGGTTTGCAATAATTGATAGTGTTCTCTCAAGTTCTAATGAACAATTTTAATCGTACTATGCCCAAATAAGACAAAAACTTGCAAATTATTGCTAGTATTGTACATAGATTGAGAGAACAATATATTTACCGAATAGCTATTAGGAAGCCCTCTAATATCTTAAATCATCTTTGGAAGCTAGATGTGTCATCTCTTCAACCAAAAGATAATAAATTTTTGAACAATTCATTGCTTTTTCTCATGCTTACATGATGCTCTAGTTAAGAATAGACATAGTTTGCCAATTCAAGTATAATTGGATATGATGATATAGAAATAATCATACTTGATATAGGCTACATAATAGAATTAACTTCATTGACCTCACTTAATTAATTCTTAAAAAGAATGACATATGTGGAATCCGCAATTATAGTGTAGTGATCAAATTATAATACATGATGCATAAGAGATAGTCACATAGAGAATATATAGATGTCCATCAACATGAATAATCATATAAACACAGCATCACACCAATATCTGTAATGGAATGTACATCTATACTTAATGTAGGCACACACTTGTTAGACATCTTGAGCTATTTTACATTCACTCACATGTATTATTCAAAAATATGTTTTACTACTAGGATAGTGGTTATAGATTCTGTGAGCTTATATAAGCTCTCTTGATATTCAATTACCCATATAATTTTAGTGTTCTTCTTCAAGAGATTAGTCAGAGGTGTTGTAATGATGGAATAATTCTTGATGAAGATTTGATACAACATCATCAATCCCAAGAATCCCCAAATTTTCTTAATTGACTTAGATATTGGCCAATCTAGGATGTCCTTCACCATTATAGGGTCTATCAAGAATCCATCGATAAATACAATGTATCATAAGTATTCAATTTTTTTGGTGAAAAGTATACATTTTCTCTTCTTGGCCTAGAGTTCGTTTTCACAAAGGGTTTGTAATGTGATTCTTAAATGATTTTCATGATCCTTCAATGCTTTTGAGAATATCAATATATCAATGAATACCAACACAAAATCATCCAAGCATGGTCAAAATATATATTGCATTAGCCAGTTGAATGTTGTCAAGGCATGGCATGATGAAGAAATTGGAATAACCATATCTAATGCTAAAAGTAGTCTTTGGAATATCATGTTGATTTGACATGATAATATCCCAATCTCAAATCTATCTTTGAGGAGACCTTTACTTCATTAGTGAGTTTGGAAGTTCATCTATCCTAGGTATAGGATACTTATTACTAGATCTAGTCCTCTAAACTCGATCTAGCAATTCATCTATCCTAAGTCCAACATACTCCTTACTAGTTTGGTCCTCTTTAGTTAGTTTATCAATTCATATATCTTGGGTATATAATACATTTTACTTGATTTACTACATTAAAGTTAGTGCAAAGTCTAAGAATTCCATCTTTCTTCTTCTAGAAAAGAACAAGTGCACCCCAAAGTGAATTACTTGGATGGCTAAATCCTTGCTCAATCAATTGCCCCAACTCCTCTTGAAGCTCAATGGCTTTAGGTACAAATATTTGTATGGTTGTTTGACTACTAATTTAAATCAACTCTATCTCATGGTCAAGTTCTTGGTTTGGGGGGGCAGTTGAGTTAGCTCTTTCAAAAAGACATCTTTGAAATCGTTGATACAAGAAGGTAATGTGCCTTATTTAGCTTTTTCAAACTTATTTAATTCCATCATATGGACTAGTTTCCCTTTTTTCAATCCTTGCTGGAGGCTTTCCCTAGCTAGTTGAACTCTTGCTCTCTTTTCCATATGTCTTCATAGTGTTCCCTTCCAAGTCTTGGAAGATCACCTCCTCTTTGGCACACAAAATTTGAGCTTTATTCTTCTTAAGCCAATCCATTCCCAAGATATAGTCATAGCATCCTAAAGATAGGAATTTGGAACTTAGCTTCGATCACTTTAGTTGTCTAATTCAAAATTTATTTTTTCAACAACTTCAAAAGAGGTAACTTCTTTTCCACTAGCTAATTCTACTATCGATTTTGTCATTTTGTGGATTTTAGATGCAATCTTTTAACTATCTTTGGTGTAAGAAAAGAATGAGTTTGAATGACAAAAGTCCATTCCTTTATTTGCAGTAGCAATATGTACAGATCCTCTTTGAATTTCCTAATCCAAGGTACTTTCTCTTGGGTTGACCTATCATTGTGTTTACCCAAGCTATAGTCACTCTTCTACATCCGTGAGCTTGGTTGTTGTTATCATTTCCATGAATTCTTTTGATTATTGGATTAGAGTCTTGACAGCAATTTGGGAAATTAACTTTCAAATTTCCAATCCCTTCACACTAGTAGCACTATCTATTGCCTAAACTATTTGGTCCTTGAGTAATGGCATTAGCTTGACCATTTTCTTTGGCATTTTCCATATTAGCTCCACAATTTTAATATTTCCTTTGGTAGTTTTTGTTTATAAGAAAGTTCCTTTGGCCATGCCACATAATTTCTTTGACTATGGGCTTTGCTCACATTAGGGTATCCTCAAGGGTTTGCCAATCCCCTTAATTCAAGACAAGTGTATAGAGGTGGATTTAACCCTTGGCAGAATCTCACAATCCATTAAGCTAGTGTCATTAGTGGTGCATACTTGTGAAGATTTCCAAACTTCAAGTAATATCCTTCTAGTGTCAATTTAAGTTAGCAAAGGTTATAGAATTCATTCATCTTAATGGATTCAAAAGATAGATGTAGATATCAACCTTCCACTACATCTTTAATTTGCACCCAAGTTAGGAAAGCTTCATTCATTCTCTTATCTTGATACCATTTTTCCACCAAAGTTTACTGCACTGGTGAGATGAAGATGTGGAGTCATGGGTTGATTTGCAACAATAGTTTTTGGAGCAAAAAACTAGTCATCTCGATCTAATCTTTGACATCTTGTATATCTTGGATCCTTCTCTATTAAATTTAGGTGGAAAATTTTTCTTTAGAAGGAATTTCTTCTCTTACAACTCCTTGTATAGATGTCATCAACCCTCATTAATTGTGGTGATTTGATTAACACACAAGCCAAGTATTAGGATTCCATTTTTCAAGGATATAAGACCATTTTATCTTACACACTCTATAACAAAATATTATTGAAGCTTTATTATCAAAAAGATATTGGATATATTAGGTTCTCAATCATGAACTTTGTGCAATGGCATAGTTTAAAAAACATGGGGTTTCTCTATTACTTCTAAGGCTTTATAGATTTCATGCAAAGGAGAATATCCTTTGATAGCATATCCATTCCAAGAAATTCTCTTGTATACCACCATACAATCAAGAGTATATGCTCAAGAGGTATACCTAGGGTGACTCCAAACAATGTAAGGTAATTGTTTCTTTGTTAATCATAACAATGTCATTAGGCCTTTGTCCTTTGAATAAGAAGCAACAAAGTAACTTCAACTCTTCCATCCATCATATTCTCCTAAGATCTACTCCAAGATTTCCAATTTGATCAAGATCTATCATGAAGAAATTATGAGAAATTCTCCATCGCATTCCTCATAGCCATCCACATTGGATTCAGGTACAATGTGAATTTGACGTATTCTCAAGAATCATCATTATGGTTTCACAAAACTCAACCTTCAAAGATTGACAAGTAGTCATGTATACTACTTTGAACACCATGAACTATTTATAAGCACAATCATCATTTTGAAAGATCATAACACATCCAACAAAAAATAAGAACATTCTTATTGACATGGTCAAGTATGAGAATTCAATAGTTTATCTCATGAAGCTCTTTTACTTCAAAATTTGATAATGCTTTGAGAGGTTAGGATATTTAGGGAGATCATAAATGTTAGACTTTACCTACCCAATAAAAGCAATCCTATCAAGTGAGATAACCTTGGTATGTTGATTGTATACCTATTTATTTGTCCTTACAAACTTTCTACCTATACACTTTACCTATCATTTCAGGATTTCTATTCTCATGAAATTTATCAAGATCTATATCTCGTAAACTTCATAAGGCTCTTTATCCTTTTATCTTTGTGGTTTCTTGTGCACATGAAAAATAAAATACTTAATAGGCTCTTAGGGGTTCCTCAACATCTAGTTCCAAATGGAGGCCTTCTTAGCACTACAACTACTCTTTCACATGGTACTATTTGCAATACTTGCTTGTTGATAGATTCACAATGTTTTGGATACCAGTTGTTGCCATATAACAACTGTTCCTCAAAACTAGAAAAAAAAAATATAACTTGACTGATCTAAGTTGCTTAGTGCAAGGGATCCTCCATAATTAATAGCAAACCAAGAAGCTTTGACCTATGTATATCCCTATATGTGATCTATTTTTTGTGGCTAAAAATCACTCTTCTAATCACCTTAGTGAGGTTGCAACACATTTGGAGGAATAAATATTTTCTCCAATTTCTTAAATATAGCTTCCTAATACAAGAATTTGTCTAAGGCCACCTGAGACATCAGTGGAAAAATCCCCCTTAATCATGTCGCCTCTTCTGCTTTGATTTCCTATGGGTCTCGTAATGTAGTTACTAGAATCAATGATGGAAAAAAAATTTATATTTATTCAAATAAGTATTGTTATTCAATTAGTTCCTTTTTATTAATTGATAATCTATGTTTTAAATCCTTGGCTCAAATGCCATGTATGAGGTGCCTCCTCTAATAAACCTAGAGGAGTCATCTAGTAGTTGATCAAAATCCATATCCATACACATTAACACCCAATCTTCCCTAGGAAAATATTAGACTTAGTTGAGCATGGAAATCCCTATTCTATTTCATAGGGGAAGCATGGATAGGTGCCCTATAGTATTCTAATGCTTGCCTATATTACGGCCAATTTTGAGAAAAAAATAGTTTAATTAGTGTTCACTAATGATGAGATTAGTGAACAGGCCAATGGGACACTACCATATGTGGTCCAACATAACATTTGACTCTCTACTAATTTTTCCAAATTTCTTCTAACACCAATAAAAAGGTAAAAATAACCTCTAAACTTATCCTCATGAGACAATTCCAACCAAAGGATTTGTCCTTAACAATGAATTTTTTTTGAGTCCTTTTTCCTTGCCTTCAACTCCTTGATGTGACCTTTTGAAAAGTGGGTACTTTAAAGTCACTTCAAAATATTAAGAGTAAATTACTTTTAATTTTGGTTTTGTAGTTTCTACCCTTTTTATTTGCATTCAACTTATAGTTGTCATCATATACTTGTCTCAACTTCTCCAAACTTAGTTTTGCAATATTTCTAGTCTATTTCAACCTCATTTCTTGTCAATACCTTAGCCCTCATGTTCCATGGCTTTTTTTAGTGAGTCTTCTAGATAATTATCTAACTCTATACATGCATGTATGTTCTATAATACAAGAGAGGATGATCTAACATATTTTTCAACCTAAAAGCTCCAAGATTGGATAACAATACTTACCTCTTTTAAAGGACCTCACAATATTAATAAACAAAAAGAGAAAATGTGAGCTTTCATTGGAAAGGATGAATTTTAGGATTCAAATAAATGATTAAAAATGATGTGCAAAAATCCAACATATGTAAACTACAAAGGATCTTTGCTTGGTACCTTCCATGCAACAACAAGTCCCACATCATTTGTAAGGAAATGAAATTTGCTTTTCAAGGAACATTAAAATCTTGTAGGACTTTGAACTTTAGTTTGTATGGTTTTCTTTTAGCATATAAACTAAGTTTAGTTTTTACAAATGCTTTTCCATCAATAAGCATGGAATGGTACTCAATAGAGTCCTAGACAAGTACATTCCATGTCGTGCATGCTAAATTCAGAAACCTTATTTACCCTAATTTTCCATCATCCTTCTTCATTGAAAATTTTTTATATTTTGTATTTGCATAATATGTTGTTCCACCAAACACACATGCATTTGGAAGGTTAGAAGAGCTTCCTTCACCTGATCTCAATGGAGTAATACATTGGGATGTTCCCAACCATAGAACTATCTAGGGCTTCAAGTTAAAGAGTACTAAAGATATTCAAAATTCCATGAAGATTAGGAGGATATTAAGGAGAGACAACTTATCTTGGTTCATCCAATTCATGTTTTTGGACCAATCTTTCAAGGAACAGGTTTGCACATAACTAAAACACTGTGGTTAGGTAGGAGAATGCCCCCGAGGGGTCCATTAGGGTTTACCATATGGTACCACGTGAGTGTAAGGGAGGGGGGTTGTTTAAGGGAAGAAAGTACAATTTACAAGGTAAGGTCCCATAAATAGGGGTAGATAAAGAGTATTTTCATATATTTCTTGCACGCAGGTGATGTCTGCTTATTACTACTAGTGAATCCCCCGTGAGAATGCCATCCAACACAATAATTAAAATCTTTGGAGAAACTTTGTTGTTTGTTGAGAAGAACACAAGGATGATTTGTTTCTCTACAAATGTTCAAAGGAACTTGATACCTTTTCATACAACATTCCAAGGAAAATACTATATATTTCTTTCTAGTACAGGAGATGAAAGAAGATATAATGTGTACAGATACCTTTGGACTCTAAGGAAAGCAATGATAACTTAAAATGATTGTCTACTTGAGGTTGATCAAATGTGTTTATCAATGAACAAGCAATGGATATTGGCTTTTCATTCACTAATAAACTAAAGTTCACTTTTATAAAATATTGGATTTAGTCTACTTACCACAATTCTCTTTTCCATTTAACTTTTAAGTGCTTTAGTTCATAGAAGACTAGTAGGCTTGGAATGGAATAGAGAGAATTGTAAAAACTAATATTTTTCAAGAAAATAAGAGAAAAATCAATAAATAACCAAATATTGAGTTAGTATTAGGTATCTAAGGAGATGCCCTAGTTTGTAGTTGCTTAGCATCCTAGGGGATGTTTTAGGGGAGGCTTAAGCTCCACTTTCCCTTTGCGGGGACTTAAGTGGGACATTTTGTGAGCCTTCTAGTGCCCTTTGGGGGGTCTACTTAGCACTCTGTGGAGAGCTTTGTGGTGGTCTTTGAGGGAAACTTTGTAGTGACATTGGGCCAATGTCATCACCATGATTCTGTTTCTTGCTAACTCTTTCCTTGGTTGTACAAACCATTTTCTCAATTTTCCTCTTGCCCTTGATAGATGTAGGCTCCTTAGCTTGCCTTGTAGATGAAGGCTTCTTAGCTATGCAGATTACTTCTTGGTAGTTGGCTTCTTGGCTACAGTTAGCTTCATAACTATAATTTTTCTCTTAGCTATAGCTATTTTCTTAACTAAAACTCGCTTCTTTGCAATAGCTACATTCTTTGTTACAAATGGCTTCTTGGCTATATCTACCTTAAGTCTAGCTCTTGGTCTTCTTTAAAGTTCTGGGGAATCTAGGCATGAGGGAGTTGAACATGCCTTTCAAGGTGAACTTTGATTACCAATGCCCTTTTTAGTCAAACAAAATCTTATTTGTAGCAATCTTATGTAAATTGTAAAAATAAGATGAAGAAAATAAAAAAGAATAGAAATATATTTCTCTAATGGTAAGTAATTAGAAACTTACTTACAATTATTGATTTATTCTCAAGCATGAACTTTGCTTGAAGAAATCTCCATGAATTTGCAATTATCCTTCATCCATAAGAGGAGGTATCTAGCTTATGAGGGACTTATGGCCTATAAACAAATACCTCCTTATCCCTTTTTAGCACTAGAAACTTGGCCTCAAGAGCAGCAAATATTCTTTTTGAAAACCTATAGAGTATGCTTGTGACAGTCAGTTGAAGCTCACTTGGAACATACCAACAGGATACAAATGAATTCGTACTTATAGTATAACATCCCCATGGAAACCATTGAGGGAATTGCTAAGACAAATTTTCCTAAATTTGAGGTCCAAGACTGAGGTACTCTAGTGTGAATAGCATATTAAAATACTAATAAGCATGATAAATCAAAGTAATGACCAAATCTAATCTAGGCATGGAGATTTTAATGAGCAAGAGTATACCCCTCATGATATCAAATGATAAAAAATTGAAGTTCATCAAGGATAATCTCTCGTAGAAAGAATTCAAGTAAGTCTAAATTTGCTTGAATCAACAATATAAACCTTTTTTAACTCGTCAAGTGGGAGTGTGAGCATCAGACACCTAGACACAATTGCATCAAACATGGGATTAGCAAAATGTTGCAAAGAGGAGGTAATTGTTGACTTGCACTCAATGATGCACTAGTACTGATTCCAAAGTTGATTGGTAGTCAATGTGTGCACTTTAGGGTTTGGGTCCATCCTAAGTCCAGAAACTATTTGGTATGAAGAATAACAAAATTGGGAGAATACAAGTAAAAAATATGAGCTTAATTCAAACTGGTCACAAGAGAAGGCTATTGATGACCCAAATCCAATGATGTGCAAATAGGCATTCCAGACTTGATTGATTGTTAGTGTGTGCATGGTAGGGTCCTAGTCCATTTTATGTCCAAAAACTATTTTGCATGAAGAACATGCAATGGGGACAATCCATGTGATGAATCAAGGATTAAAACAAAATCATGACAAGAGGAGGCATTTGATGACCCGGACCTGGTGATGGACGTATGGGCATTCCAAAGTTGACTAGCTCTTAATGTGCACACTATAGGGTCAAGGTCCATTCTAAGTCCAAAAACTATTTTGCATGAAGAATAAGCACTTGGAACAATACAAGTGAAACATCAATGATAAAATGAAATTTATTAGTATACAAACATATCTGAGAAGTACAAGAATTGTTATGCCATTTATCTCTTCCTTCCTATGAAGATAGTGTCCTTAGGTGAAATAGAGAGGTACTATGCTTCTCCTCCAACATTACTAAATCACTTGGCCTAGAATCTCATTCCATTTTCTAGCACTTTCATTCTCTCGGTCCATAAGATTATTTAACAAATTTTCTTCCTCTCTTTGTTTACAATCACCTTGCTTGTATTGCTCTTGTTCTTTATCATCTACCTTTTGCTAGTTATTGTTAGGCATATTATCCTCTTGTCCTTAATTTCCAAATCTATCATGTTTATCTCCCTTATTAGCAAACTCTTTTTGTTTATCATCTACCTTTCTCTCCTACCCACCTCCTTCTCAGGCAAATTGTCATCTTGTCCTCCATCTATAAACTTGTTTCATTTCCCTATTTAGCAAACTCCTCCTATTGATATATATCTTTATCTTTGAAAGAAGTCATCTCTTCAATGTGATTCCTATTGACGTAAGGCAGAAGTCTTCCACCTAGCTCTTAGGCCATACCTACCGCAAATGCCCTTGACAAGCCTAAGGAAAGGAGCCTTGGGAATGAGCTTGTCAAAGGACTTTTATGCCTTCTTTATTTCCCTTAGTGCATTCATTTTCTGCCTCAACCTCTTCTTGATAGACTTGGTAGCCCTTTCTTTTGCACTGCTGGCCAATGCATGGGCATATGCACCTTGTTTTCTCTTTCCAAATTTGCCTACCTTTTGGGGTTTTCTACGTGAGACCAATGATCTCAGGGTTGGAGCATTTGAACATGTCTTTGTGTCCTTGGTGTCCCAACATCTTCCACTTGAGTTTATGCCTATGGTACTACTTCACCACCTCCTTCTTGATGGTCTCTAGGATCCTAGGGTACTTCCTCACCTTGGCCTTGGGACTTGAGATATTGCCTAAGGTACTGCTCCACCAACTTGGACTTGCACTAGAGCTAGTGCTTGCGATACTACTTCACCTTGGCCTTGGGCTATATAATTGGGTGACCCATGGCTATTGGTTGAATTCCCCCCATGAGTTGCATCTCCTAGTTAATGGGTTCCATATTTATGTCTCCTTCCCCTTTGGCAACTTTCATGCTTAGGGGTCTCTCATGGATTTCTCCTTTATTGGGTTGAATCATCTTGATGTGTGCCCTCTAATCCATTTTAAACTTGGTCCTTTAGGACTTTCTTGGCAATGTGTCTAATTCTTACTACTTTCTTTTGCAATAATGTATTATACCTTGAAAGAAAACAAAAAATTTCTACTTGAACTTACGGTTGACAACATGGACCCAACGACACATGCTTAGATGAAAAATAAACATGACAGAAAATTAAAATTTACTATAAGAACTTGCGATTGCTAACATGGATTGATGATGTGCACTCTAGTTAAATGACCTTGTGGATTGCCCCCATCCATGTTGTTGGGTCTAAAAGTCCACAAACGTGTCCACATCGCTGCTAGAAGAGGTGTAAAAATATTGATAAACATATCCTCTACACTCCACCCATAAGTTTGCAACAAATATGTCCCAATAGAGCCTACAATCATGTGTTCAAAAATCTCCACAAATGGCACAAGTGTAGGTGGAAAAATGCCAACAAACATGTTCACAAACTCATAAGAGGAATTGGAAAAATACTAGACCACAAACGTGTGCAAAAAGGTGTTCATGTGGTAGCAGAATGCCTTTTTGCATGGTGTAGGGTCTCGAACACAATATATAGTATGAATCAAAATGAAGGGTGCTTGGATGTCTTGAAGGTTTGACAAATATGATGAATGCGACACTTGGAAATATGTGTGAATTTTGGAATATGTCTAGAAGATTCAATGAATGTGAAGATTGTCACAAGTGTAATCTTAAAAAATGAGGGGGGTAATAGTTATATGTTGGTCCCCACACATGCGACACTTCATTTCGTGCCACATGTCCAATGACGTGAAAATCTCACGTACCTTTTGGCATGTGGGATAGCATCCTATAATTCCTGATTTTCCACATGGGCAAACATGCCATAGTTCACTGTTTGCATGTGGCAAGCAATTCTCAGGGAAATGCCCGAAGAGTGGCAACACCGGCCGTGCGGGCCCTCCCTAGAATATCGGGCACTAGGTGCTCAAAGGAGGAGAAGCAAGCTCGATTCAAGAAGGAGTTTGATGAATTGTTTCGAGGCATTCTTGAGATCGAGGGCGGCCAAGGACTATACCTTTTGGTTTTGAGCCGATGTCTTCACTATGTAGCCTGCTAGGAGCCCACCATCGGCACAACCCCAATCACCTGATCACCCAAATTCACCCCGCCTCATACAAATTGAGTAGGCCCTATGTTGTATGAGCCGCTTGCCAAACGCCATCCTGCCACAACTTTTTGTCTTTAAATGGTTAAAGGGACAAGCCTCCCCCAACTGTACAAACCTTCCTTACTACTAATGCATGGCACGTCTTTAACAAGCTCAGATGAGATGCATCGCAATCACCACCATAGGATTTAGATGAAGTAATATATTTTTGTGTTGCTGTTGTTCATCATAATTGACGCATGTGACTTACATATACTCTCACGAAGCGTCAAGTGGATGCAGGACGACACAGGTCTATATACGAAAGTGTTCAATGCCCAAGTCATCGCAAGATCACCACACAAGAGCCATGACGGAAGCCTCACCGCCGGAAGCAAAAATCATCCTTGTGATCGTCCATATCGCATGGCCCACATCGTGATCAGTGGCAACTCTCTCCTTCTGGGTCAAACTCTACACTTGGCACTCACGGCAGCTGTCACCTCAATTATACCAACGTCACACATTACAAAGAGGTTTTACAAAATCTCCAGTGTATCTCCCCATCTCAACGACGGTTTCTCTAGCAACAAGGCTAGGGCACAATCATCGCTGTAATATCCATTTCCATAGCCTTCGAATCTCGACATTTTCCAACCCATGGAAAGGCTACGGCCTCAACGTATTGCAATGGTTGTACTCATGTTATTCTTTCTATAAAAAAAAGAGCATGGGCAAGAAAAGAAAAAAGAAAAAAAGAAAATAAAATAAAATAAAAAATCACTCACAATCACAGCACGACACCTAGGGGTCCTCAAATTAGGTACGCCCAGTCACCTTGGTCGGCTGGCTCCATCCCTAGTCCCCTAGCCCTCTACACATCCCCCACAATTGTTCAGGGCACATCAAGGGTAGGACATACCTAGGGAGCTTGTCTTGCCTATGGTTAGACCTGTCACCTTGACCCATTTGCACGATTCCATTTTGCACTCCGCCTTAGTATCATTGCAATTGATTGTGGTAAGCACCGCATGAATAGCCATGAGAAGTACACCATACTCGTCGAGCATGCCCAGTGGCTACCATCAATCGAAAGTTCCTTGTCAATGTGTTTGCACATCATGCTATCACAACGCAAAGGATGTCTCATACACCTTCATGTGTACTTCTTCTCAACATGAACAACTTTGCTTCATCCACACGTTGTTACTAGAAACCAGCCCGCGATCTTCTAACTACGTAATATCTAAGTATGCATGAGCACTCACATAATATCTGCACTGAAATATATACACAGTTTGGGTCCTCAAGTGTAGGACAATACTCTCAGCTTGCTTAGAGTTCGACATGTCTCTCAAACTAATCAAACTACATCTTGTGCACAATAAGAAGACTAGCACTACCTCAGGGAGAGACCACATATGAGAGGTTTTTAATTACAGGTATTGAAGACTCCAACGAAAGAGTTGTTCGCTCTTGATCGACACTCAACTCTGAATTCTTATCCTTTATCATCCTGCAAGCCCGCCAAGAATCGTCATGTGCAGAATCCCCAAAAAACCAATACCTGTGCCAGCCCAACGCAATTCCCAACAGCAAACAGCCCTACCCCCAACTCCAACCACCCTACCACCAGCCACCCATGCCAACAATGTGGCCCCAACAACCTTCATCTCCTCACCACCAGACACCCTCCAAGGCAACCACAAACATCCTTGTCACCCACGTCTTTAGTGCATACTAAAGCCTGGTACCTACGACTGTGAGTGCCATGGGACTCGCACTCGTCTAGGAGGGGGGTAATATTAACCCTCAAGCGAATAAGGTGGAAAAGTCGAAAAATATAAAGCAGAAGACAAGGCAAGGGAAAAAGTGAAACAGAAGACGAAGGTGCGCCAAGAAGAATTTGGAAACACAAGAAGTGCAAAAAAGTCCTAAATCAAGAAAGAAGGTGCACGAGAAAAAGCGCGAGTCTATAGTTTTGTAAAAAAGCGCAAGGCGCACCATGATTTATTTTAAGAGTGTTAGGCTCTCACCCGTGCAATTTGTAAATGTAGATGGGCTGTGGAAAGGAAGCTAGGAAGATAGGAGGACAATGGGAAAAAGGGCCAACCGGCCATGTAAAAAAGGGGATAAGGGGATGACCGCCTAAAAGGGACTTAGGGTTTTGTATATAAAGTTGAAAAGTGAATGAGAAGCTCATTCTTGTGTGTGGCCAAAAGTGGCTCTCTTCTTCTTCTTCTTCTTCTTCTTGCTTGATTGAGCTTGTGCTTGAGAGAGGAAGTGCGAGAGTGTGAGGGAGTGAGTGTGTGAAGGTGAGGGACCAGGGAGGAAAAGCTCTCCATTTTCTCCTCTCTTCTTCTCTTCTCTTGTCTTGCTTGCGACAATGGAGCTTGGAGTGCGGAGCTTGAGGATGGAGCTTGCTTGAATCTTGCACTTGGATCGTGGAGCTACTGGAGTGCTTGGGAGAGGAGGTAACTCGATCGGGCATGGAGGTAAGCTCACTACACTCATGGATAGGTAGCGCGTTGGCTATGTGAGAGGTAGCCATTAGTGCTCGGCTTGGAATGCTTGAAGCAATAAGCGGTCCGTGGGTCTTGGCGGTTGAGTGAAAGCTCCCACATTGTCTCATCATCTCCTATAGTTTGGCTATGTCCATCCTAATCTCTGCTAGCTCTTGTTTCGACTTAGTGCCCTTCCCTTTGTCATGAGTGCTTGAATCTATTCTCTCACTCAGTGTTGAGACTCTCTCGGAACTTCTGGCACTGGACTTTCTTGATTCGAGCCTCTGGAGCCTCTTTCCTTGAGCTGGTTGTCCACTCTAATAGCTTCTTCAAAGACCCTTGCCAGTGCATCTCGCTACAAGCTTGAGTTGTCGGCCAAGGCTTTGTAGAGCTCCTCACCCTATATTCCATTGATGAATACCATGGATACCGCCCTTTTAGTTGGTCTCTCACTTAGGGGAATTCTCTTGAAGAGGCTCCTTACGTGGGTCACATAATCTCAAATGTCCTCTATCTCTTTCTGCTTGATGTTCATAAGCCGCACTAACAAGTTATTGGAGTATCCCGATTCCAAAAATCTCTTAATGAAGAGACTTTTCAGGCCATTGAAATCGGCACGCTCTGCAGCATCTATACTTGTATACCATGTTCCGACCCTTGTCGCCTAAGCATAGTCCGAAGGCTTGGGAGTGTTGAGTAGGATTAGTGAGGCCATTGGCCTCACAGACCTACTCAAACTGCTCCACAAAGCTATATGGGTCGTCGATTGCTTGGTATTTATCCAGTTGCTTTGCTACCACACGGATTTTCGATTGCCTCCTAGAGCCTTGGTTGACTCCCAACCCTGTCATTAGTGATGTTGCTAGTGCTGTAGCACTTTGTTTTGCAGCCACATTATCTAGCAGCCGCTTTTTCAAGAGTTCGCTCAATGTGAGATCTCCTTCTAGTGCTCTCTCACTCTCTAACAATCGACTCCTGCCTGCTAAGGCTAGCACTCTTTGGATCTCTCGCATTTCTAAGCTTTGGCGTAAGTTCCTAGTTTGCTGATCCTTTGTACGCCACTAGGCCTCGCAGAGCTCTACAGGTCAATTTTCTTTCCTCCTCTAGGTCTGCCATGATGTCCTTGGCTGGTCTACCACGGTGTTCTAGCTAGGTTTGAGTGTCGTATTTGTACACTAAGTATTGGATAACCTCAGGAAAGTCTCCTAGGTTAAGCTCCTCATCGCTTCTACAATCTGAGCTGCCTTCTTCCATGCCTAGGATCTCATGTTCTGCCAAGTTGTTGATCAAGTTGATAAGGCCAGGCAGATCCACTTCCACGGTATTGTCTATCCTTGTTGCGTTCAGATTTTTGGCCATGTTCTCCACTTGGTCCTACCTTTGGGTATTCGATATCCCTTCTATGTCTTTGGGTCTTCTCTTACTGGTGGGTTCCTTCAAGTTCTTAAGTCCAGGTGTTTTCCTTGTTACTTGCAATTAGTCCTCAACTTATCCTCACTCTATGCGTGGGTGCGCGTGTGTGCTCCTTTTTGTGCACTATGCAAAATCAAGTTTTTAGCTTTCCTTAATTGAGTTTCGAGTGATAGAAATCAAAGTGGGTGAAAAAAGAAAGTTCATGCAATTCCGATGCTCTTGTCTACATGTTGGCTTGAGAGGATCATGCATTTGGTTCCTAACTGTTCCCGCTAGCTTCTAGGTTTTTTTGCTACACTATTTTGTTTGGCTCAGTCAGGGTTGAGTTGGGGTCTTGCGATCATCCCACAACACTGAACACCCTTTCAGACTATTCGACCACGATCCCTAGGTTTGTAACTATGAGTGAGGCGGTCGGTGGGTTCTTCTAGCGTGGGTCACGCTTCTCCTTAGCCAAGGTTCATCAAATTCCTAGGATTTCCTTCCCAGGATACGTTTGATTTACCAATGTCCGATTTTAAAAATCAGACACCCGATTTACCAGTGTCCGATTCTAGGGATCGGACAAGTTTGAGTCCCGGTTGTCACAATTGGACAGGTGTGTGTCCAATCGGACAACTAGAGTTGATCTGATTCTAGTGGTCCGATGTTTGTGCATCCGATTCTGGGAGTTCGATCCTAGGAATCAGACGTCCAATCCGACAATGTCCAATTTTAGAGTGTTCGATTCTGAATGGTCCGATTGGGGTATGTCCGATCAGATAAGGCTCTTGGTCTGATTCTGTGGTCTCTCTCTCTCTCTCTCTCTCTCTCTCTCTCTCTCTCTCTCTCTCTCTCTCTCTCTCACACACACACACACACACACACACACACACACACACACACACACACACACACACACACACACACACAAAGCCAGAATTGTAAATGAGGTTTTCCCTGGTCACCCAAGACCTTAATCCCTCACTGGCCTGCACCTTAGCCTTCCCAATCACTCAACCTTTGACTTCGAGACATTTAAGCACTCTTTTCTTTTCATTTTCCCCTATTATTTCCCTATTTAAGACTATTTACAGTAGTGAACTTCAAGCTTCTCTCTCTGATTTCTTCTACCTATCCTATCCTAAATGTGACAAAAATCAGAAGTAGGGTACTAAATGGATTTCTCCTACTCAACCAATAATCAAAAACCAAGAATACTTACTTGTAGCATGGATTAAAACCCAAAACCTTCTATCTATCTCAAGCTCCGGTTCGGGGATGAAACCCTTTCTTTGATGCTTGATTTGAAACACGCAAGCGCTCAAGCTTGAATCCATTGGTCCCGGCAATGGAACCAAAATGTAGAGTGAGCTCAAGCTCAACTGCCAAGACCCACGGATCGCTTATTGTTCAAGCATTTCAAGCGAGCACTAATGGCTACCTCTCACATAGCTGACACGCTATCCCTCTCTACGAGTGTAGTGAGCTTACCTTGATGCCCGATTGAGTTGCTTTCTCTCTCAAGCACTCCGATAGCTCCTCGATTCCTGATGCAAGCTCAAGCATCCTCAAACCTCCAACTCCAAGCTCCATCCTCCATAGCCGCACATGAGACAAGAGAAGAGAAGAGAAGAGGAGAGAAGAAGAAGAGAGGAGATGGTGGAGAGCTTCACCTTATCGATCCCTCACCCTCACACACTCACTTCCTCACACTCTCACACTCTCTCCCTCAAGCACACACGAGCAAGCAAAGAGAAGAGAAGGAGAGGAGAAGATGACTCCACTTGCCACACACCAAAGAATGAGCTCTCAGTCATCTTTTGAACTTTTTATACAAATCCCTAAATCCCATTTGGATGGTCATCCCCTTTTTACATGGCCGGGCCCTTTTTTTCCATTGTTCTCCTATCTTCCTAGCTTCCTTCCTACCATCCCTCTACATTTAGAATTTGCACAAGTAAGAGCTTGCCATTCTTAAAATAAATCATGGCTCGCCTTGCGCTCTTTTAGAAAAGTATTGACTTGCACTTTTTCTTGAGTGCCTCTCCTTGATTTAGGACTTTTTCGCACTTCTTGTGTTTCCCAATTTTTCTTGGCGTGCCTTCGTTCTTCATTCTACTTTTTCCTTGGCCCTCTCTTTTGCTTTAGATTTTTTGGATTTTCCACCCTATTCGTTTGAGGGTTAACAATTCCCATTACCCTTTTCAACCTTCTTTCTTCTTCCAATAGGGCATGCAAAATTATATTTCAAGCTTCTTCCAATGGCATGGACAAACACAACGAAGGAGAATGTCGGACAAGGGAAGGAATGAAAGGAAATAGTAAACGAAACAATAAAAGAATATGTAGAACCTAGAGAGAGCCTAGAAAAGTGAAAGAATTGGAAAATGTTTAGTCCAAAAACAAAATATAATTAGAACTTGAAAAATGGGTATCTAGAGATATGATAATATGTTATTCTCAAATCAACCTCTAAAAAGTGTTTGCTCCATGGAATCTGTTTAGAAGTTCATTAATTAAGGAAGAAATTACTTGCTATCAATTGCCACCAAATCTAGACCTTTGAAGTCCATCACAACTTAGAAAATTCATCATTTCTTTTCTAAAAATGTACAAGGGCTCCCCAAGGTGAATTACTAGGTGAGTGAAGCCTTATTGAATTAACTACCTTAGCTCTTCCTTGAGCTCTATAGTTTTTGGTACAAGCATATTATAGGGACTTTCTAACACTAGCTTAGCTCATGAGATTAGTTCAATTTTATGATCAAATTTCTGATCAAGAGATAATTCTATCATCTCTTTAGGGAATTTGTTATCAAAGTCAGTTAACCATGACAGTTACTTGCCTTCCGTTGATTTCTCTATTTTGTTTAGTTAGATCAAGTCAACTAGTTGACCTTGTATTATCCCATTTTAAATTTGATCAGCTGTACCTAATTGTACTCTTGTTTTTTTGGCCCTCCATTAGGTTCTCACTATTGATATTTTAAAAGACGGTCATAAAATCCTTTCAAAATTTCTATCTCCATAAGCCCAAATTTGAATTCTCCTATATTTTCAATAGACACAACTTCTTTTTCACTAGCCTATTCTACCATCGTTTTCCTTGTCATTCATTGATTAACTGCATTGTTCTTATGGACTTTGGAGACAAGAAGGAATAGGTACTCCCATGGTCAACAAAAATTCAAAACATTTCTACATTAGATGAATGAGCATTGGTGGTTTGGTTTGTTGCTCTTAATGGGAATGTAGATAGATCCTTGATCCATCCCTTCTTCTAAGGTAGGTTCTTCTTCTTTAGGTTTATCAATCATTAAGATGCATGGGCTCCAATTGCTCTCCTCTACCTTGGCCTCTCTTGTTTGTCACATTTCCTCTATACCCCATTGGAAGTAGATTAAAGTTTTCATTATTGTGATGATCAAGACAATTCACTTTCAATGTGTCTAGTTTTTGCATATTGGAAACACTACTAATTGCCATGGAGGTTGGAAGATGAATACAAGATCATAGTGGCATGGACACTGAATAGACCAACTATTACACAATGAATAAGGCTCCAAGATGGAAGCTTGGACTCATAAACACAATCTTATGTAAGAGACTGACAATGACAATGACACTAACTAAAAGTACAAAGCATCATGATACACATTCAACTCTTGAAAGTGATAGTCAAGTACAATGCTTTATAGTAGTTGGATAGTAGCATTCTGCCTCACTTTGCATATGAGATTCAGGACATGTCTTCCTAAAGCATACATCATTTTCCTACATGATGACATGGCCCGTGAGACTAGCTCATAGGTATCCTAGTCAAGTTAAAGCTTGAAACTTTACATCTTTGGCAAGGGTTTTGTTTTACAAAGAAAATTCACTAAGGGAAACAAAATCCACTATGGAAAAACATAAGATCCACTATGAGAAAACATAATTTTCTTCAAAACAATCTCTCAGATTTGTTATCGATTTCTTCATTCATGAACTAATTTTGATGGTTACCATTTTGCACCTATTGTGCTCTTTTCCTGTGGAAACATTCACTAGCCTTGCCTTACCACAATAATGACATGTGACCCGATCTTTGTTGTCAGAGTTGAATCCGTAGCCTTGGCCCTTTGCTCCATAATTTCTAGACTGTCTCTCTATGTTGAGACAACTCCCTTTTCATCCTTGTTTTTATGTTTAGTTTTTTCATCAAGTAGAGAATGCTCAATGCCTTTAAGTGAGAGATTAGGAACATTACTTAGAGTAGACACAAGGTTCTTATATGGTTCTTAATTTACACTTACTAGTAGCACTACTATGGCTTCATCCTCATCTATGTTTTTCTTTAAAGTTCCAAGTTGAGTTTTTAGGCTCTTAAACTTGTTAATGTACATAGTCATAGAAGAAATATCCTTTACATCTAGCTTTTAGAACTACATGAGTAATTTTACTTTTGAGTTTTTAGTTTGAGTTCCAAAGATCTTGTCAAGTTCATCCCATGCCTTTTTTGCATCTTTGATACTAGAGATATGGGGCAATACATCATCAGATAGTCCCCACAGAATGATGCCTAGAGCCTTGTTGTCCATCTTTTTCCACTCTTTTGTCTTGAGCTTGTTGTCTTGAGTTGGACTTCTTCAACGAACCCATCTTCATCATCTTTCTTCTTGCCATCTGCATCTCCTATATCATCCTCAAATAGATCCCAGATGTCTTTCCTCATGAGATGATACATTGTCTTTTCTTTCTATGCATGAAATCCTTCACTATTGAATTTGACTATTTGTGTAAGTTCAAACATTTTGAAGCAGGTCTTACCGCGAGTATACTTGGGCAGTGTCTATCTTTTTACAAAGATATTGAGGCTTACAAGGGGTTTAATCAATTGGGCATTCCACATTAAATATCTTCATGTTTGTCATTGCAAGAGCTGAAGTAAAACCAACAAATGAATTGTTCTTGGATGTGTCAAGAAACACAAGTGCCAAGAAGTGCTAGATAAGTATCAAGAGATACAATCCTGATGTTAGGCTTGATGATGCTTGATCTTCATGTAGGTTACTTGATCTTTAGGGCGGGTCACTTCAAATCTTCTTCTTAAAGTGTGCACTTGCTAGAAGTGACTAGATCTGAATGACAGGAACTCCAAAGTGGGAGAGGAGCTTGATCTTGGTGGCAATGGAGTCTCTAATAGGGTTTGTAGCAGATTTGGTTTTTTTCTTGTAGTAGGAGCTGTAGTACATCATTTGAAGAACCCTCTAGTGAGTATAAGGCCTAGTAGGTGGGATCCAAAAGCCCTATGATTGCATGGAGGATCACACCATGTGTAGAGAGAACAACCATATGGATTGAAAATGGCGCAGAACAGGCAACAATCTCCAATTTTTGTAATGTTGGTGCATATAGTGGCCAATGCCAAGCTATGATGTGCCAGGTAGTTGAACTTGAGTAGAGGGACAAATCCTCAAAAAGAAGTTAGTTGAGATATGTCTTATATGAGGAGATCTGATTACTCCAAGTGCTATATTGGTCTAGTTTGTGGCTATGGCAGACAAGAAGGTAAAGTGGAGATGGAGGTGAGAAATGAAATCATGAGCTAACAATGAACTAACCAAAAATAAAGAGAGACAGGAGGAGCAGAGTAGAGCTAAGCTGTGCTCAACTAAGCTCTGATACCATGTCAAAAAGATGGATCTAGTGTATGGCAGGAGCTATGGAGATTGGAAGATGAATACAAGACTCATAGTGACATGGACAATGAATAGACCAACTATTACACAAGTGAATTAGGTTCCATGATGGAAGCTTGGACTCATAAACACAATCTGGTATAAGAGACTGAAAATGAGAATGACACTAATTGAAAGTACAAAGCATCATGATATTTCATTTAACTCTTGAAATTGATAGTCAAGTACAATGCTTTATAGTAGTTGGATAGTAGCATTCTGCCTCACTATGCATATGGGATTCAGGACACCTCTTCTTGGAGCATACATCATTTGTCATATCTTTCAAAAAAAGGCATACTGGTTTGCTTGATCTCCATGGGAACATAATATCCCCCAAAAAAATTTGGAATCCTTGGGATTCTACGACTATTCCTTGATATCTCTTGTACAAGGGGTTTGGCTCTTATAAGGGTATCTTTCAATGTTGTAGGCCTCATTGTCTGAAAATTTACATCAACTAGGGATTTCCCTTGCAA
This sequence comes from Lygodium microphyllum, assembly GCF_053477565.2. Classification (NCBI taxonomy): domain Eukaryota; kingdom Viridiplantae; phylum Streptophyta; class Polypodiopsida; order Schizaeales; family Lygodiaceae; genus Lygodium; species Lygodium microphyllum. Next base: position 91,447,449 of record NC_141159.1, on the reverse strand, counting down.
TCTTTTGAGATTGCATCATCTAAGAGCATGTTTAAGAAAGATTATAAACTTTGAGTAATAGCCTTCCAATGATAAGTCGACTTGACAAATATTATAAAATTGAGTCATCTTGATTGACTCATATAAACGATGTAAGTATCATCCTTCCATTGTTTGCTTTATCTTTTCAAGATTTTGAGAAGCTTTGGCCAGAACACTACCTCTACACCATTGCTTCCACCAAAGTTTCACTCTTTGTTAGCCTCCTCACAAGGCAAAAGGCCATGGAATTCAAGTCAGAAGCTAAATCAAAATGGAAACAAGGATTGAAGAGGACCAATCAAGGGTATCAAAATGTGATTCTTCAAATCATATTAAATTTCAAAGTGCCCAATATACTATTTTAAGCAATTTCATCCATAATGTACTCACGCAATATTTTCAATACATTATTTCCAAGTAAAATGAAATTTTATGCCATAAATCTTTACTAAGGGTTGGGCTCACTCCATGTGATCTATAAAATTCTTCTTGTACTTACAATAGAAGAGTAGAAATGGATGAAAAAGTTGGATGTAACCTACCTACTTCTACACTAACTGTTTCCACAAGGAGATAACTCACACATAGGCTAAGTATCTTATAGAAGAAGGCCAAGAGACCATCAAGCTAGCTAAAATGACTCTCAAGTTTAACTTTGGAGCACCTTCAAGAAAGGGGAAAACAAGGGATCAATCCCTCTCAAGAAGACCACTCAATTTCTACTTTGGAGCACCTTCAAGAAAGGGGAAAACAAGGGATGCATCCCTCTCAAGAAGACCACTCAATTTCTATTCCAAAATTTGGTGTTAGATCCATATAATGCATCACAAATAATCCCCACCCCTTATCTTAAACCAAAGCAGCAAACACAAGGCAAGGTGATAGAGACACCTAGTGCCTAAAAGAAATCGTGTTGCAATTCTTGAACACCTCCTCAAATGCTAACCAAATGGCATGCATACAACAAACCTCGACAACATCACATAGGCCAAAAGTACCCACACCCAAGAAAGAAAATGGAACATCGAGTCTTGGCCTAATGAAATATATCAAGATAGGCACAACATTCAACAATATAGTCTTGAGAAACACTTCATTGATCCATAAGAACACTCATAATGCACAATAATAGACCAAGATATGGGTCCCTTAGGCCTTTACAAGGTTAAATAGACATATAAAAAGAGTATCAGCACACCAAGCAACTCCTCTTCATAAATCGTTTAATCTTATATACCTCGTAATTGTAAGAAGACAGAATCATATAAAGCATTCCTCTCTAGGGAGCATTATCTTTGTTTGAGCTAAGGCTTAATAATCTAGAATGTCATGACCTAAAATGACAATTGGGTCCACACCTCTTTCTATACATACCTTACAAGATTTTGCACTAGGTTGAACAACCCAATCCTTAAATAATGATGCAATATCCCCCATTGAGTCACTTTCATCATATTGCCTTGAGATTTGGACACATTTTGTGTACCCACCAACTTTTCCACCAAGCCTACCCTAGCTCACACTTAAATCATTTATTATAACCTCAACCTCTCTAGCTAAACTTTTAGGCCTCCAAACATATTTAGGAAATGCCTTTGCATACCCACCAAGCCTTCCCTTGGATCACTGTCTAAATCATTTATTATAATCTCACCCTCTCTGGCTAAAATTTTAGGCCTTCAAACATATTTAGGAAATGCATTTTTCCTAATAATAAACATAGTCCCTTGCTTATCATTCACATTCTTAGTCAAGAGGAATTGTTGTATAGGATAAGAAAAAAATGGAAGTGAGGAGTCAAAACGCATCGTGTTCTTCCTCCTCTTCCTTTTCCTTTTCCTTTTCCTATTTAGTGCATAAAGGCGTTTTACTTCAAAGGGATTCCTTAGTACACTGTTCCTTATTGCTTCAATAGAAGAACCATTAGTACCGATGTCATATTAAGTGTATGTCCTAACAAAATGTATTGTGTTATCATGGGTTCTTGTGGCCCATCTTCTTGATTAAAAGGCCTAAAAGGCTCTACAGCATTTAAGTCTTGTGTAGTAGAACTAGGATCCTTGCTAGAATACATAGGATCTCTAGCATAATAAATAAGATTTATTGACTCCTCAATTGGGTGTGCATGACCAACTCCCTTCTTCTAGAGTCTATGATCTTCAATATCTCTACTACTCTTACTCTATTATTTGGAAAAGGTTATGAAAGTCTTTGTGCACATGTATCATTTGGGGAAAACTCCAAAAGTTCTCCCAACCAACTTGAACATTACATTCATGAAATAGATTGCTAGTTCTTTGGCCTCAACTAGTGTCTTTGGGTTACTTAACAAAACACTTACACTAGCACTAAGTTCTAGCCCATTGATAAATAGTTATCTTAATGCATCATCAAGCAATGGAGTAAACCTCCTTAGCCAAAGCATAAGGTAATCATCAAAGGCAGTTATGTAAGTCTGAGTGCCACTGTATGCATACCTCTTAATAGGCAATAGCTTCCTAAGAACTTGATCCACAAGCAAAACCTTTTGAAACTCATCTAGAAATAAGTCACAAAGCTCTTGGATTGAGCTTATGGTTCTTCTAGGTGGAATTATATACCACTTTTGTGCTTCCCCTTTCAAAGGATTCTAGAGAACCACAAGAGCTAATAGAGATTATCAAACCCACTAGCATAAAATATTAAGCCAAATTCTTTGATATGTACCATAGGGTCCTCTTCATGAAATGTAGGAAGATCTTGAAATTGAAGAGGAGAACACTTGGATCTAATCTTTGGGATTAGCACAAAGTCATCCAAGTCCTCATAAATAACTTCATTTGCAATTATGTACACATATGTATGGGAATCATTCTGTTTATCCTTAGTGACTATATGTGCATCAACCCCTCCCTTGCTCATAATATCACTAGATAGGGTGGGAAGGGTCGTTAGCTTACATGGGGCTACACCTTTAACCACTTAAGGAGTGTTTAGCCTTAAGGCTTGATAGCTCATCCTTCCTTGGGAGGGTTTTTCCTTGCACTTGCAAATCATTCAAGACTTGGAAAATCCTTAATATGGTATCGTAATGTGGGTTCAAGTTAGGAATTGTCACATCATGTGTAGGAGCTTTAAGAGAACTCTTATCTTGAATCATATGTTGTTATGCAACACTTTGACCATCCTCAATGTGAAAGTGTTCCTTAGGTTGTTCAACTAGGTTTATTTACATGATACATACAAGAGGACTTAACCTACAAAATGCCTTAAACTCAATCATGAGGCCATTAGTGGGGAAAATTTTCAATAACATGGCCCATTTGACAACAATGGCCCTCATCAATCCACAAAAGATGGATAAGCCAGCTTTAGAACTTGTTGAACCACTCATTTGAGAATCCATGATATACACTTAAAACCACAAGGAAAGACCCCTAAATAACTCACTAAATAACATTACACTACCTAAAACATTGTGTTTTGTAGTCCAGTCCCTAACTAGATCATCCCAAAATTCAATCAAGGATTATCCTAAACATACAAGGTGTAAACACCCCTTATAACATAGATGTAGGCATCTCCAACTAAGTTACATGGCCTTTATTGCAGGCATCCTCAAGCTAGCTAGGGTTGGTTACCACCATGTCTCATCTTTGATTCACAATACCTTGATTATTTCACTCTTTCTTACTCAACCCTCTTAGCATCCACGATCTATCTATAGCTTGAACCTCCTCACATCCACTTGTTCAAAAGAAAACAATTGTATTGCATAAGTGTATGCAAGATATAACATGTAATGCACCAAGTGTGGGACACGTTCTCAAACAAAATGTTTAAAAATTAGCATGGATATGTGAAGAAAACCCTTATAATTTTCATGTGTGCATCTATATTTATTGTTTCATTGCTACATACACTTAATGTATAGAGCCCTCCTCTCTCATACTACCTTAAGCAAAAATATACTACACATACACCCTATGCATTCCAAAAAATCACAAAATATAACATTCATTGATAATGCATAAGTGATAAGAAGCTTATTATTGTGGAAAAATCTAAGTATGGTACCTATCTTATTAGTTAAGTTGTTTTGTTAGGTGAGTGATAGAGTACACATTTTGTGAGAGCAAATGATTTTTGAAATCACATATACATCTGCTTGTCAATCCTACTTTTCTTAAAGTTTGAGAATAGTCATGAGATATAATGTAATTTCATCATCATGTGCTTCTCTAGCTAAGGGCCCTATGTGTGATTATATAGAAAAACAACGCATGAAGTTGGTCTCTTTGTTCGATGATCCTATGTGCTCTTTGTTTACATGATGTGCTTATAAAGTTCCTTTTTGCTTGATATAATGTGGACTAAGATGGTTTCATTGCTAGATATCAATATGCTCATCCACCATATCGAATGCTAGATGTGACCACTTCATATATATGAAATACAACATCTTTTGAGGATATGCCCAATATCCACATTCTTCGTGGTATCATTTTCTTTGCATAGCTTCACTTTTGCTATTGGTCCTCTCCCCAAAGATAGATAGAGAGAGAGAGAGAGAGAGAGAGAGAGAGAGAGAGAGAGAGAGAGAGAGAGAGAGAGAGAGAGAGAGAGAGAGAGAGAGAGAGAGAGAGAGAGAGAGAGAGAGAGAGAGAGAGAGAGAGAGAGAGAGAGAGAGAGAGGGAGGGAGGGAGGGAGGGAGGGAGGGAGAGAGGGAGAGGGAGAGGGAGAGGGAGAGGGAGAGGGAGAGGGAGAGGGAGAGGGAGAGGGAGAGGGAGAGGGAGAGGGAGAGGGAGAGGGAGAGGGAGAGGGAGAGAGAGAGAGAGAGAGAGAGAGAGTCCACATGTAAGAATACACTTGTTGCATGACATTGATTGGATAAGATTGAATTCTATCTCAAGTTGTATATAAAATGTAATGGCCCCATTACTCGATCCACTCCAATAACAATGTACATACACAATTCACTTCAATAAAGCAATGTATGTTTCAAAAACAAGCTAGTTTATATGCAAAAAATGTTAGATAAGTTATTTCATTAATGAAATGTGAATACTTGTTACATTGGGACATTTACTCATTGTTAAACTGAGGCATACTTAGTAATCATTAACTCGTAACGTTAAAATACTAAAAAACTCACACATTTTAAAGTGGCATAGTTAACATTAACAATAGAATAGATTAATTGTGTAGATGTGTTTGCCATTAAAAAGTAATCACTTTGCAGCTTTACAACACATAAATCTGACATTGGGAGCACATTAGACCTTCCATGCATGGAAGAGGGAATAAAGCCCTCTTGGAGCAAGAAAGGAATAAGGAGAGGAGAAAATTAATTTAGAGTGGAAAAATAAGGGGACCCAAAGAGGCCTACTTTATGGAGAAAAATAAGTCCTCTAAGGCCAAAGTGAAAAAAGAAAAGAAAACAAAAATATGAGAGGAAGAAAAACATGTTTTTCTCTTCTCCCCAAACATCTATAAAAACCTTCCTCTTTTGGCAAAAACCATGGATTCTCATCTCAACAAGTTAGATTGAACACCTAGAAGATCTTGTTTTACTCCTCACAAGCATTCAAATAATGGTATACATGCTAAGATGAATGATATGTACTATGTGCAATCTTCATTAGAATCTTAGGAAGATGACACCAATTGCTCATCATTCTTTCTCTTTTTTTTCAAACATCAAGTGATACATCAGAATAAAGCATATTTACATTATCCCTACCCTCTCCTGACTTACTCAAGCCCCTATTTTTGTATACGAATCCTTGGCAGTCATCAAAAGGCCTAAACCCATTGAGGAAAGTGGGACTTGATAGTCAAGAGGTCATGAGAAGCCAAAACAAACGAATCCCATCAAGGAAAGTGGGAGGCCTTGGCCTTGATGATCGATTATTTATGGATATGTACCTAATAAGTCAAATAGCTTTCCTAACACTAGATAAATTTGTTTTGTACATGTTCCTCCACTTTCCATAGGCTAGTTATTGGGATTAATGCCATTTTAGGGGATCAAGCTCAGATTTTACCATCTTAGGGAGTTGGATTTGAGATTTTACCTTATGGGTAGAGAGGTCAAGTTACACACTACCTTGTCTCTCATTCTCTTTGGACCAAATGCAATGTTAGCCCTACTCTTGCACCTCTAATTAGTTGCAAATGACCTTTCTTAGTAGGGCCTATTTTGAGACCAAAAGGTCCCTAAAAGAATCTGGATTAATTCTTAATCATATCCTAATTAGATAAAAATAGGAGAAGAAGCACACCTTATTAATTGCTCATTTTTCTCTAATTTTAGGGAAAATTAGCATTAAATAATGGTAGCAGCTTTCTCTTTTCTCTCTCTTCCTTTTATTTTCGTGGTTTGATAACCTCATTCCCAAAGATTTTGGCTAAGATCTTAATATTGATGCCATATCTCCCAAGACATTTGAATACAAGGATCTAGATATTCCTAAGATAGTCTTTACTACTTGTGATGGCCGTTATAATTTTTTTGGTAATGCCTTTTCAATGGACTAATACCTCAGCTACTTTCAATCAATTAATGCAAGACATATTTTGACCCTTCCTAGATGACTCTGTACTAGTGTTCTTCCACGATATCTTAATGTATTCAAAATCCCATAAAAATCATGAAGGCCAACAAGTGCTATTAACTCTTTGGAAAAAACAACTCTTTGCTAATAAGAGAAGAAACATTTTTTCCACTAACCAAATTAAGTATCTAGGATATAGAATTTTATCCAAATGAATTCTTCCAATCCTTGAAACACAAGGGTTTGAGGCCCCATACTATATTATTACATTTTTCATATTTCCATATTCCTATATCCCTCATTTTGTCATACATTCTATGTTTCTTGCTTGCCCTAAGATTTCTTAACAAGGTATTAAAGCTAGATGCTCTTAATTGACATGTGAACCTTTATAAGTAAGCTTTGGATTCAAGAAAAGTGAGAATGTAGGAAGAGACATCTTATCCTTCATCACTAAAGCGGTCCCCAAAAGATTTGATCTCCTTCATACTGATATCCTCCTCATTGGAAGTTAAGGGATTGGTACCCTCAATGTCCCTCTCAAAAAGGCAAGATTCCCTTCAAATAGGATGTATCCATTCAAGGTCCAAAAATCTTCTCATTGAAGATGAGTATGTAGAGATTCTAAGGAGAAGATAGGAGGATTATTCCTTTGGCATACCATCTAAATGATTGTATCTACAACTTGGAGGAAGATTCACCATAGTTTGGTTTTGAAGTTGTTAAGGATCTAAAACTTGTAGCCCAAAGAGGACACATTGATGTTAGAACAATGTCATATCCAATCCATTGAGTCCCACAATAATCAGTGCAAGGTACGTATTCTTCTAGCCCTTCTTTGTTAACTATGTCTAATGTGTAGGCCATGAGCATAGGTACTCATGATAACCTTAACAAATACTTGTATGTGAATGTAAACATAGGTGGTTCTAAAAGAAGAAGATTGTGATACATCTCATTCTTTTTTTAATTTTAGAGATATCTCTTTCCTCATATTTGATCATTCACAAATCTCAATCACTTTACCCATTTCACAACCTCTATAGTCTTCTCAACTCTCAAGAGAATGTTGGATAAGTTTCTCAAAATAACGATGGACTTTGATTCGCAAGCCCACCTTGTCTCTTTAGATATGCATGAGGATGTGAGATTGGTTTGTTCATATTTGTGAGATGCAACTTGACAAGTATTCTTTTGTAAGGGCCCACTTGCTCTTTCATGTGGCCATTAGGCCAAGAGGATCATGGGCAATGGAGCCACAAATCACATGTCTCCCCCTCATGACATCTTTTTGAGAGCCAATGATGCATAATTTCTATTATTGGGATAACTCCTTGGCCAAGATTGGAGGAATTGAGAAGATGAAGTTTGAGATAGACCAAGGCCTAAATCTCACTACAATAGATGATATTTACTATGTGCACCAATTATCGGTTAATATCCTATCCATCCTTCAACTTTTCCTCTTGGGAAGCATTATATTTTTCATAACAACTATGGTTGAGGTATTGGATGCCAAGATTAGTCTAGTGATAGCTCAAGGCAAGGCACAACCTAATGGCCTCTATTATGTAGCTGACAAGCTAAGGGCTCTAAGTTCCGTTACGCACATGGTTTAGCTTCATCTTGATCACATTTTAATGATGAGTGCCTTTGGCATTATAGGCTAGGCTAGCCTGGCTAAAATTCTCTTTATGAGTCAAGGCCTTGGTTAGTTGAGGTCCTTCCACACCCCAAACTAGCTAGGGATGTGCATTGAGCCTATTAGTTAGGGTAGAAAAATTGAACCCCCTTTTTGTAGCATTTGACTCATCGAGCTGAGGGACCACTTAGGTTGATTCATCCCGACTTGAGTGGAAAATCATCTACACCATCCATCAATGTCTCATAGTATTACTTTTTTTTTATGGATGATTATTCTTGATATATGTGGGTGTACTTTCTTAAAGAAGATTTTATGATTTCACATACTTTATTGATTGGGGTGTAGTTAGTGGCAAAACAATGGGTCTACACAAAGGGACATCAAGGAGTGACAATGTTAGTGATTTCACATGATTTCTCTAAGTTTTTGCAAGAGCATGGCATTAAATACATGCTTAGCTTGACTAAATCCCCTCCTCAAAACAAAGTGATTAAGTGTAGGAACTACATAGTGATAGATCTACTAGACTCCATGTTGTTTGCAGTTGAGTTTCCTAAGTGCCTATTATCAAAATTAGTCACTACTTTGATGTATCTCTTGAAGCAATGTGGTTGTGGGCCCTAGAAAGACCCTGTCTGAGGCATTTCCTAGCAATCAACTTCAATTTCCTATATTTTGCACAAATTCAATAACAAGAGGGGAAATATTGTAGTTATTATGGAGCTACTAAAACTTATGGACTATTCTTTTGAAGTCAAAGCATATCATTTATATGTTTTTCATGCAAACAAGCTTTTTGTTAGGAGGGATGTAGTTTTAATGAGAGTCTAGACATTATGCAAATTCATGAGTCTACATCTACTTATCCTTCTTCTTCTATACCTACTATTCCCATTATGCCTTCTAAGCCAAATGTATTTCCAACTTTTGAGCTTCCTATAGAGACATCTCCTTCTAGACTCCTTGAGACCCATTGCCTCAAATACTAGCAAACTGTTTCCTATAGAGACATCTCCTTCTAGACTCCTTGAGACCCATTGCCTCAAATACTAGCAAACTAGGTGGGATTCAAGGGTCTTTCCACTATACTCTATCCCAATTAGTAATAGATGATTTGCTAGGCTCGCACCTACTGCATCATTTGCCTCTTGCTTTACGAAACAATATCTAGCTCATTTTGATCTAAACAAGCTCTCAAGCATCTCAAGTAGCACACTACCATGAAAAATGAGCTTGAAATCATTGACTAAATGGGACTTGGATGCTAGTAGATCATTTAAGTCCCAAGAAAGTCACTGGTACAAATTAGATTTTTCATATTGAGCTAAAATCTTATGGGACTTAAGATAAAAACAATGCACACCTTATGGTGCAAGGGTTCCACCAAAATTATGTTATTAATCATGAGGAGACCTTTGCTTCTATCATGAGCTTGAAATCTTTCCATCCATTATCGATTTGGCTTTAAGGTTGTCCATTCTATTAGATGAATGCCAAGAGTGCCTTCTTGATTGACTATTTCGATAAAGAAATCTATGTGACTAAACCACTGAGTTACTAGATTTTGGGCCATGAAGAAAATATCTTCCGTGTGTAGAAAGGCTAAAGCAAGTTCCTAGATCTTGGTACTACAAAATGGGTGATTTATTGAAACTTGTAATTACCATTCTTCCCTATATGATCTAAACTTATACATATGATCTACTTCAAAGAGACTTCAAAGGGGTCAATTGGGTGCTTCTCTATGTTGGTGATATCTTGATCTTAGCATTAACTGCATTCATGACGACATACATTAGAGTCAACTTACCTCCACTTTTGAGATGATTGATCTTGGTGTTCTCTCATACTTCTTAGGAACAAAGGTTGTACAACCTTATGAGGGTGTTCTTGTGTCACAAAAAAAGTATGCACTTCAGTTAGTGGATTAATTTCTCCCACATGATGCACAACCAATGGCTAGTCCATTAGATCCCACTATGAAGCTAATTGAAGTCTCATATGATCCTCCTTTGATGAGAATCACTACTGCCAAGTAGTTGGGAAACTCCTTTGAAATTCTTATCACTCATCCACACTCGCCCTAACCTCTCTTATTCAATCTCTTCTTATCCCATACTTTAATGCAATGAAGTAATGCTACTAGATTTCATGTATGTGTGTCTTAAGGTATATTCATGCTACTCATCCTTATAGATTGTCTTTTAATCACATACTAATGCTATGTTGCCCACCAATTTTGACTACCCTAAAGGCTTAGATACCCTTCATTCCCATGGCATTTACATCTTCTTCTTGGGCTTGGCTCCCATCTTTTTGTCAAGCCAAATAAAAGAAATAGATGCATCTTTAGCCAAGGCTAAATACTGGCCTTTATATGATGGTCCCATGAGGCCATCTTCTTGAGTAGTTTATTAGTGGAGCTATAGTTCTCATATGAGGATCCTTTAGCACTATATATTGTGATAGCTAGAGTTCCATTGTGCTTAATGGCACTCAGTGGAAACCTTGCTCTCAACAATAAGGCAGAGCATGTTAGAGTCTGGTACAATTTTATGGAAAAGTAAGTGAAGTAAGCAACATTTTGCTTGAGTTTGTTCCTTCATCAAAGAACCACATCAAAAATTTGACCAAATTGGTTATTTGACTAACACTCAAGCATTTTAAACTCCAAATTAGTTTTGGTCCACACTCCCCTTAACATCAACATGATGGAAAGAGGGGGCCCCATCAATCTCCCTTCCTAGTGGTGAGATGGGTGGGCTTCTTCTCTTGGTGCTTTTAGGATTTTGGTCACTATTTTCATGTTTCTATATATTTATATCATTATCTATTTACATATTGATCATCATACTTGTAAAAAGTTGTTTGGTAGGGGACAATTCCTTCCATGAAGGTGCTACTCAAGTGAAAACGTTGCATTTTGCATTTCATCTTGTTTTGAATGAGACCTTTCATTACCCCTTGTATTGCCCATGTATTGCCATTGTGTTTATGTGAAATAGTGCCCTTGGAAAATGTGACAACTTACCAAAGTCCTTCGAGGTGAAATTCCTAGCATTATGTAAGCATACTCCCCATTACCTCCTCAAAGAGTGGTTGACTTGGATCCACCATATTCACCATAATTAGCATTGGCATTCACACTTTGGTGGCTTCATGGCAACTTAGCCTCATAATTACCTCATCTACTTCATCATGTACCTCTTCTATGCCTCTACACCAATACCCTTGCCATATGAGGGTTCTTTATGGAGGATAATTCTTAACTATTGTTGTTCACATATTGCTTTAAAAGCAAATAAAAAGTAAAAACTAAGACTCATTAAATTGGGCTGCTCACAAAAAGACACATTCATCATGTTTGCAACCATGGTAGGCCCTCAAGTATCTCATCAAGCCAACCTTGGTTTCTTTGGGTTAGGAACTTTTGGATAAAAAGATATTGAGAAGTGACTTCTGTCCATCTTGGGACCATTTTTTTGGCCCAAGAGGGGGAAGTTGAGTTGCAAAAATTAAGGCATGCATTAAATCTAGAATTCGCATGCATTAATGCTTAATTGATTCTCCTTAAGATAATCCTAAAAGCACTAAAAAGTATTACCAATACCAAAAGACTCTATTTTTTCAAATATTAAGAAGATGCCCAATAATCCTCTATAAAAGACCACATTATGGGCATCCTACTTCCATCCTTGGTCTATCTTGCTAGCTAGCCTTCATCCTCTTGCTGCTCATGCTCCCTTGGAGGTCATTGCCATCTTGAAGGTGGTCTATCCATCCTACTATTGCTTTTTTAGCCATTCTAGAGGTCCACCCTACTATCACCCAACCTTAGCATGCTCTACCAGTCATTTTGTAGGTCCACTCTAGTATCACACAACCTCAACCTACCGTTCTAGATATCCACCCTACCTTCTACCATCTTTGACAGTTTCCCAAAAATGTTTTACAACTATCTCAACATCCATTTTTCAATATATTTGCAGCTAGCTTGCTATCACCGTTTCTTCATATATGACTATTCATAGAGTTGCCACCTCAGCCAACATGCCTATGTTTTTACAATTTGACTAGAAATCCATATTCGGGAATTTGGGAATTCCCATCAATATGGGAATTCCAAATCAAAATTGATTTCATGAATTTTGGGAATTTCATTAATTTGGAACTTGGTGCAATGGAACACATTATTGCTTATGGTTGTTTCCAAGAGATTGAAAAAAACTAAAAAAGGTAGTGTTAATGAACACCTTAGTTTTAATATCCGTGAAAACCTTCAAGGAAAATCTTCAGTCGATGGATTCTTGTAGACTTTGTTTGCCCTTCAATACAGCCTTTGGGGGAAATTTTAAAAATTTGGGAGATTTTGTACCTTTCTTCATCTAGAGAAGACAATGCTATCTGTTGTTTCTCATCGTTCAGGAACTTTTTTGTTGCACATCCAATATTTATCCCAACAATTAAGATACACCTCTGCATCTGTAGCATTTTGATGACTACAAACTGGTTCCCAATATTGTATACATACCTTGTTGAAGTTTTTGGAATTTCTATTTGTATCCACCTTACTTTGTGCAACACCAAGCCATATTGGATATACTAGATCTAAAGGTCTAACAAGCAGATAAAGCCATCTTTCTTAACATCAAGCAAATGCATGTTTGGGTCGTTTACTTGTAAGAGAGGGGAAATAAAATAATGAGGATAAAATACTAGCTACACTAGCCGGTATAAAAGTTGTAAGGGACTGGATTTTTGACCATCAGATTATAATAATACAAGTCTCCTTCATCTTCTCCCTCTCTCTAGCTTTCATGGTTGTCTTCTCTCTGTTCTTGTCTTTCTCTCTCCATTTCTAGTATTTCTCTCTCCTTGTCACTCTCTTTCTCTCTCTTCTGCACTTCTTCTTCTCTATCTTCTATAGTATTCTCTCTCCTCTTTCTCTCTCCCCAGTCCTCTCCTTGACAATTGGTATCAGAGCCATAGGTTCTTGATCCAGGTGGCCAACATTCCATTCATTTATCTTTTTTTTAGTCACACAGATTTAAGAGCCACATGAACACAGGTACAAACATGACATGGAGCAGCAGTGTAGTTACCAAGGATTTTGGACCACAAGGACTGCAGCATTAATGGAGTCTTGGACCAAGTTTGGAGGCTGGAAGACCATATTTAGCAGCTCATCACTAACTTTGAGGTAAACTTTAGGGTTCCTGGTTAAAGAAGGGTTTCAGAAGACTTAGAGGAGACTATTTCCCCTTCTACCTTTTGAGAACATGCATTTTCTTCTTCTTTTTGGAGCTTTCTTTCAAGCTTTCATGGAGGAAATCCTTTCTACTATATTGATCACTTGCTCATTGTGGAAGATAACTACAAGAAATGCATTCCTGGCATCATAAGCTTTCTAATAGACAACCAATTTGATGATTATTCATGGAGTGATGCTAGCCATTTTGAGCTTGCAAGAGAGGTGCAGCCTCGTGCGCTGTTCTAACAGCCTCATCACAAGTTTCTTTTAGGTCCTCTAAAACCTAAAGTAATTCTGTTATCTACACACAAATGAAAGGGATTAGGATCTATATTCCTCTCTTTGAAATTACAACAATGCCGACAGACTCCTGAAGGTTGAAACATGCCAGTTTCATAAGCATAGGCCATGCACAACTCCTCTCATTTTTCAAAAGAACTTCAGAGTTGAGGTGCATTTGGTCTGTGTGATGGGACTGCAAATTCAGATACGGAGCATGTGCTTCTTGTAAAGTGAGTGATGTGCTGGTCCCTGATGCTAGCCCAATGATGCCATTGGCTAATCTAGGTTGCAGCATATGGGGAGTTGAAGGGTGCAAACCTAACCGGGGTGCGAGTAACTGTGAGAACAAAGGGGAAGAAGGCAGGGTCCCAAAAAAATTCAAAATTCATTTCCTGTGTAGCAAAACTAGAGACCTTGCAGGCACTGCATCAGACTGTCTATCTTGAAATCTGTATGTACCCTGGGGAACCACATGTTGTTAGCGAAGTGGCTGAGTGACCACAATCTTATGGTCTAGTTGTTGCAGCATCAATCCTTCTGTCAAATGACTCTCTGTCCACGGAAAACCATTGGGCCCTAACCCTACGGTCTTGTCCATTTGACCCTGACTCTGCTAACAAGATTGGGGACTGCTCAAACCTATATGATCTCATGTTAGCATTATTATTTCACCACCATTCTTGCCATCCGAAATTTTAGTTCCAGGCATCTACATCTGTGATTTCTTGAGCTCCAAATGGCTCATGAGCCTCAGCTCTAGGCCACCATTTCTTCACCATCTCCATCTCCATCTCCATCTCCATCTCCATCTCCATCTCCATCTCCATCTCCATCTCCATCTCCATCTTCTTCTTCTTCTTCTTCTTCAATGCTTCCTTCCAGCATCTATGGTGTAGGTTTAAGATTCTCACAAGTCTTGTCTTTCCCTTCTAGTGCAGATCTGTCTATCTAAGATGTATCTTGCAGTCACTGATCCAGCTATTTTCATTATCCCCCAAGCTTGCCTATGGTGAAGCTGGTGCACCCCAACCATTCCACCAAATTCCAATCTTACCTTTGATATGGAATTGATATCATGGGCTAGTGTGAGGGATCAACACAATAGACACTGACATCGGTGGTAGCAGAGACTTGTTTGGCAACAGCAAGGCATGCAAGACCTGACCCCCACAACCACTAGATCTACCTTGTTCTACAGCGTCAATCAAGACTTTTGAGCTTGATGGAGGCCATGTTGTGCAGTATAGAGAGGCTCAAGGTCTTTTAGGTGATGTTACAATCTGGCCCTGTGAAGAACTGAATTGAAAAGTGCTATTGAAAGCTGGGAGTTTCTAAAAATGGCAGTTGTTTCTCTCCCTGGACTGCCAGAATTGTCTAAATGACATGAATGAGTGCCATTTTAATCTATGCGATGGAATATTCACCAATTACACTTGGAAGAAAGACTACCCTTGAGATCTGCTTTGAAAGTTGGATCAAGGCATTATGATGTGTATATGAGTGTGGATGTCTTTGGGAGAAATACATATGGAGGTGGTGGCTTTCAGAGCAATGTTGCATTGAAAATTCAAGGGAAACAAATGTTTCTGTTGCAATTTTGCTCCATGCTGGATCTTGAAAAAAAAGCAAGGCCCTAGTTTTCTTGCAGCTCAAAACCGTTGGTGCGATCTCAGTGTTTTAGGAAGCACAACATTCTGATCATCAAGTTTCAGAACACCTTCACCCCAACCTTTCATACTAGACAAAAGATGATTGACCTTGTCCACAACATTGGCCCCTCCTTGGTCACAAGAAGTTGTCGAACACTCCACTCTCTGTGTCCTGGGCTTTGAACCCAATGCAAGCAGCCTGCTTCCAATGGAAGACATCTATTTCTCACGGACTGCAGGGCAAGTTGGGCCCAACAGCTTCACGAGGAACTAAATGCAATCTGGAGAGTCCAAAAGGCTCTCATATTGTCCATCATAAGCCATCAAGTATAGTAATGTTGCAACAGCAAGTGCTGTAGGAGGATCATCGGTTCGAACTATTAAGACATCATTAAGCACAGGTTTCACCATCCCATGAGTGTGTCAAAATCCTGTGTATAATGGGAGGAACATGATTCTCGACTGTGTCTACTATTCCAGTTGTGTGATCAAGTGGGCATCACCAACATAAAGACATACTGGAGACAAAGCTTTTGGTGCCTAATCCATGGTTCTATTTGAAGTCCTTTGATGTTTAGACATCAAAATTTGGCTGGATATGCATCAAATTAGTTTCCTGTCACTCCATGTATGGTATTTTCCATAGGAAGGATGTGAATACACTTTCCACATTACACCTATTGACCATCATATACCTGCAAAAATCTCCTTCCTTGATTGCTCAGAGGTAGTAGATTCCTGAATATGTAGCAACAGAAGTCTTGTTCACCCAAAGTCTGATTTGAGTGGTGGTTTCCCTTATGTTTACATACTCTTCAAAGCACATCCATGACCTCCTCTGTTGCTGTGAGTTGACTGAGCCTACAAAGCATGTAACAGCAAGAGCTCCCAGGGCTTTAGATTGAGCTTTTGAATCAGAGCCCAGCTTTGCAACTTTGATCAGATGGAGGAGTGTTGTACACTTGTGATGGATATGAAACCTTGGTAGTTGCCAATTCTTTGTGTGGAGTTGCAGTATTGATATGCATTGGTCTACTTGAATAGTACACACCTTCCTTGATTGTTTAGGGATAGTAGATTACTAATTGTTCATATAGCTCATGAGAACATAGGCCTACAGTTAATTGCAGAACCATGAGAAACTTGTGCATTCTTTGAGGATTCGTGATCACATGATATTGATGTAACTGGCTTTTTCCCATGCATTGGAATATTCTAAAAGCAACTTGACTACAATGGCAACTGAGATAAATAGCTCCAGCTCTACTGAACGAGGTTGGTTTCAAACACAAGCTAATATTGATAAAGTTGGAGCTTTAATTGATCGGTATATTGCTCTTATGAAGGCAGACAAAGAAAAAGGAGCAAGTCTTGAATCAGTATGGATTCTCATCACCTAAGTATTATCAACAGTATGATGAGTATTATGGTCATGATGAGTATTCTCATAGGCATTATGCACCTGATGCTTATGCTTATGGTCAACATGTATATGCTGATGGACACACTATGATATGCATGCATCTTATAAATATGGATAGCAGCAACATGCAAATGAACATGAGCGGTATGCAAGTACATCTGGACAGCATGTTAATGCTTATAGATATGATGTACCATGTCATAATGCAGAGTGTCATTCCATTGAACCTTGGCAGCAGAATAGCTATTATGGGCAACATGTTTATGCTTATGAGCATCCACCTTTTCAGCAACATAGTCATAATTATACATGTGAACCGTCCTTAATTCAGCAGCCCAATTCTTATGAACATGACAATAATGGTCATGCTTATCAGTACTCTTCTAGGTTTGATGAGCAACAAGTTCATAACTACCATGGTACCCTATATCCCAATAAGTTCATACCTCATGATCATCCAAATGTAATGATGAGTTATTTTCAAGGTTCTGATGATGACGAAGAGAGCAGTGAGCAAGCTGAACAGCAAGAAGGGGATAATGAGCAACATGATCAATAAGAAAATGTACACATTACAGAAAATCATGTTGAGATGATGAAGGAAAATCATGCTGAGATGATGAAGGAAATGCGTCACATGAGAGCCACCATGGACACACTTAATGCCAATTTCTCTAAGTGGTTGGAGATTCAAATGAAGGGAAAATAGCAAGAAGACCAAGAAGATGTACAAGAAGGGAACAGTGAAGAGCAAGATGTACAAGAAGGGAACAATGAAGAACAAGATGTACAAGCTCATGACATATTAGCTAAAGAATCACATGAGGCACTCACAGAAGTAGATGGTTATGCTAAAGGTTTTAGACTCTTGGAGAATGTGGGAACTTTCGCTCAACCGCCAAGACCCACGGACCGCTTATTGTTTCAAGCGTTCCAAGCCGAGCACTAATGGCTACCTCTCACATAGCCGATGTGCCATCCATATCTACGGGTGTAGTGAGCTTACCTTGATGCCGTTCGAGTTACCTCCTCTCCCGCGCACTCCGGTAGCTCCACGATCCAAGTGCAAGCTTCAAGCAAGCTCCATTCTCAAGCTCCACACTCCAAGCTCCATGTCCGTGAGCAAGACAAGAGAAGAGAAGAGAAGAGAAGAAGAGAGGAGAAGATGGAGAGCTTCTCCTCCTCGGTCCCTCACCCTCACACACTCACTCCCTCACACTCTCACACTCCCTCTCTCAAGCACAAGCTCAAGCAAGCAAGAACAAGAAGAAGAAGAAGAAGAGGAGAGCTACTTTTGGCCACACACAAGAATGAGCTTCTCATTCACTTTTCAACTTTATATACAAAACCCTAAATCCCTTTTGGGCGGTCATCCCCTTTTTACATGGCCGGCCATAGCCTAGGCCCTTTTTCCCATTGTCCTTCTATCTTCCTAGCTTCCTTTCCACCGCCCGTCTACATTTACAAATTGCACGGGTGAGAGCCCAGCGCTCTTTTACAAGATTTCAGGGTGCGCCTTTTTATTTTAAAATGCGCCTTTCCCCTTTTGCCTTTGCCTTGGACTTTTAAGGTTGCCCTTGCGCTTTTGGCCTTTTCTCCTTTTCTTTCTTCAGTCGGGCTACCTTTTTTCTGCCTTTGCCCTGCGTCTTTTCCACTTCTTTCTTCTTTCTTCATGTTAGGGTTAACATTACCCCCCTCCTAGACGAGTGCCAGTCCCATGGCACTCACCGTCGTAGGTAGCAGGCTGTAGCATGCACCGAAGATGTGGGTGACAAGGACGCCTGTGGTTTCCGTGGAGGCGTGTTGGTGGTGGTGTGGCAGAAGGTCCTGGGGGCCTGTTGGTGGCCAAGGTGGCTGGTGGAAGGTTGTTGGAGTTGGTGGTAGGGCTATGCTATGTTGGGGATTGCATTGATGGTCAACACAAGTGTTGGTTTGTTGGGGATTCTGCACATGTCGATTCTTTGCGGGCTTGTCGGATGGTAAGGGATAAGCATTTAGAGTCGGGTGTTGATGAAGATCGAACGACACTTTCTGTGGAGTCTTCAACACCTGCAATTTGAAAACCTCTCGTGTGGTCTCTCCCTAAGGGGTAGTGCTAGTCTTCTTATCGTGCACAAGACATATTTGATTAGTTTGGGAGACAGATCGAACTCTAAGAAAGCCTAGAGTATTGTCCTGCACTTGAGGACCCAAACTGTGGATATACTTCGGTGCAGATATTATGTGAGTGCTCATGCATACTTAGATATTACGTAGTTAGAAGACCGTGGGCTAGTTTCTCATAACAATGCGTGGATGAAGCAAAGTTGTCCATGTGGAGAAGAGGTACATGTGAAGGTATATGAGACATTCTTTGCATTGTGACTGCACGACGTAGCATAATTGAATACAAGGACACCGCACTTTCAATAGTTGGGAACTATTGGACTTGCTTGATGAGTACGGTGTACTTTTCATGGCCAATTGGCGGTGCTTATCACCACTGATTGCAATGGTACTAAGGCAGAGTGCAAGAGAGAATTGTGTAAGTGGGTCAGGGTGACAGGTCTAACCATAGGCGAGACAAGCTCCCCAGGTATGTCCTGCCCTTGATGTGCCCTGAATAATTGTGGGTGATGGTAAAGGGCTAGGGGACTAGGGACGAAGCCAGTTGACCAAGGTCACTAGGCGTACCTAATTTGAGGACCCCTAGGTGCTGTGCTGTGATCGTGGGTGCTTCTTATCTTTTCATTCGTTTCTTTTTCTTTTCTTTTCTGTTCTCTTTTTCTTTTTTTTCTTTTTTTTTCTTTTTTTTTCTTTCTCTTTCTCTTTTTTTTTTTTTTGGACTTGCCTGAGTACAACCATTACAATATGTTGAGGCTATTAGCCTTTCAATGGGTTGGAAAACGTCAAGCGTCGAAGGCTCAGAAAATGGATAGTACAATGATGATTGTGCCCTAGCCTCGTTGTTAGAGAAGCAGTTGGCGAAAGGGGGAGATACACTTGAGATATTGCAAACCTCCTTGCGGCACATGCGATGTTGGTACAATTGAGGTAACGACTGTCGTGAGCCAACTATAGAGCTTGACCCAGAAAGGGGGTGTGGCCCAGGAATGTTTTGTGGGCCATGCAATGTGGGCGGTTGGCAAGAGTGCTTTCGGCAGCGTGGGTTTGCCGTGGCTCATCGTGGGGTTGTGGGTGTTGCGGTGATTGGGCATTGAACATTTTCGCACAAGGACCTGTATTATCCTGCACCCACTTGTCGCTTCATGAGAGCATATGCATTGTGTATGCCGCAACTATAATAAACCAATGCAATGCAAGGAGACATCACTCATTTGAATTTTATGGTGTTGACTAGATATTTATCACATGCGCTTGATTAGCTTTTTCTTTTGCTAAAGGTATAGCATATATTAAACGCAGATATGATAAGTTCATACAAGTCAGGAACATGTCAACACTTAACAAGTCGGGAACACTTAACCATTTAAAAACAAAAAGTCCTGGCCAGTTATCATTTGATAAGCCCTTTATGCATTATGGGCTATTCGATTTGTACGAGGCGGGGCGAGTCTAGGTGGCTGGGTGATTGGGGCTCTGCTGGTGTGGGGTTCTCGTGGGGGTGAGCAGGGAACATGTCGGGCGAGACACGAATGGTGTAATCCGGGTCTGCTACCGTCTCCAGGATGTCTTTAAATATTTCATTAAATTCTTCTCTTTCCCGAGCTGCCCTTCCTGCCTTTGAGCGTCTGGGGCCCGGGCGGGAGCTGGGAGTTCGTACCACTAGTGCTGCCACCTGTTGCGCGTTTCGAGTCTCGACTTTCTTGACTCGAGGATTTTTCGGCCTTCGCCCTGGACAGTGGCGCTTAGGGCCTCACTTCTTGGCATATCTTTTGATGGTGGGCACATAGCGCTCCGGTGGAGGGGCGCATGCCACATGCTCCCGCCTTGTGCGCAGAGCGTCTTTGCATGCTAGATCTCCATGATCCTCCATGTGTTCCACCGCAAAAGGAAACCTGCAAGACGCATTTCAAGGATTAAACCTTGATACAGGGTACAACTGTTTGCATGGAAGGGATTTTAGTGTGGTTTATGAAGCGCATGTGACAAGAAGGGGAGGGGTGAGGCATGCGGTGATTGTTGTAGAGGAATGGTCCCCATGCTGATGTTTGCGTTGCCTCCAGTCATTAGCGGATATTAGTTTATGCTAACTCGCATGGACTGGTTGTCGTGGAGTGGGACAGGGTACATCCTCGGAAGGATAGACCAAAAAGGGACGAAGGTGTATAGGAAGGGACCACACCCTGTCTACACCATCAGAGTTGTTGGTCAAGGCTCCTATGGCGGCAATATGGGTTGCATGCCCTTCACTTGGAGGTGGGGCTGGTCACACGACTTTTAAAAGTGTGATGAGAGGAGGACCTGAGGAGCTTAGCCTGTCAAACCCGACTCTTCTCCCTGCGCTTGACTATCATTGCTTGTGTGTGTTGATATTGTTTATACATGGTGACACAAAAATCAGTGTTTATTTATATACATATCTATGAATCCATGTCACTTCACGAGGATAAGAACCAAGTGTAGAACTCGGGGTTGTACCGGAGCATGGCACACGCATCTAGTATTCGTGGCAGCTGACTTAATACTGATAGATATTTTGCCACATCGAGTAGCATGGAACCTTGACCGAGTCTACTGGCAATATGTAACTCCTCCTCAGTGAGAACTTTATCAATCAAAGGGCCCTGAAGCCTAGTCCCAGCTAAGTCCGTACCCCGAATGTCAGTGAGTACTCGAAGGGAAGTTGGTGCCACATAGGTTGGGTCCCTTTGGGATCGCCATTTGGCCAATCGCTCCTCAGAGACTGTCATGATCTGAGCCCCTAGTTCGGCCATTACAATGCGGCTTTTGCACCAACGCTGCTCAAATTGACTCTGGCCTGCTGACAGTCACTTTAATAGCTCTGTGTCTACGAGATTCAGTCGGCAGAGCACTTCATTGAACGTGACGATTAAGCGTAGTTCATCAGCCTCCTCGTCAAGGATGAGTCGCATATGTTCATGCAGGAGCCTGTCGTAGTGCCCGTTAAGATGTTCTTGTTCTTCCCATGATAGAGGAAATGTCAAGTAATCTCCAAGCTGCTCCTTGGGGATCGTGCCCATGTCCGCAAGGATGTAGACACACGCGACCACTTTGAGCTTAGCCTCCAACTCAGTTAAGCATTCTGCGACACTTCTATGTTCAACGAGGGCTTGCTCGGTTGCTATCTCATGCAAAGTTCTAAGAGTTTCCTTAGGCTTTAGCATGGCTGGGGGCTCAGGCCTAGATGAGCAAGATTGGTCAACGCTAGGATTTCTTATGCTCTTGGGGTTCTCACATTTCTCCTGAGGTTTTGCTGCTATTTCGTCATGGTTCTTCTCGGATGTGACTGGTATAGATTTGTCACCTTGTTGTGATAGCATTATATCCACTCTTGATTGATCAATGTGAGTTCTATTGTCAGTGGATAGAGTGTTGCAAGCAAATGTTGCTTTGGTTTGTTAGAGCACACAGATGTGTCTGAGGTTTCACCGCTATTAGGAGAGGCATCAGTGGGTTCATTGGTGGATGGACTCGATGCTTTATTCATCAGCTCTCCAACGCCCTTCGTCTCAATGTTCTTGGGGTCCACAACCACCTGCATCTGTTGTTGTTTTCTCTGCTTTCTCCTCTTTTTCTTGGTCAGTGAAGGTGCCTCTCTCAACGACTCAGGACCCTGGGCTATATCGACTGTTGTTGTGCTTGGTCGGGCCTCAACATTTCCCTTCTCTAGTGTGTCCTTATGGGACATAGCCGTGGTTTGCTGAATAGCCTTGCCGGCTGTGAGGGCACAACTGCCGCTCTTTTCGGAGAGTCTAGCTTTTCAACCAACCCCCTTGTGTTCAACTCCTCCGTCCTAGGCTTTAGGCACTTTGAAAGTGTTGGAGTTGTTGAGGGATTTGGTTGCGGCACCTCCTCCACATGTAAACTACTAAGGACACGTTCCACAAGGGGCATTGTCACGGCCAAGGGCTGTGACTGCTGTGATCCCTGATTGGAAGTAGTAGCAACTAGTTCAGTGGGCTGGCTACCCTTGGTGGATTGCAGTGTCAAGTCCCTAGGGCGATCAGAAGTGGCTGTGTCTTTCGTTGGCCTTTGAGCACTCATTTGTGTAGATCGAATCTAGTCGCATTAGGTGGCTCAGGCATATCCTTGGGTCGAGAGGTACATATGGCATCATGTCCCACCTCTTTGACGGTTGGAAGCTTAGATGGAGGTAGAGATTGGAATTGAGCAGTCGCCCTTGACAACTGCTGTGGTGCTTCCTGTGTCTGTTTGGGAGAAGAGGGCGTAGGAGATCTAGGACTCTTAGGTGGACTTGGCACTCGCTGAATGATCTGCTCGAGGTTACTAGACGATTGTGCCATTTGCTTTGTTGAGCGATCAGCCTTGCCTTGAGCAATGTTGTGCCTATGATGCTTGTTCTCCCCTTGGGGAATCAAAGGCTCCTTAGGCGCTAATGATTTTTGTGCCTGCTCAATGGCTACGTATGACATCTGTCTATTTAGCATGCTAGGCTGGGGCTCTTTCTTTCGAACAGTCATGTCTGGTTTCTTGCCTTGAGACCTAGAGTTTCTCTTAGATTTCCTCCTATGCCATGCTTTTGAGGCACTCTGGCCTTCAGCTGATGGAGGCGGTTTAGCAGGGGATTTTGGTACCCAAATCCATTGGTTACCTGCATAGTATCCTTGAGCACGTAGCAACGCTTTGGATATCCATCGCGGCGTTGTGCTAACTCTCCATCGATGCCTTTGTCTATAAGGCTTGGGCTTCTTTTGGGGTCTTCTACGATATTTGTAAGTCCAAAGCCCATCCTTGGCATTGTCTCTTGACCTTCTTGTTTCAGGCCTGGCCTCACTAAAACTGAGAATGATGCCACTTTACCTTCCATGCTAGAAGTTACACCTGCAAAGCCAATAATTTCTCTTGAGTTCAAGGGAGTAGAAAAAACATTCGATTTTCTTGAGGTAGTTAAGAAGAAGGAAAAGAAGGAAGAATTTGGATTTCACATGTTTGAAAAACTCTTTCCATTTGGTCCAACAACACAATTTCCTATTCTCGTTGATAGGTGCTATGAGGCACCTCCTTTGTATGCTTATAGGTCACTATGTTGGGATTATGTAGAGAAGCTAACCACATCTTTCATAAAGAATCCCATGAATCCAGCAACAACATCATATCTTATCTCTTTTATACAAGACAACAATGAGAAGAGACCCATGTATCGTGATGAGGTGGGTGCTAATAAGTTGGAAAATTATAGTTATTCGATTATATCAAGGCTTCACTCAATTCATGCAGCAAAGATATATATTCAGAGTAATACTACACGTTGTCTAGCAACCAAGCAATTATACACCATGGGAAATGCTAGAATATTAGTTGATTGTCCTACCGAAATGTGCATTGAGCTTTCACGAATGACAAATATGGAATCACGTAATGTTATGAAGAATGCCCCTTATGTTGAGAAACTTCAACAATTAAGAGATTAGTGGCTAGCATTTGGTTCTCCACCAAAACCCCAACAAGGGATTTCTAAGACAAGCTCTCAAAGAGTACCATGGCACGTAATCACATATAAGCTTACCTTCTCTTTTTGTGAAGATTAGTGTGATGCTATTTCTTTTGTTTAATGCTTACTATTTTGATCTTTTTTTTTGTAGAGATTTGTGGCATACATTGGAGAAAATTGTGCATCTAGAGATTGCCATATGATTGTTAGCTCCCAAGAAGTATTTGATAGTTGGATCAAAATCATGAAGAGATACTCTAGAGGTGAGCTTATATCCCAGGATGAGAGTTCGAGAAAGAAGGGAAGGCAACCTTCTCCTGCTACATTTCATTGCCTTATGGGTCTAAAGGATAGAGAAATCCTTACACTACAATAGGAAATCAATGAAGACCATATCCTTTTTCTTAGAAACAGATGAGATAAGGAAGATATGATTGACATGGAAACAAGGGCTAAGAAAATCAAGCAAGATAGGGTCCTAAAGGAGGAATTAGTCACTATTTTCAATGCCTCAATTCCAAAAATTAGTGCTATGATAGAGACTTGGGAAGAGCTTGTTGATGACTATGATATCAATGATGAAGTCTACACAAAGGTTTTAGGCATTTGCAATGATTGGGTATCAAAGAAGCTCACATGTGGAGCTGATGTAGGGTCCCTACCAAATGGAGCAAAAGATATTGTGAACTTCCTAATTGGAAAAAAGAAAAATCATCTTCAAGCCTCCACTACTTTGCCTTGGTGTGTATATGTTGTCGGATGCAATCTAGAAACCTTTGATCTTATACATAATGTTTACAGAGATCTAATTACCATTGGGGTTGTTGTTCTAGATGCAACACATGGGGTTGAGGGAATGAAATGGGACTCTATAAAGTTTGGAAAGGCTATATCCACTCTACTACAAATAACATGTGAATCTAAACAATTCATGTTGTTATCATTTCTTGATCAAAAGTAAATGGTAGCTTTAGAAAATGCTCTTGAAAGCATTTCTTGCAAGTATCACATGCTACTTGGTAGTGTTGACTTCCTACCAATGGATAGAACCTTTGCTTTTGGATCTATACATTCTTTTGTGATTTTGACATTAGTGACCATGGAGAAAAGCTTCATCAATTTTGAGTGATATATAAATAATGTCAACAAGCCTTCTATTTTGGAATTTAAAGGCTTGGACAAGGATTGTAATGATGAAGACATTGAAGAAGACTAGAGGATTGCAAAGGCTGTTTTGAGAAAGACAACAAAAGTTATGGGAACTACAATCAAAGCATTCAATGATGCTCATGAGGTTGTATTTGATGTATATGCAAGTGGACTTGCATCTAAGGTGGGATTGGTAAATCACATGAAGACTATTGCAGTGGTTTGCAACACTCAAGAGCAAAGAGAGGTTGAAGCACAATTGTGGAGGGTCCATGAGAGTAATAAACAAAATTTAAATTCCCAAGAGGTTCCTCCTACTGAAGTTCAAGTTCTTGAAGTATCACTTGAGGGCATTGAAGAATCAAGCCAAGATATAGCAAGTCTAATTATGAAAGAGAAATTAAAGGCTACTTCATGTAACTCTGTTCCTTCCCCTTTCATCAAGGAAGACACATTGATGTAATTTTGATTTTTTTCTTGAGAAGTTACTTCCATTAGCATTTGTGATATTTTCTTTCTTTGGTAATATTACTTAAAGAAACTATGTCTTTATTTTTTTACTTTATTACAAAAGGTACCAAGAATGTTTGGTTTAAAATATATATTTAAGTAAATCTTTTGCTAAAATATTATTAAAGAGCTCATTAAAATTTATCATCCTTTGTAAGCATAATTGTTTAAATGAGATATTGTAATCTAGCGTATAAGAATACTTATGATAATGAAAAGTTTGAGCTAGCTATGCAAAATTTACTTAAGTCTATTTTAGATTTTATTTCAATTAAACTCTTATTTAGATTTGTCCACATGGTCAAATCTATTCTCTCTTATAACCTCTTTTACTACATCACTAGTGTATGTCTATGCATGTACCTTAGGATATGAGAGCTAGAAATATATTGCACACCCAAAAAATGATTCATTGCACCTCCCAAAGGAGTTTTACCTCAGTAGCAAATATTGCAACAAAGATTTCACCTCCAATGTATCTTTTGAGATGTGTATATGGAATATTAAGGTAAAATGCTTTTTACAATTCATGGGTTTAAATATCTATGAGATATAACTAGTTCAAAAATAGAATGGTTAGTCCTTAAGAAGAAACTATGAAAACTTATCCAAATAGAGTATAACTTATCTCAATTAAATTGTCATGTGTCACTTATATGTGACATAGTTTTGGTCACATGGTCAAAAGTATCATGTTTAAATTTTCTTTTAATAATTAGGACTAATAAACACATTCTTTGACATGCCATTTTGAAGGCCTTCTTAAAAATTGAGTATGTTTAATATTATAATGATAACATAATTTTTGTAACTAATTACAATAATCTACTGTTAGTATCCCAAGTATACTTATAATTAGCGATAAAAAGTAGATATGGAAAAATGACTTTATTAGAATAGATTTTACCTCAAAGAAATCATCATATATATTTTCTTCACCTCATGATATTACTCTTGGTTAGATTTGTCCACATGGTCAAATGTCTCTTTTCTTAAGACATTATTTATTAACTAGTACCTATGCATGTATTTGTCAATGTGAAGTTAAATTGCTTTAGTATTCTATACAAGTTTATAGCTCAAACATTAAGTAGAATGATGAGGAAGTAAACGAATCTAATGTGCTTCTTTTTCTTCTTTGTAACTTCAACTAAGACATCTATGGTTGGATATCTTACAAATAAAACAACAGTAGAGCACGATGATATGATTGATGTGTCCTTGATAAGAAATGCAACACAATTATGTGTAATACTTGATCTCAATGGTCTTCTTTTGCAATGATGCTTTGCTAAGTCTAAAAAGTTTCAAAGTTTTCAAATGGAAAAGCAATGGCTTGTTCTTCAATCGGGATGTATGGAGTTTCTTGAAGCCTTATTTGCAAGATTCCAAGTGGGAGTTTGGTCAACAACTTTACATAAG
This sequence comes from Lygodium microphyllum, assembly GCF_053477565.2. NCBI lineage: Eukaryota > Viridiplantae > Streptophyta > Polypodiopsida > Schizaeales > Lygodiaceae > Lygodium > Lygodium microphyllum. The sequence continues at coordinate 91,419,985 of NC_141159.1, read as the reverse complement.
AATGCCATGGTAGTTGTTAAGTGCTTGGAGATTCTTTGCAAAAAGGAAGTATCATTTCTTCATGATTTGGGGCCAAGAACAATGTCATAGACATCGACTCAAAATCATATATAGGCTAGATAAGATGGGAGTAGAAGCAATGTTCAAGCCTCTAAAGTATGTATGGGATCAATATGGAGATGTTATCAGCATACCAAGACTATTCTCATAGATGACAGTCTGTCCAAGTTTGCACTTTATGTCTTAGCTAACAAATAAGTCTTAATTAATAATAAAATTTATTGTCTATTTTTTTGGAAACACAAACCATTGGTCAAAGGTTAAATATTTGGTCTTAGAACAATTACAAACTTCTAGCTTGGTATATAAATCTTTATTTTATGATATGAAAGTTCATTTAGCTATTCAAAGTGTTAAGCTAGTTGATTTTGGCCAAAGCCAATATCCATCTTGTCCATATATTGTTAAGATAGATAGAAATTTTGAGCAAAAGACATTTATATATCATGCATATACATACAAAAAATACAAATGGGGTGAGCAATTATTTAACATACTAAATCTAAATCTCCTAATGGCCACATAGCTTACACTTCATCACTTAATCTCTCAAAATGTGTGATCTCATATTTGTAACACACAAAGTGCCCTTTAAAGACAAACATAAACATAGTGCTCTCTTTCATTCACAAAAGTAAGACATTCATTAAAAGTGGGACTTGGGAAATTCCCAAAATTTCTAATATGGTGTTTACGACATTTTGTTGCCTAGATGACCATGTTTTGGTCCCTCCACCACTACCCACAACATCATGATCACTAGTATTGCTGTGTTTCAAGATTTGTCATGGGCACCACATAGTCTCAAAGATGTTCATAGAATCTTTGATACAACTCTCAACGTATCTTATCCCCAATCCTTGACACTACAAGGATACGGAGGCATAGCGATGGCGCTTTCCGATGCAAATTAGCGGTGTCGCTATTTGCGACGCAAATAGCGACGGTACTCAGATGAAAAAACGCAAATAGTGAAAGGGAGAGTGAAAGGAAAAGCGAACTTCATCTTGCATTTGAGAGGGAGAGGGAGAGAAAGAGAGAAAGAGGGAGAATGAAAGCTTCTCGCCACTGCCGCCGCCGTTTGTGTTTTTATTTTTTCTCATTTTATTTTACTTATTTTTGTTAAAAATCATGATTATTGAGAGAGAAAGAGAGGAAATGAGAGAGGGAGAGGAAGAGAGAAAAGGAAAGAAGGAACGAGAGAGAGAGGGAGAAAACATTAAACATAATAGGGAAAGAGAGAAAGAGAGGGAGAGGGAGGAAGGGAGGGAGAGAGAGAGAGGGAGGGAGAGGTTGTTGTTATTGTTGTTGTTATTTTATTTCTTCTTTTCTTTTTTCTTATTTGTTGTTGTTGTGGTAGTCGTAGTAGTGGTAGTGGTAGTGGTAGTGGTAGCGGTAGTGGTAGTGGTAGTGGTAGCAATAGTGATAGTTGTTGTTGTTTAATTTCTTATTTTCTTGTTTGTTGTTATTGTGGTAGTCGTAGTAGTAGTAGTAGTGGTGGTAGTGGTAGTGATAGTAGTTGTTGTTGTTTAATTTCTTCTTTTCTTGTTTGTTGTTGTTTTAGTAGTAGTAGTTTTTTTTCTTTTCTTGTTTATTGTTGTTTAGTTTTCTTGTTTATTGTTGTTATTGCTGTTGTTGTTTTTTCTTCTTTTCTTGTTTATTGTAGTGGTAGTGGTAGTAGTAGTGGTTTATTGTGGTAGTCGTAGTCGTAGTCGTAGTCATAGTCGTAGTAGTAGTAGTAGTAGTAGTAGTAGTTTTCTTGTTTGTTGTTGTTGTTGTTGTTATTGTTGTTTTTTTCTTTTTCTTTTTTTCTTTTCTTGTTTATTGTTGTTTAGTTTTCTTGTTTGTTGTTGTTATTGTAGTAGTAGTAGTAGTAGTAGTTTTTTCTTTTTTTCTTGTTAGTAGTAGTAGTAGTAGTAGTAGTAGTAGTAGTTTTTTCTTTTTTTCTTGTTAGTAGTAGTAGTAGTAGTAGTAGTAGTAGTAGTAGTAGTAGTAGTTGTTGTTGTTGTTGTTGTTGTTGTTGTTGTTGTTGTTGTTGTTGTTGTTGTTGTTATTTCTTCTTTTCTTGTTTATTGTAGTGGTAGTGGTAGTGGTAGTAGTAGAGAGAGAGAGATGTTTTATTAAAGGAAATTTGAAGTAGAGAGAGAGAGATGTTTTGTTAAAGGAAACAAGAGAGGGAGAGGAAGAGAAAAAGAAAGAAGGAATGAGGGAGAGGGAATAAACATACAACATAATAAAGAAAGAGAAAAAGAGAGAGAGATGGAAGGAGATAAGAGAATGAATGGATAAAAGACAAAGAGAGAGTGGTAGCGAGGTCCGGTGCAATACCAAGAGATAGGAAATACTCCGACATAGGTTAATTTGTGGGTGGATGGAGACTTTACATACATTGATTTTGTTGAGTTACAAGAGAAGAAATAACTTCTCAAACAATTTATGAAAGAAAAAAAGAATGATAACAAAAACAAATTGTTTATCGTAACATAGACCAAATAGAAAACAATGAAGGTCGTGATGTTCAAGATCGCAATGCGTATCTTAATCAATGTGTCCCATGTCCTTGCTCTCAATGTAAGCTAAAAATTAGACGAAAACGTCGATTGTCTATAGAACACGTACGATGCTTCGGCAAGTTTCAATCTGAGATCATTGATCAGGCGATCTCAAATTTTGAGCAAACGGTAAGAAAAGTTTATATCAATCATGCATTGTATTCGCAAGCTAATTGAATACCATATACAAAAACATTGGGTGTGGCTGGAAAATTTTCTATCTAGGGAGGTGACGTCTCGTCCCAAGGAGGAGTGCACCCTTTGCGGCCAGTTAGAAGAGTTCGTGGGCATGCGATGGATGGAGTGCCTGAACCAATCCACCACTTGAAAGGTATTACCCAATCTATACCGTCAATACCAGAGGAGATAGGCAACCTTCCAAACTTACCTACAATCTTGGAGCTTGAGATGGAGACAATGATCGATGCATTGATGCCCATGGATGTCGAGACTTCTGATCTGCTTAGAGAGGAAGCATCCATACCATTATATGATGGGTGCTGAGTATCTCGCCTGAAGACACTGCTTGCACTCCTAAGTGTGCAAGCAAAATATGGGTGGAGCGATGCAAGTGTGACCGAGTTGTTCAAGTACCTTGTACATACGCTTCGTTGATTTCTTTTTGGCACTATCATTAAAAATATTTGTACTTTTTCAAGGTGTTTTATGATTTTTTTTCAAGTTACTGAAGTATCATATATTACCACTTACAAATACCATGCCCTTCAGTCTCGTGATGATGCGTGACATGTTTTACGAAAGCTTGGGATGGACTATAACAGCATCCATGCATGTATCAACGATTGTATACTGTTTCGAGGAGAATACAAGACTATGGAGACATATCCAAAGTGTGGTGCTCACAGGTATCGACAGGACTTGCAAAGGCAAACCATCCCTCAAAAAGTTCTTAGACACTTTCCACTTATCCCCCGCATAAACCACATGTTTCGTACATCTAGCATGGCGAGCTTGACAACGTGGCATGCATAGAATAGGTCCACATATGGAGTTCAACGAATATCAGCAAATTCATACGCATGGAGCCACATTGACTCTACCTTCCCAGACTTTGCCTGAGAGCCAAGGAATCTTCGGCTCGGTCTTGCTATGGATGGCATGAATCCATTCGATCTGCACTCAACTTCTTATAGTGTGTGGCCTATAGTCCTTGTCAACTACAATATCCCTCCATGGCTTTCTATGAAGAAAGGATATCTCATCCTTAGCTTGCTCGTTCCCGGCCGCTACAAAGTTAAAAATATAGACATGTGTCTTTGTTCATTAGCTGATGAGCTTAAGATTTTGTGGGAGGAGGGGGTCACCGTGCAAGATATGAGCAAGCGCGATGGTTGATGGTCCGCCAATATTCGAGTCATTCTCATGTGGACCATGCATGACTTTCCAGGATTCGAAGAGTGCTCAGGTAAGTAGGCTTCCGTTCTCATTGGTAATATCTATCATAGCTCGTTCAAGTTTGTATTCAGTGAATAGAGGTATTGGGACAGGTTTGGTTACCTCAGGTTATCATGCATGTCCATTGTGTGGGCCATAGTTAGACTCTCGAAGGTCACGAACCATGAAGAAGATGGTATATCAAGGACACGCCGCTTTCTTGCCAAAGGGTCATGAACTTAGGGAAGGTTTTCTTGGACGACCTCCAGCACGTATGAATGCCCAAAGCTGGTACGAGGTGAAAATGGTCCACACGGAGTCACATCCAAACAGAATGCGACGGTTCTTAGTTTTCTACGAGTTGCCATATTGGACCCACTTACAGATCAACCACTTGTTGGATTCCATGCATATTTTCAAGAACGTGGGCAGCTTGCTATGGGACCACATCACAGGAAAGAGAGACACTGTAGGGGCACGAATGGATTTGAAGGAGGTAGGCAATATGGAGGCGCTTTGGCCGCAGTCAAGTGCTGATGGTTGCGTGCAGCTACCTCGGGCTCCTTGGGTTTTGTCCACTAAAGAAGAGTGCATTGTGAAGAAAGTAGTCAAGTCACACGAGTATGATGCGTTTTCTTAGGTCTGCATTTTCTAAAGACGACCAATTATCAGGACTAAAATCCCATGATTGGTATAAGATATATCAGGTTTGTACTACGAATGGATTGTAAGTGGCCTGCGTATTCTACACTTTGGAGTGTAGTTGTTGTTTATAATGCTTCCTTGTTTATGGCAGTTTTACTACTGATCGCGATCGAAGGATGCCTTACTCTAGAAATACGCAAGGCGATTTAGAAGTTGTCGACTTTAGTACAATGGATCTCACAGAAGGAGATTAAGGCGTCCTCTATTGAATCCACAAGGCAGGGAGCAGTGGAGACAGTCTGTCTCTTTGAGAAATACCTGCCTACCAGCATGCTCATGATACAAATCCACCTTCTTGTGCATCTTGTAGATGAAGCGGAGATTGTTGGACCTGTCCATATGCGATGGATGTTCTTCTTGGAACACTTCATGAAAACCCTGAAAGGCTTTGTGCAACAACGAGCTCGGCCAGAAGGTAGCATGGCTGAAGGTTGCTTGGTGTCTGAGGCATTAGTGCATATTTCACAATGGCTACCAACGGTGGATTCAGATCACAGTATGCTATGGTCGCTGAAAGACAATGATAGACTGACCAGAGATGTGGTGGTTGGAAATGGGCTAGAAAAAAGAATGGATGTTGCAATGGAGGAGAAAGTGAATCGCTTTTATATGTTGCACCATGCCTTTATGGAGACGTGGCTCGCTAGGTAGCAACAAGCTAGGAAAGATCAAGAGGGAGCGCAATCTGAATTTTGACGTAGTATGCACCATCGATCGATTCGATATCCCGAGGGCATGGAAGAGATGCCGCGGTTTATGTCAATGCAAAGGTTGCATGGAGCTTTGACTGCAGTGTCTCGCGAAGGGGCGGAGGTCTCAACCAAGGAGTGGGAATTCTCGAGGGGATGTAGTCCAAAGGTGATGACGTATTTAGGGTTTGTCATATCTATATTTTATATGCAACAACTAATTGAGTGTTTCAATGTACAGTACAAAATATATAGTGCGACGTTGTCGCGCGGACAGCATTTCCGCATGGAGCGTATTATCACGATGGATTATTGTAGCTTTCCCATGATCATTTTCGATGTGCAGTGGTTCAAAGTGATACTTGAAGGAGCTAGAGCAACAGTTCTATGAGGTCCATCTAGATTTCTCGAAATAGATTCTGAAAAAAAATGGACGGATTTGGGTGATACGTTTGTGTTGCCAACCCATTATGAACAGGTGCATGAACTCATGTATTTTTTAATTGTATTACGACACGGTATATGTCACAATAGTTAAATCTCTCTTGTACGTGATTGTGAACATGTAATTTTCTATCCAAACCCCCGACAACCTTGATGGTGGTATGTTATACCTTCAACTCCCCGAAGTGCGAGAGTATATGATCAACGCGATGTTCCGCACATAGATGAGGGCAGTATGCAAATAGAGGGGTTGATATTGCAAGGGGTGGAGGCCACCAAAAGCTTGGAGCATGTAGAGGAGCCAGCATCGAGTAACAATGATGGAAATACAAGAGTCCAAGAATTCTTTGAGAATGAGGTGGACTCATCCTTTTGTGGTGACATGTCTATCGACCTTCCAGTGTATGCGGAGTTGTGTCAGGAGATTGACATGAGACCATAGGATACTTCATACTTGGAGCATCCACCTACTCAATTCGTTGACCAATCGCTTATAAGGATACACAAGATATGCATTTTAAGTAAGATCATTTTTTTAAGATTTATATTATCGTGCTTTGTATGATTTATATTGATTATGCTAACATCAATTTTTGTCTGTGCAGGTGACCTTTGTGGATATTTAGATCGTCACCATGAGTCGAGGGATGAGCGACGAGGAGCTACAGGAGATCTTCACACGTATGTCTCCAGATCAGATGGCGATATTCAAAGATATGGCAGACCAGGAGCTGTCTCGGTCACCATCAGGCCATTCTATTAGATCTACTTCGACGCGCTTTGATGCTTCAATTTCCAGCATACAAGGTCGACGCTCCAGACTTGGGCCAAATAGAGGGAGTGGTTCAGGGGGATGCTACAGAGATCTAGATACAGTGAGCCCACGGTCAACTCGAGATACAGGTACTACTCCTCGCTCTCGTGGTGGTTCGAGAGAGCGTGGCTCAAGTGGTTGTTGTGGAGATACTAATGCAGTGTCTCTGTCTCGTCATTCTGCTGGAGCTGCATCACCTTTCACGATTTGTCACACCTGTGGGGACATCTACTCCAGTCACTCTGACTTTTGCTCAGCCATTCGCAGGTGGCACCCCTATGGGTGCTATTCCGAGAGATACTACCCTCGTAGGTACACCAGATGTATAGGGGTCTCTTGGATATGCCCAGAAGCATGGTTGCAGGTGGGAGCGGACCCATCTTAGGCATACCCCAGAGGGGTATGCCTACCTTGTAGATGATAGGACAGGAGCCATCATCATGAATGATGAGGAGAGGAGGGTGACGGCTCGTATGAGAGAGTTGCGCCAACAAGTTTTTTGGCACAATGTCTTGGATCATTGAAAAAACATACCAGAGGAGAGGAAGGACTACATAGTAGCATCCTTGCATGAGGAGTTTCCGGTACCAGCCGTAGCAGATAGGTTTTCTATAGGCTGGATGATGGAGTACATGTGTACATACATGTCGCACAAACAATCGAACGCACGCAAGGCACTCAAGAGTGGGGCTTCAAAGCCAGAGTGGCTAGATGCAAACGACTGGCGCCAACTCAAGGAGGAGGCTACAGATTCTCCAGGACATTGGAGACAGCAGCACGAGGCGGCAAGGGCACAACTAGAGGCCAGAGTGGTCTATCATCTTGGGAGTAGCGGCCACAGGACATATCTGGAGGACTTTGTAAGTTTTTCTTTTGTTCTGCTTGCTTATTTTTTTGCAATATCCTTTGTATTGACAATCGTGTTTCTAACATTTGTATTTTGTTTTCTTTGTAGCACTCCATTACAAACCGCGATCCCACCGGCCTTAAGACTCGATATGCAGAGAGGCATCACTGCATTGATCGACCGATTGTATGGCGGCCTTGTAAGTCACTCATCTTTCTTGTCCATAGTTACTAAGTTTAATTAGAATGCATTATTGTATGGTGGACTGATGTGTAGTTATTTCTTTTTTTTGCAGAGTCATTCGATGCTCCTTTGTGGCGGGACGAGGTTTTCGATGGCAAGGATCTATAGCTCGCCTTTGAATCCCTGGAGCTCACATACTCTTCTTTTTTTGTCACGTGATCTGTGTAGACATTTTCTATGTAGTAGTAGTACCTTGCCATGATTGTATCGATCGCTTTCAATACGCGATATTTATTTCATGTATCAGTGTTATGATTTAAGTACACTTTGCCTTTATTTACACAAGCATTGTACACATTACTGAAACTATTTTGTATGGCCCAAATAAAGCACATAGTGCTATAGCTGCCCTGCCTTTTTTTTTAAATTCCCTATTACCGTCACTATTAGCGTCGCAAATTTATTGTACACGTCGCTATTAGCGACGCAAAATGCATCACAAAGCGACGTTATCAGTGTCGCTATTTGCGTCGACACAAATAGCGACGCTGATGCAAATAGCGATGCTGATAACGACGCTAATACGACTGTTCTATGGCATCACCAATAACGACATTTTTTGTGACAACAGGGGCAAATTTCTTTATGAACATTTTTGTAGCTTTTAACATCGGTATAAGGCCTATATCTTGTAATATGATACACAAAGATATGAGTCCTCAGTACATTATATCATTACATGTTAATATTCATTCATTCTTATTGGACATTCAACAATTTGGGTTTGTTGTGTTGTTGTACATTTCATATTTCTCTTTTTTATTTGAGGTTTTTTTTTTTGCACCCCAAGGACCTAAGTCTGCCATTTTCAAAAAAGGGAAATTTGGATGGTATCACTCCTAGAAGCATGAATTTCACAAACTACCAAAGAACTGCTATTAAAGGAGAGTGAGGAGGTGCCTCACATAAGGTAAGGAGGTTGATTCTAAGGATAATCCCATGTTATACCTTTGTGTGATAATAAATGGATCATTTCTACAACACAAAATTGCAAGGAGCATTCATCGCTAGCAAGAGGGTCAAATTTGTGAGTAGCCAACATTGTTTTAAAATGGGTTCATCCTTCACTACAAGGATATCAGGCCATAGCGATGCCAATTAGCGACGATAAATAGCGGCGTCACTATTTGCGTCGCTATTAGCGTCGCAAATAGCGACAGTACCCAGAGAAAAAAAACGTGGGCCGAAACCCGAGCACGTTTTATTTCGTGCATTCATGAAAGTTTTCGAGAGGGAGAGCAAGAGAGAGAGCGACCGTTTTGCTTAGAGGGAGAAAGAGATAAAGAAGGCTTCTCACCGCTGCCACCGCCGCCGCCGCCATTCACGAAGAAGAGGAGGAGGTGTACGGAGGGCGAAGAGGAGCCATCGTCGCGAAAAGGAGCCACCAAACCCTTCTTCGAGTCCTTACGGTGAGTGCATTCTCTCTCTCTTTTACTTGTTTAGGGTTTAATTTGTGTATATAGAGAGAGGGAGAGGAAATGAGAGAGAAAGAGAGGGAGAGGGAGAGGGAGAAAGAGTGCATTCTCTCTCTCTTTTACTTGTTTTTTTTATAATTTGTGTATATTGAGAGAGGGAGAGGAAATGAGAGAGAAAGAGAGGGAGAGGGAGAGAGGGAGGAAATGGGAAAGGAAGAGGGAGGGAGAGAGAAAGAGAGGGGGAGGGAGAGGAAATGAGAGAGGGAGAGGGAGAGGGAGAGGGAGAGGGAGAGGGAGAGGGAGAGGGAGGGAGACATTAAACATAATAGGAAAATGAGAGAGAGGGAGAGGGAGAGGGAGGAAATGAGAGAGGGAGAGGGAGGGAGAGATAGAGAAAGAAAGGGGGAGGAAATGGGAAAGGAAGAGGGAGGGAGAGGGAGAGGGAGAGGGAGGGAGAGAGAAAGAGAGGGGGAGGGAGAGGGAGACATTAAACATAATAGGGAAATGAGAGAGGGAGAGGGAGAGGGAGAAGGAGGGAGACATTAAACATAATAGGGAGACATTAAACATAATAGGAAAATGAGAGAGGGAGAGGAAATGAGAGAGGGAGAGGGAGAGGGAGAGGAAGAGGGAGACATTAAACATAATAGGGAAATGGGAGAGGGAGAGGGAGGGAGAATAAATGAGAGAGGGAGAGGAAGAGAGCAAAAGGAAATGAGAGAGGTAGAGGAGAGAGAAAAAATGAGAGAATGAGAGGAGAGAGAAAAAGAGAGAAAAGATGTTAAACATAATAGGGAAAGAGAGAAAGAGAGGGTGAGGGTGAGGGTGAGGGTGAGGAAGGGAGAGGAAATGAGAGGGAGAGGAAGAGAGAAAAAGAAATGAGAGAGAGAGGAGAGAGAAAAAGAGAAAAAAAACATTAAACCTAATAGGAAAAGAGAAAAAGAGAGGGTCAGGGTGAGGGAGGGAGAGGAAATGAGAGAGGGAGAGAGGGAGAGGAGAGAGAAAAAAATGAGAGAGAGAGGAGAGAGAAAAATCATTAAATCTAATAGAGAAAGAGAGAAAGAGAGGGTCAGGGTGAGGGAGGGAAAGGAAATGAGAGAGGGAGAAAAAGGGAGAGAAAGAGAGAAAAGGAAATGAGAGGGGGATAGGAGAGAGAAAAAGAGAGAAAAATCATTAAACCTAATAGAGAAAGAGAGAAAGAGAGGGTCAGGGTGAGGGAGGGAGAGGAAATGAGAGAGGGAGAGAAAGAGAGAAAAGGAAATGAGAGAGGGAGAGGAGAGAGAAAAAAATGAGAGAGGGAGAGGAGAGAGAAAAAGAGAGAAAAATCATTAAACCTAATAGGGAAAGAGAGAAAGAGAGGGTGAGGGTGAGGGAGGGAGAGGAAATGAGAGAGGGAGAGAAAGAGAGAAAAGGAAATAAGACCTTATAATAAGCTCATCCTAGGCTCATAGGGGTTAGGCCGATCCTCAACAAACCTAAGGGATATATGGCTAGAGAACCCTACCACACTTGTGCCTCCTAGCATAATGTTCTTCCTGCAAAGAGACCTCTCATACATGGGGCTTGTCCTAGCCTCCACCACGCAAGTATACAACGAAGGCAATCAGCCTATCAGTTAGAAAAACATTCATTTTTCATAACGTAAATCCAAAAATAACTTTGGATATTCCATAAAAAGCAATCTCTTCTTAAAAAGACAAATACAAAAAACTAAAACATGATCATTCATATGCTTCGCAAAAGTAAAACAGCATCACCACAAGATCTCTTAGGAAACTCGTCCTCAACTATCAATTTTAATTTAAAAATATAATATAAAATCACTTGCAAGGAAGGACACTTTTTTATCATTAACCCTCTTTCTTCCTTAGAATAGTCTTAGGAACAAATTTCTACTCTAACAAGCATATGTTTGAGCATAATAACTATTTTAAGGTTTATTCAATGAGTAATAGTAGTATATATGCAACCATCAAGCTAGAGATCATGCTTTGGTATCTGTGGAGATCCCAATCTCATGCCCTCATAGAGATTGTAGTATGCAATAGTGTGGAGAGAAGGTGGGTGAGTTGTAAATGGTAAAGGAGAATTCTATTGATGATAGAGAGAAGATGAGGTGAATCGCCAATTCTATTCTTAGTGAGTGCAACCTACCCATAGTATGGCATCCATGACTAATTGAAATTAGTAAGAATTTAAAATCCTACCTCGAGTATTATAACTATTGTTTTGTGGTGGATTTTCTTGCCATAATTCAATGTCAATTTGTGCTTGTGTTTTCCACGGTGTGTTGACTATGGGTGTCAAATGCTCTAGTTGGATTTCTCTCTCTTTCTCCTCTCTCTTCTCTCAACCCTTCTCTCTCCCTCAATTTTCCCTCTTTCTCTCTTCCTATACTCTCCCTAAATCCTTCTATCTCCCCCTATCTCTTTTCTCTCTCTATCTCTCTTTCTATTTCTACCTCTCTCCTCTTCTTCTCTAACTTTACTCTCTCCCTAACTCTTTTCTCTCTCTTCATCTCTATATAAGTAGTCGTAGTCGTGGTCATGGTCGTGGTCATAGTCCTAGTCGTGGTCGTGGTCGTGGTCGTGGTCATCGTAGTCGTAGCCGTAGTCGTGGTCGTGGTCATGGTCATGGTCGTGGTCGTAGTCGTAGTTGTAGTCGTGGTCGTAGTCATAGTCGTATTCGTAGTCGTGGTCGTGGTGGTGGGTCGTGGCCATGGTCATGGCCGTGGTCGTGGTCGTGGTCGTGGTCATGGTCGTATTCGTGGTCGTGGTCGTGGTCGTCGTAGTCGTGGTCGTGGTCATGGGTCGTGGTCGTGGTCGTCGTAGTCATAGTCATGGTCGTGGTCGTGGTCATGGTCGTGGTCGTGATCGTGGTCATAGTCATGGTTGTAGTCGTGGTGGTCGTGGTCATGGTCCTGGTCGTGGTCGTGGTTGTGGTTGTGGTCATGGTCGTGGTCGTAGTCGTAGTCGTGGTGGTCATGGTCGTGGTCATGGTCGTAGTCGTAGTCATAACATAGAAAAAAAGAGAGAGATGGAAGGAGAGGAGAACAATTTAAGAAAGAATGAATGAATGATAATAAAAACAAAGTGTTTGTCGTAACGTAAACAAAATGGAAAACGATGAAGAACCTGTTGTTCAAGATCACGAGACGTATCTTAATCAGCCTGTCCCATGTCCTTGCTCTCAATGCAAGCTAGCAATTAAACAAAAACATTGATTGTCTATAGAACACGTACGACGATTTGGCGAGTCTCAATCTGAGATCATTGATCAGGCGATTGTGGATTTTCAGCAAATGGTAAGAAAAGTTAATATCAATCATGCATTGTACTCGCAAGCTAATTGAATACCATATACAATAAGATTGGGTCTGGCTGGCAAATTTTCTATCCAGGGAGGTGACGTCTCATCCCAAGGAGGAGTGCACCCTTTGCGGCCAATTAGAAGAGTTCATGGGCATGCAATGGATGGAGTGCATGAGCCAATCCACCACTTGCAAGGCTAATCTATACCGTCAATGCCAGAGGAGACAGTTCTAGACCTACCTACAATCTTAGAGCCTGAGATGGAGGCAATGATTGATGCATTGATTCCCATGGATGTCGAGACTTCTGATCCGCTTAGAGAGAAAGCATCCATACCGTTATATGATGGGTGCCGAGTATCTCGCCTGAAGACACTGCTTGCACTCTTAAGTGTGCAAGCAAAATATGAGTGGAGCGATGCGAGTGTGACTGAGTTGTTCAGGTACCTTGTACATATGCTTCGTTGATTTTTTTTCGGCACTATTATTAAAAACATTTGTGCTTTTTCAAGGTGTTTTATGAATTTTTTTCAGGTTATTGAAATATCATATATTACCACCTGAAAATACCATGCCTGAGTCTCGTGATGATGCACGACATGTTTTACGAAAGCTTGGCATGGACTGCAACAACATCCATGCATATATCAACGATTGCATACTATTTTGAGGAGAATACGAGACTATGGAGACATGTCCAAAGTGTGGTGCTCACAGATATCGATAGGACTGGCCAAGGTCAAACCATCCCTCAAAAAATTCTCAAACATTTTCCGCTTATCCCCCGCATAAACCACATATTTCGTACGTCCGGCATGGCGAGCTTGACAACGTGGCATGCGCAGAATAGGTCCACGAATGGAGTTCAACGAATATCAACGGATTCACGCGCATGGAGCCACATTGACTCTATCTTCCCAGGTTTTTCCCGAGAGCCAAGGAATCTTTGGCTCAGTCTTGCAATAGATGGCGTGAACCCATTCGGTCTGCGCTCAACTTCTTACAGTGTGTGTCCTATAGTCCTTGTCAACTACAATATCCCTCCATGGCTTTCTACGAAGAAAGGACATCTCATTCTTAGCTTACTCATCCCCGGCCGCTACAAAGTCAAAAATATGGACGTGTATCTTCGTCCATTAGTTGATGAGCTTAAGATTTTGTGGGAGGAGGGGGTCACCGTGCAAGATATGAGCAAGCGCGATAGTCGACAGTCTGTCAATATTCAAGCCATTCTCGTGTGGACGATGCATGACTTTCCGGAATTCGGAAAGTGCTCACGTAAATAGGCTTCCGTTCTCCTTGGTAATATCTATATTTTATCTCGTTCAAGCTTGTATTCACTGGGTCGTGGTGTTGGAACAGGTTTGGTTACCTCGGGTTATCATGCATGGCCATTGTGCGGGCCACAGTTAGACTCCCGAAGGTCATGAACCATAAAGAAGATGGTATATCAAGAACACACCACTTTCTTGTCGGAGGGTCATGAACTCAGGGAAGGTTTTCTTTGACGACCTCCAACACGTATGAATGCCGCAAGCTGATACGAGCTGAAAATGATCCATGCGGAGTCACATCCAAACGGAATGCGGCAGTTTTCAATTTTCTACGAGTTGCCATATTGGACCCACTTACAGGTCAACCACTTGTTGGATCCCATGCATATTTTCAAGAATGTGGGCAGCTTGTTATGGGACCACATCACAAGAAAGAGAGACACTATAGAGGCACGAATGGATTTGAAGGAGGTAGGTAAGATGGAGGCGCTTTGGCCGCAGTCGAGTGCTGATGGTCGCGTGCAGCTACCTCGCGCTCCTTGGGTTTTGTCCACTAAAGAAGAGCACATTGTGAAGCAAGTAGTCAAGTCTATCCGCACTCCGACGGGTATGATGCGTTCTCTCAGGTCTACATTTTCTAAAGACAACCAATTATCAAGGCTAAAATCCCATGACTGGCATAAGATATATCATGTTTGTACTACGAATGGATTGTAATTGGCATACACATTTTGCTATTTGGAGTGTAGCCATTGTTCATAATGCTTTCTCATTTGTGGCAGTTTGTACTACCGATCACGATCGCAGGATATCTTACATCAGAAATACGCGGGGTGATTTACAGGTTGTCGACTTTGGTGCAATGGATCTCACAAAAGGAGATTAAGACGTCCTCTATTGAATCCGTGAGGCGAGGAGCAGTGGAGACGGTCTGTCTCTTTGAGAAATACTTGCCCACCGGCATGCTCACGATACAAATCCACCTTCTTGTGCATCTTGTAGATGAAGTGGAGATTGTTGGACATGTCCATACATGATGGATGTTCTTCTTGGATCACTTCATGAAAACCCTGAAAGGCTTTGTGCAATAACGACCTCTGCCAGAAGGTAGCATGGCTGAAGGTTGGTTGGTGTCTAAGGCGCTAGTGCATATTTCACAATGGCTACCAACGGTGGATCCAAACAACAAAATGCTATGGTCGATGAAGGACGATGATAGACTGACTGGAGATGTGGTGGTTGAAAATGGGGTAGAAAAAAGAATGGATGCTACAATGGAGGAGAAGGTGAATCGCTTTTGTATGTTGCACCATGCCTCTACGGAGACGTGGCTCGCCAAGTACCAGATCGCTAGGCAAGATCGAGAGGAGGCGTGATCTTAATTTCGACGTAGTACGCGTCATCGACCGATTCGATATCCTGAGGGCATAGAGGAGATGTCGGGGTTCATGTCAATGTGATGGTTGCATAGAGCTTTGACCGCAGCGTCTCGCGAAGGGACAGAGGTCTCAATGGAGGAGTGGGAATTCTTGAGGGGATGTAGTCCAAAGGTGATGAGGTGTTTAGGATTTGTCGTATCTATATTTTATATGCAAGATCTAATTTGAGTGTTTCAATGTACAGTACAAAATATATAGTGCAGCAGCGTGGTCGCGCGGATGGCATTTTCGCTTAGAGCGTATTGACAAAATGCGCTCCACAATGGACCGTGGTATCATGGCAAGGTTCGAGCAGGAGAGCCAATGACGAGCAAACACGGTTATAGATGAGATGGAGTATTTTGGAAACTTGCAAAGTATTGTTACGGTGGATTACTGTAGTTCTCCATGATACTATTCGATGTGCAGTGGTTCAAAGTGGTACTTGAAGGAGCTGGAGCAACAGTTCGACGAGGTCCATCTGGATTTCTCAAAATAGATTCCGAAAAGAAATGGACGGATTTGCGCGACACCTTTGTGTTGCTGGCCCATTGTGAACAGGTATATGAACTCATTTGTTTGTTAATTGTATTACGACATGGTACATGTCACAATAGTTTAAACTCTCTTGTACGTATTTGTGAACAGGTAATCTTCTATCAAAACCCCCAACAACCTCGATGGTGGTATGTTATACCTTCAGCTCCCCGAAGTGCGAAAATATATGATCAAAGCGATGTTTCAAGCATAGATGAAGATAATATGCAAATAGAGGGGTCGATATTGCAATGGGTGGAGGCCACCGAAAGCTTGGAGCCAGATCAGCTAACAATGATAGAAATACGAGAGTCCAAGAATTCTTTGAGAACGAGGTGGACTCATCCTTTTGTGGTGACATGTCTATCGACCTTCCACTGTATGCGGAGTTGTCTCAGGAGATTGATATGGGACCATAGGATACTTCATACTTGGAGCATCCACTTACTCAATTCATTGACCAATCGCTTATAAGGGTACATAAGATATGCATTTTCAATGAGATCATTTTTTTAGGATTTATATTACCGTGCTTTGTATGATTTAAATTGATTATGCTAACATCATTTTTTGTCTGTGCAGGTGACATTTTCAGGATAAGTCGAGGGATGAGCGATGAGGAGTTGCAGGATATCTTCATGCGCATATCTCCGAACCAGATCATGAGATTCAGAGACATGGCAGACCAGGAGCTATCTCGAACATCGTCAGGCCGCTCTGCTAGATCTACTTCGGCGTGATCGGATGCTTCAACTTCGAGCAGACGAGGTCGATGCTCCAGACTTGGGCCAGAGGGAGGGAGTGCTTCAAGGTCAGGGGGATGCTGTAGAGATACAGAGGCAGTGAGCCCGCGGTCAGCACGGGATACAGGTGCGACTCCTCGCTCTCATGGCGGTTCTAAGGAGTGTGGCTCAGGCTCAGGTGGATGCTGTGGAGGCACGGACGCGGTGTCTCCGTCTCATTGTTATGTTGGAGTTGCGTCACCTCCAGGATTTGTCACACCTGTGGGGACGTCTACTCCAGTTACTCCAGCTTTTGCTCAACCGTCTACAGGGTGGCACCCCTATGGGTGCCACCCCGACAAATATTACCCCGGTCGGTACACCGAATGCACAGGGGTCTCCTGGATATGCCCAGGAGCGTGGACGTAGGTGGGAGAGGGTCCATCTTAGGCATACCCCAGGGGGATATGCCTATCTAGTCGATGATAGGTCAAGAGCCATCATCATGAATGATGAGGGGAGGAGAGTGATGGCTCGTATGAGAGAGTTGTGCCAACAAGTTTTTCGGCACAACGTCTTAGATCATTGGAAGAACATACCGGAGGGGAGCAAGGACTACATAGTAGCATCCTTGCATGAAGAGTTTTCAGTTCCAGCCTCAGTAGATAGATCTTCTACGGGCTGGATGATGGACTGCATGCGTGCATATATGTCACATAGACTATCGGACACACGCAAGGCACTCAAGAGTGGGATTGCAAAGCCCGAGTGGCTGACGCGGACGACTGGCGCCGACTGAGGGAGGAGGCTACAGATTCTCCAGGACGTTGGAGTCAGCAGCACGAGGCGGCGAGGGCACGACTAGAGGCCGGAGTGGTCCATCATCTTGGGAGTGGCGGCCACAGGACATATTTGGAGGACTTTGTAAGTTTTTCTTTTGTTTTGCTTGTTTATTTTTTTGCAATATCCTTTGTACTGACAATCATGTTTCTAACAGTTAGTATTTTATTTTCTTTGCAACACTCCATTACAAATCGAGATCCGACCGGCCTTGAGACTCGATATGCAGAGAGGCACGGTCTCACTGCATTGATCGACCGATTGTATAAACGCAGCGGCCCTGTAAGTCACTCATCTTTCTTATCCGTAGTTACCATGTTTAATTAGAATGCATTATTGTATAGTGGACTGATGTGTTGTTTCTTTTTTTGCAGAGTCCGTTCAATGCTCCTTTGCGGCGGGACGAGCTTTCGGATGGCGAGGATATGTAGCTCGCCCTTGGATCCCTGGAGCTCACACACCTTTCTTTTTTGGTCACCTGATCTGTGTAGACATTTTCTATGTAGTAGTGATATCTTGTCATGATTGTACCAGTCGCTTTCATTATGCGATCATGTATTTATTTCATGTATCAATGTTATGATTTCAGTATACTTTGTTTTTGTTTACACGAGCATTGTACACAGTGCAGAGCTGCCCTACCCCAAAAAAAAAATCCCCTGTTACCGTCGCTATTAGCGTCGCAATTTTACTGCTCGTGTCGTTATTGGCATCGTTATTAGCGTCACAGAGTGTTGGTATCAGCGTCGCTGCTGATACCGACGCCAATAACGACGCTGATACCGATTGTTCTATGGCGTCACCAATAACGACACTTTTTGCGACAACAGGGGCAAATTTTGTTATTTACATTTTCGTTGCTTTTAACGTCGGTATAAGGCCCATATCTTGTAGTCCTTGGTCACAAAACTATGGGGGTTTTTGGCAATAATCAAGCTTTTTTCTCTGAAATTTGTGGTGAAGCTTTATAAGCTTTTAAAGATGTAATACATCATCTAAGGAAAATAGCCAAAATGTTATGGTACTTATTTGGTATTCATGGAATCTATGGTGAATCCTACACAAATATTCCAAAACCTTATTAAATTGCAATAAAATTTTCTTCTTAAGATTTTTCTATGTCTATGTCTAGCCAGCAACAACGAGGGAGATGCAGTAGCCACTTTTGTTATGGAGGCGCCCTTACGCTAATCAAGTGTGGGTTGTTCATGGACAAGGCCTTGCTACAGCTGCAGCAGCCAAGTCACGGCGGGTGAGCTCCGTGGGCGTGACAAGTGGCATATTTCAAGAGTGCCACGTACAGTTGCTTAAAGAGGAGCACTCAGCTTGGAAGTTACTCGAGTTGACGAGAAAGAGAGGATTGCACAGAGATCGAATCGATGAGAGGGGGAATAATTCGACGCTTTGATGAGAAGAAAGGGCTGGATTTTTCCATTACAAGGAAGAAACCGATGCTTTGATCAGAGCGATGGGGGTGGGGTGGTTCATCTTCAGAGGAAGAGAGAGTCAGAGCTGGTCATGACTTGCTCTCCCTTGGGTGTGATCCTTCCATGGTGCCAATCGTTTCTGTCTGGATTGGATCTGTTGATGGCCCCGTAGTAGGTTTTGTTCTTCCCTTCTGTGGCATCTGCTCATCTCTTCAGTCACATTTCAGACCTCTGTCTGAGATCAGAAGGGCGCAACCCCTCGGCCAAATTACCTCGGTTCCACAATCAGAATGCGCAGACTGCAGCAAAGCTGCTGCACTGGCATCTAAGGCTGCCTCCGCAGCATCCATCGGCGATCGCCGTCGCCCTTATAACTTCCATCCAAGGCCTGTTGTGAGCATCAATATTTGGGAGCAGCATACATATCCTGAGATCGCCCCCTGCTCTTAATCCCCTTCACCATGAGACCTTTGTACAAGGACCCGTTTGTAGACATCGAGCGTGGAGTGCCTCCTGTCCTTTATCCTAACATCACCCTGGAAGATAATGCAATGCGATGGGCCTTTATCAGGAAGGTCTACTCTATCCTCAGCCTTCAGTTGCTTGTCACTGTAGCAGTGGCAGGAGGGGTGGTCTTCTATCGCCCTGCTACTTTGTTTTTCATCCGGACTCCGGGGCTTGTGATTGCCATTTCGATCATGCCTCTCATATGTGAGCCTCTTTGCCTAATGTTTAATTGTTACTTGGAGCTAGATATTCACACACAGAGTCAGCCTGTTACGCATACAAGATGAATACACACAACATGGATAATTGAAGGCAAGCATAGATAACAGTCATGACTTTGTATATAGATACACAGAGAGTATTATGTATGCCCAGGCATAGACAACCACAGAAATGCACGTCTGTGGGAGCGAGTGCTATACGTATGCCCAGACATAGATAGCCATAGAACTCCACATTCGTCCTTCATGTACACACATGCATATACACTAGGGACGTTTGTATAAGGACTTATCATGAGCATCTAAAACTGTCAGCTGATGTGATGTCCTTACCAGTGTAACCTGATCGTGTCCTGTACCCTCCATATCTGTATGAGAAGCAAAGTAAAATGACTAACAGATTCTAGTCTATAGGCAAAAGAAAATGCACTCATCCTAATGCGAAGAAAAAGCAGTGGCTTGTTAATGTCTGCAATTTTTATGCTAAGGCAGCATGAAACCAACAAATGGCTTATGATGAGTCCATGCATGATCAGTGCCTACCGACATCCTTACGTTGTGTTTTCCTATTGCAGTGATCTGTCCATTGTACTACTATCATCAAAAGCACCCGATCAACATAATATTGCTGATGCTCTTCACTGCATGCCTTAGCCTGACAATTGGGATGACTTGCGCCTTCACAAATGGTAAAAGCAGGATATTATGGGTAGTGTGCTCCTTGTCTGTCTGTCTAGTCTTAAAGATTTGGCGATTTTGTGGCTTGCAGGAAGGATCATATGGGAATCAGTTTTGATGACGGCGGTTGCGGTTGCGGGTTTGACTCTTTACACGTTCTGGGCGGCCAGCAGGGGTCATGATTTCAGCTTCCTGGGTCCAATTCTGTTCACATCACTCATGATACTTATAGTTTTTATCATCATACAGGTAATGCCAATTAGTAGATCTATGGTATGAAAGTTGGTAGTTTCTCAATGAATATTGAGAGCAAATTGGGGTGCATTGTGCTGATTATTGGTGAAACTAGAGTAATGTGATATCCATCAGGATCCTGTAAGTACTGTACGTTATCTCTTCACATAGATAGTCTTGCATTAAGGCTACCCGATCGTTTGTTCTCACTGACGGTTTTGATCTACAAAGGCTTACTAACCCATTGCTGGTTGTGATGGGTTTGATCTATAAAGGCTTTACATCAATGAAGTATCCTGTTTGTTGTGATGGGTTTGATCTATAAAGGCTTTACATCAATGAAGTATCCTGTTTGTTGTGATGGGTTTGATCTATAAAGGCTTTACATTAATGAAGTATCCTGATTGTTTGAGCTACAAAGGCTTACTAACCCCCCTTGTTGGTTGTGCAGATCTTTTTCCCACTTGGACGACTCTCTCTAATGATATATGGAGCACTCGCTTCTCTTGTATTTAGTGCTTTCATCGTCTATGACACCGATCATCTTATCAAGCGGTATAGCTACGACGAATACATCTGGGCTTCTGTCGCTCTCTACCTTGATATAATCAATCTGTTTTTGGCTTTGCTTACACTATTCAGGGGCCTCGAAGACTAGAAGATATATGGCCCATGCCCCTTGCAGGTTTTGATTCAAGTATTCATACTCTGTACTGTGGATATTTGTTCTTGTAAATAACGAATATCGTAAACCTTTGTAAAGCAAAGAAATTACTGTGTGCGTGCTAGAGTCAAGAAATTCATTCTATAATGGCAAGGCCTTGTCATGGTGCCCAACCACTTGGGGCATTATTGAAGTTTCTTGGTATGTTGCGAGGAAAACTACTATGCATTCAAGATAGAATATTGCCTTAATGCATTGCCACTTAAGTGGCATTGAGGTGGAGAGTTGCAACTTGCACTTACAGTGCATGAATAGATCAAGACCATGACTTTAATACCGAAGTGGCATTGAGGGGGAGAGTTGCACTTTAATGCATGAATAGACGAAGAACATGACTTTGTATAACATTTGAGCAACTCCAAAGATTAGGTAGTGTTTCAAAGAAAATCAAGCTTTTAATGGCCGTTCAATGAATGGGACTTGCAAAGACTTCTTAGAAGTTTAGTAGCATGCAAAAATGGGTGAAATTTTGGACAACATTTTAGTGGGGGTGCTTGAATCATTTTAACCCACAAAACGGAGGTTTGTTAGTGTACGGTATTGTTGTGCCATGCATCATATTTCCTTAGGCCATACACCAACACCAACACCAACACCAACACCAACACCAACACCAACACCAACACCAACATAATCAAATTTAAGATGAAATATTATGAAGCACTTTTTATTGTTTCCAATTATGGTTTTCATATATGGAATTTTGTTTTCCAACTTCCATTATGGTTTCATGTTCATGGAAATTTACATGAATTTACTTCGAGATGAGTAATCTGCAGATGAATTATGGCTTTTTGTCCATGGAAATTTCCATGAATTCACAGAGGAGGAATGTGCAAATAAAATGACACAGATGGCAATAACATGGAGAAGAAATTGTAATGTTTGGTGTATGGCATGAAAAGTATGGTGGTGTTCGCATTACTTCTCTTCTAGCCAGATGCTTTTATTAAAACAACATGGATCATTCTCTCTTAGTCGTAAGATACTTTCATGAAAGCAATGTAGAGATGAACAATGCTCTCTTTTAATGAAGGTGACATAGAAACATCATAGATTTTTATTTTTTTAAACTTCGTTTTGTGCCTCCTAACCAAGGATGCTTTCATGCCATATGCTATCTTCATAATTTTTCATACATGGGATTGCAAGAAGTTGGGAGATGCTTTCGTGCTTTACACCATGCATTACAATTTCCTCATGGATGTGATTTGTAGCTTGGCAAGGAATAGTCCACAATCATGGAAAGATGTTTTTATGTTGTATATCATATGTTACAATTTCCTCATAGATGTGATTGAAGCTTCATAGGGAATAGTCCACAATCATGGAAAGTTCAAGCATTAGGTTTTTTTGTTAATTTATTTGCATGTTGTGCAAGCATTTTTTGAGGGTTCTAGATTGAAGCTTTTTTTTTTTAATCGAGCATTTTTGTAACCCACTATATTGAAGCTTGTTTTAATATTGAGCAGCATTGTTTAGTGCAAAATTTTTATTGAAGTGCATCTTTATATTGAGTAACTTTTTATAATATAAAGAAATAGTTACTTTTCTTTTTGCTATATGGTTAATTGTGTGGTGCATTTCTTTGAAGGGTATAGTAGTGTCTCCAAAAAGATAATGGACTTGATATGCTTTCTTTCATAGGCTCATTTCAATGGTAATGAGAAATATCGCAAACTAATTGTTTATGAAATGTAATAATATTGCAAATGGCTGTGTTTTAGGTTCATAATTGAAATGATGCACCTAGTTTTGGCAATTTATAGGTTATCCAAGCCTTTCGCTTTTGCTTTATAAGCTTGGATGGATGAGAGGAAGAAATGGTCATATTGAATAGGTCGTGATGAGATTAGTGGATGATGGGTTATGATAAGACTTATGGTTGATATTTGTTAATCTAGCTAGGAGGAAAGTGAACATTGATTCATATTAAAGGATAACATTGTGTATACACAACAATTAGTGAGATTTATGCCATCAAATATCCTTTCGTTTAAATTATGTGATTGTAACTCGCTTAAATTATATGATTGTAACTTGCATGTTATGTAATTATAAGTAGCTAAATGAACTTGGGAAGCATGTAGGTAGTTGAAAGGGTGAGTAGAGGAGAGAGGAGTACAAGAGCAAGAGCTATGGATGTTCAAAAAATAGCAAGATTGGTGTGGAGGAACTTCCAATGATCGATGTGTGACATCTATCTTTCATTATTCTATGATGGTAAAGACTAAGGGATAAAGATAGAAGTAATGGGCAGTCACCACCTATAGTGTACAAGAGAGTGGGTGTCAAGCATCAAATGAATACATGTGGCTAGCCATAGGTAACTGTTACCCCCAACAATGTCCACTTCAAGGTGGATGTGCTTATAGTGAGGAGAAAAGTACAATCTGTATATATGAGTACAACTAGGTGAGGAAAGACATCATATATTATGCCAACCAACCAACTTAAAATATTTCATGGGGAGTCTTAGTGAGCATATCAATGGGATTCTCATCTATAGAGGTTTTGATAAGTTGTATGTGGTTATCCTCAATCACCTTTAATGAAGTAATAATGTACCTTGATATGCTTCGTCTTTGCATGAAAGATTGGATTGTATGCAACTGGATGACACTCATAGGATCCAAATGCAAGGTAAAAGAGTTATAGAAGTAATATCAAGGTTTGCAAGTAGACGACCCAACTATAGTGTCTCCTTGCAAGCCTTAGTAACTATAATATAATCAACCTCAATAGTAGTAGACAAGGTAGTGCATTTATGCACCCTAGACATATGACAAGTATTTTGGTTGCTATAGCAATGGCATAAGTTTGTAGTGTCCTTAAGGCATGCTACCATAGCTTTTACGACGTTCTAATGTTGTTGGCTAGGTGTTGCCATGTAATGAACTACAACTCCTATTGTAACTGTGATATCAAGTCTAGTGCCTATCATCATCTGATTGGCAACGATCCTCCCAATTGACACCCACTATGGATGTATATGGAAGCTTATCTATCTCAACATTTTCATCATCCGACTGGAAACAATGTGCCCGATTGACCTTCACATGAGAAGATAAAAGGGGTATCAATGGGTTTACCACCTTACATACAGAATCACTCAAGTATCATGTGAATGTACTACTTCTACAAGTAAAGAAGTGCCTTAGAGAGATTGTGCATATGATAAGTAGGATACATCTCCATCTCAAAGCTCCTCTGGGCTAAGTCTTTCAAGTATCCAACTCATCATGAGCATTGCCAATAAATATATCATCAATAGAGTAGCAAAATAATAAGGCTACCATCACGAGCCTTCTTTGTGTAGAGACCTGGATCCATAACCATTAGGAAAAAAATGAACAAATGGGCCTTTTAGTCTCTCTCTCTCCCCCCCCCCCCCCCTCTTTTCCTCCTTAAAACAAGGAAAAGGGAAGAGAAGAATAGTAAATTAATCCTCTTCTCTCCACTTTAATTTCAATCTCGTTTTCCCTTTTGTATATTATTTACAAAGATATACTCAGATTCTCTCTCTCTCCTCATTCAAGAAGTCTTTTTCAACCAAATTTTATATTAAAAAAGGGAGTTAGTTGTAGGAGTGGTGCTTCGTTTTCAATGCAAAATGATTAGTAGATACGAGATAATTGATTTTTTAATCGAGAACAAGGATAATAAAATCTGAGAAGTTTCTTTTAAGATATTTTGGGATTTTTATATATTCTAGCTTTTGGGTTTTTTTAAAACCTACCAGTCAAATTTCGTATTTTTAAAAAATATTTTTGGAGGTAAAATAGAAATTTTTAAAATACAAAAAGTATTGGACATCCCTACTCTCTAAGCTACTTTCCCCCATATCTATACTCTCTCATGGTTGTATTGTGACCTCCTCTCTGTGTTTATGCAACCTTCATTAACATAGTGAAATACTTACACCCTCCTTTCCATTGGCACCTTTGTGTGCCTCTCTGTGCATCTCCACTCTACCTCCTGTGTGACAAACCAAGTAGGCTCCCTATTTCTATTAATAGTAAAATGAATACAGGAAAGGAGCTACATATTGAGGTAGAAATTGAATATGGCCCATTATTCAAAAGAATCCAATGTACTAGTGTCATTAGGGGAGTTTTGAGGTCTCGAAAATGCCTTTTAGGATGTGGAGAGAGAGTGCTCTAGACCAATAAGAGCAAAGCCTCCGTAACGGAACTTCTATTTTAAAAAAATTAAAAAATCATTTTACAAAAATATATAAATATGATAATATTACGAATTTGTATTTTTATTATGTATTTTTAGTCTCTTATATTCGTGATTATGACATCTTTTGCATTAATGGCATAGAGTCTCGGCTACTTTTATTTAATGATGTTTCTAGATTAATGATAATGACTGATGTAATCGAAATTCAAATTGGTGAAAAGCATGGCGCTCAGTTTTTTCCCTCCTTTCTTTTATTCCTCTATTGTTTTTCCCTCCGTTATGATAGCCTAGTCCTCTCTCTCTCTCTCTCTCTCTCTCTCTCTCTCTCTCTCTCTCTCTCTCTCTCTCTCTCTCTCTCTCTCTCTCTCTCTCTCTCTGTGTGTGTATGTGTGTGCATGTATCTCTCTCTTCTACCATGGATACAGAAATTCGACCTTCAACAAGGCGTCCAAGCTCCCAAATCACATCCATATCAGTGTTTAACTCATTCCAAACTGATGGAAGATGGATTCCTACTATCATTAGCAAAGGTAGTTGGATCACCATGCAACAAGCAAAACGTGGAAAAAGGCAAAGACATGAGAGCTCGTTTATCTCTGCTTGGAAGGGCAGAATCCGAGATTTTAAGCTTGGAGCAAATAAGAATAGTATCAAAGAGGTACTAGTGCAACATGTGTTCATGCATAGAGAGCTGTGTTTGAAACCTGGATCTTCAAATCTTCCAATGCATAGACCAATTTGTAAGAATTTGATTCTTAAAGTTTTTCCTTTCTTAAACATGGTTTAGGTTTTTCCATTATAATATTTGTTTGTCTTGTAGATGTCTATCCCTCTAATCTTGAGGAATGGCAAACAGTGGAATCTATTATTGATGTTATTGATGTTATACATGGTTCAATTGGAGAAGAAATGTATAGAGGTAGAAAGAAGACAGAGCTTGCAGAGAATGGAATATTCTTTTATGACCATTCTTATGTTATTCCTATGCGGCATTGTCAATGGGGATCAATAAAACTCCTTCCTTTGCCAGATTTTTCAAGCTTTGAGTGGCCTTTGCCAAGTCCAGCTACTAGTGAGGGCTATAGATGTAAGATATTTTCTGAGATCCAGAAAGCACTAAAATCTAATATCTCAAGTAGGCTAAGCAAAGTTACTTTATTTATGCCTATTAATATATTTATTGATTTCTTCTCTAATATGGAGATAAGAATAACAAAAACCATGCTTTCAGTGAAGAGACTAACATATGATCATATCATACAATTTGTTGATGAAGGATGGGATACAAGGACAGAAGGAAAAATTATATGTAAGATAGATCAAGACTCTATAGCTTGTAAATATATGATTGCTACTCAAAATTTTATCCTTAGCTTTTACTATAGTCGATGGCATTTTGTTGGTAGTAGTCTAGTTGCTTTAGACCAGAATCTTAATGATTTCAGCAAGGATCCTATTGTGGATCTTGATATTTGGTTCAACGAGGATATTATTGCAATCTTAAATATCAGAAAATCATGTACGCTACATCAAGTGAGGATGGATTTACAAAATGAAGACATTGAACTACCATGCTCCTTTGTATTCCAACTTGACAAGAAACGAGTAAGTTTTCACATCATATTATATCTACTTAGATGTATATCAAGATCTCACTTTCTAACTAACAAACATTTGTAATTTATTTTTTGCAGATATCGAAAAGGAGATAAAATAAAAGACACTGCAATGACATTCAAGAAAAGATATCTTTACTATCAATATAAAATACATGTACAAATTTTGTAGCAGATGTCTATCTGCCATCTCTATGAGATATACAAGGGCTGAAGGGCAAATTTCTATATATGAAGGCCTACAAGGCGATATGGCAAAGCTATTTCTTTTTTGGAGAACTATCCTTTCTAGGAGTCCTTTTGCCTTTCTTTGATGTCTTGGGTATAGAAGGTGTTGAAGCTGTGGATTTGCCTTCCGTGGTTATAGGCACCGCATCTCCTTCATGGTGCAAATCCCCACCAATCTCTGTTGTTGGTTGTATACAATTGACCATTATATACTTCAAGAGCTTTTCTCTGATGTACCAAACATGCTCAGATGTATAGCAATCCTTCGAAAACTGTCACACATTTATAGAAAAAAGAGTTTTAGTTCATTATTGTTCTTACAATAGACTATATTTTTATCATCAATGGACTATTTGCAATTAATATCTATCTTAAAGTTTAGCATCTTTCATATTACCTTTACATGTTTATCATCATTAAGATAAACAAAGTTAACCATTCTTCTAGCATTTGCAATCACCCTCCAGCCACAAGAATGGCTATCATCCTGATCGGGACACTGCAACCACCAACACAAAGTAAAACTATAAAGAGGACGAATGGTAGTTCATAGAATAAACTCATGTTTCAATTATTTTAATGAATAACTTACCGCAACTTGTCTATATTGCATTGTTGCAAGCAAATCAGATGGCATAGGGGGTCTTTTCTCTAGCTCTTCAATTAATCTTTTGGCACCTCTGTATATAAAATATGTTGAAATTTAGAGTACTTACAAAAAAAAGAATTGAAATATCAAGGAGCCCTTGGATAATATAACTTACAATTTAGCATTTCCATGGCTTCCTTTCATAGAGTTGATTAAAAAGCATTGCTTATCCACAAGGTCTATTGCAATCAAGCTCCAATGAGAACTAAAAGCAATCATATCTCAACAAATTAGTAGGATAAAATCTCAAAAACTCTAATAGAATATTGAATCACTTACTTTTCATTATATGGAATTAAAAGCAGCTCCAAAGTATCGAAGTCAATCAAATTGAGCCAATGCTCAATAAAACTTGCATCAAGCTCATTCCTCATAAAGAATGAGATAGATGGATCAAAAACCTCAATTTTTTGTTGTATATCCAAAGGAAACTCATGCATTATACACCTAGAAAAGGCATAGAAATAGTGAGTATAAACAAGAAAAATCTTATTGCTAAAAAAATATCAAAAAGTATAAGTAATTATGGATGGACATACCTTAGGCCAGCAAGAATAAGACTGTCATTTACTTCTCTTCTTTTATCCTTAAGAATCTGAACACATGCAGCATCAAAGGAGATAACCTCAGTTCTTTTGCCTAAGTCACCAAGTAAGAAACAAAACACACTTAATCCTTTTGGATTAGCTGCTTCAAGAAGGGTGGCTAGCTCATTTTCAAATAGTTGCTCTATTTCCCTTTCTTCAACCCTTTGCCTCCTATACTCTCTCCATTTATCTGCTTGTTCCTCTTTAGCCTTCTCCTCTTTTTCATGTTGCCTTGTATCCTTCTCATGGGTGACATCCTCAACCCTGACACCAGAATCATCTTTCTTTCTTCTAGCTGGGGGCACATTAAGGATATTAAATGTCTTCATATCAGTGAGGGGAATTGGCTCAAGGACCTTTGAAAATCTATATCTTAGCCTCCTAAGAATTACCATGTCCGTGTCCATGAGTGTGAGCCTATGAGCATGAGCAGCACAAATGTAGTCATCTTGGAAAAACTCAATTAGAAAATCCTCTGTGGCTTCTTGTATACAATTAAGAGCTGTTCTTGTCCATCTGAAACTATCCAAACTATATATGTCACAAATTTCCCTGACAAGCCTCTGAAAAGACAACTTTGGAATTGCATTGTCAAGAGCATTTACTGCCTTCCTAATCTCCCTTAGACACCTGACATTTTGAGAAAACCTTCTCCTTGGCTTTGACTTTCTAGAGAGCTTCTGAGGCTTTGAAGACTGATGAATCTTTGATGCTAAATCCCTAGGATCAATCTTCTCTTTTCTTGTTGTTGCCTTAGTCCTAGCCATCTGCCAAAAAAACATATGTTACTTCTTCTCCAGCATGTAAAGCAAAACGCGAGTCCCAGACAAGAGTTATCTATGCTGCATGGCGTTTTCTCGTATCAGCTGAATTTTTCTCGAGCTGTCTAGTGAAACGCGAGTGTCAAGCAAGGCGCCTCCTTGCAGCTGCTTCTTTTCGCGTTTCACCAGACTTGTTGTCCATTGTGTCCAGTGAAACGCGAATTTAAGCCATAAAACCTGCTTGAAGTACCTTATTTTCGCATTTCACCGGACAGCTCATAAATAGCATAAAAATTGACAAAACCAAGAAAAAAGAGCTTTGATCCAAGGAAAGCTTTTAAGATTACATAAAATATCCACAGAATTAGGGAGGAAATTTGAAGATTTCCTTAAATATCCACAATATTAAGGAATGCTTTCACTGTGGAAAAAATTCTTTTGTAGTAGTCATAAGCTAATAATAACATAAAGGATTAAGGAAAAGTATCAAAACAATGCATTGAATGGAGCTTGTTATTGAAAAGCAAGATGCAGAAACCATACCTTCTTTTTAGCTTGTTCTTCACAATCTCAGCCTAAAGATGACAATATGCTCGAAGGTTTGCTTTGTTGGGGAAGCAGTGAAATGCTTGGAGATTGGAAGGAAATGCTTGGAGACTGGAAGGAACACCAAAAACAAAGATAGAATAGCGATGAAATGCGATGAAAGGTGAAGGCGGTGAATTTGCATGGACTCAACGTTCTTCGCAAAGTGTTAATAACACACATGTGACGTACTCTCGCTTACCGAAATTTTTTATTTACTTGGAAAAGGATTATTTAACACACGTGTGACGTATTTTTGGAAAAAGAGAATGCGCACGTCTTCTGAGGAGTTTATTACGCTGTGTTAAGTCAGACACGTGTACACGTATTTTTCCATTATTACACAAACTTTTTCGTTGGAACTATCACCACATGCTTAACGGCCGATATAAAAGCATTTCAAACCCATTTCTCCGACATTGTCTTCTTCTCTGCCAAAATTTCGTCTCGACTTCCCTTCAAGGTCCTTGCTTCCTGTGTGGAGAGCAGTTCAACAATCTTTGATAGGTAACAAATTTTTTTATTACAAGCATTTTAACAAAATAAATTTGATTAATATAGAAAAAATGTTTTATAACACTTGAACAATTAAAGATGTTATGTGCTTTCTATCTTTCAAAAGCAGCATAGCTTTTCCAAAAATGATTTTATCATCAATTTGTGTGTTTTCATAGAATTTATTTATTGTTCATGTTTCTTTTCTTCATTTGCAATTTTTGACCGGTGAAACGCGAAACAATGTCTCTGTTGATGATATTTTGCTTAGTATCGTGTTTCACCGGCCACATATTAGAATAATTTTTGTCTTCAAGCTAGTGTCCGATGAAACACGATTCCTTCACAGGCATTTGCCTTACACACTTGAATTTTCGCGTTTCACCGGTCAACTAAAAAATTCTCCTTTTTTGATTTTTTTGTCTTGGAAAATCAATGTTGGGGCCTCTTTCCATGGTTCCATCTTGTTTTATTGGATATTGGTTCTATTCTGCTTTTTTTTTTCAGGGATAAATATTTTTCTGGTCAAGATGACAAAGAGGAAGCTATCTCTGGAAGGAATGGATGAGGAGGAGATAATTGAGACATCTGATGATAGGCTCTTTGATTTTTTACACACTACTGGAAATTCTTCCAAGTTTTGCTATATCAGGGAAATTTTCAATGTTCCTTTTGATTTGAAGGAGTTATTGGAGGATCTTGATGATAAACTTAAGGAGTACATATGTTTTTATGATAGACATGTGCAAGTTTTGGAAGTCAATGGATTTGTTCATTATAGTGATGTCATGGAAGCCACCAATACATCCAGGTCAACTTTGCTAGGCAGGTTCAACCTCATTGATGAGGAATTCAGAAAGAAAGAAACATGTTGCCCTTTCCACAGGTATCAACACAATGCCTTCTGATCCACAAGGACGTTGGATATATTGTGTATCTTCAGTACATGGAAAATTCTTCTCCAGATATAAACCAACAGAGAAAGCTAGAGGATATTGCAAGTATGGATAAGGAGGTCGAAGAGAAGGAGGAGATGTTCCAAGAAGATGTTGAGAATCAACTTGTCCAAGGTTTTGATGTAGGTTTATTCAAGAGTGACAATATCACAATGGTGGAAGAAAAGGAGATTGAGCCAAGTGCACAGGTTGATGAAGAAGGTCATCTTGCCTGTGTTCCAACATTTCCCACTTATCTTATCAACAAGAAGAGATATGTGTTGCTAAATGATATTCAACATCTTTTTGATCTTAGAAAAGATTATTGCTTAGCAATCCTTGCAGGTTGGGGCAAAAATGACATGAATTTTATAGGTTATGAACAAGAACCACTAGCAAGTCTTGATGTTGAGGGAGAGAATTTCCAAGATAGCTCTATAGCCTTACATACATGTATTAATCAGATCATAGAATACGAAAAGGGGGGGCTACCTACAGAAGAAGAGTTCTTGCAGGTCCAGAAGAAACTTCATATTGATGATGTAGGGTATGAAGAGAGATTGAAGTCTCCATCAGATGAGAAGCCCAAGAGTTCAATAAATCTTTATGATGATAGTCTTCTTGAAGAAGATGAACACCCTAAGGTATGAAATATAATTCGAAGTTACCCATTGAGTTTATGTTAGACTTTATTATGCATTATAGATAAATATCTTATATCTTGTACTGTTGTAGTTTGTTCTATAGATTGAGATTGAAGATCTGGACAACTTTCTTGGAAGGGCCAAGGGCTCTAGGCCAATGAAGCTTGGAAAAAATCAAAGCCTTGGCCATTATATTGGAAACTTAAACAATCAAACAATTATAATATATCATAGTAGATTGTCAAGCTCTCCAAGTCTACCAATGATGGCTTTGAGAGCTATCTCAAAGGTAATTGGATCTCAAGTTTTCAGCAGAGGTTTGGACAAGATCATTTTGGTGGAGAAGGAAGAAGCCATAAGAGTTTTTGGCTTTATGCCTGGATACAGTGGATCTAGAGCTGGATATTTTGGAGTTCTTGGCTCCTATTTGCTCTCTTATGTAGGAGATAGTAAGAATTTGAAGCTTCTTCCAGGCTATCGAAAACAAGAGTTTTTGAAATACAGAGGTCTTATTGAGTGGGATGAAACAAAAGATTCCTCTAGAGGCCCTGTCGAGCTACCTAAAACCAAGGACTCCTCTAAAGGCCCTGTTGAGGTGCCTGAAACTAAGGACTCTTCTGCAACACAATCAGACTAGAAGATGCCAAAGATTAAGGGTTTCTTGAAACCCATCTTTTCCCAACTCTTTGTTTGGTTTGTAACCATTCTGTAAATCTTTGCTTTGCGCAAGAATTTAAATATCTATCTTTTCTTCTTTGGGTAACAATTTGTATAGTCCTTGCTAAAGATGATGTATTGCTTGATGTGGTTGTATCTTTAAGCTTGAATTTATGCCAAATTTGTCGATAGAACCATTGAAAGACCTCTAATAAACTGTTGGCTTTGTGTCTTCCACCTCCATGTCTTGTATGTCTGAAATATTTTGTTCTTGCTTGATAATGTGATTTTTCCATACCTTGGGTTGACCAGATAAATAGAGATCCATATTGTTTAATAAAGTATGGAGCATGGTTGTATAGAATATGCTGCATAGTCAACAAATAAGGTTATTAAAAAACATTATATGATGATGAAGAAACAAACATATACAAACTTCTTACCATATAGTGAGTAAAGTGTTGATCACCCCAAGCTTCTGTCATCGCCTTTTTGAAAAGGTTCAATTGGTTTTTAAAGTCTTTGAGATCATCATCATTCCATTCAGTCTTATCACAATAAAAAAACACTTTGTCTAGTATTTCCCAAACTTTAGCTTTTCTATTTCGAGCTTGTCCATTATCAGTGTGATCCTTAACTGCATTATGTAGGGATTTCCACTGATTAAATTTAATAGTTGAGCCACCATTTCTCGAGTTTATCTTGCCAAGTCTCCCATGAAAGCCTAGAAACCTTCTAACCTTCACTCCACCAATAGATGGTTTTTTTGGGACACAATTACCATCCTTAGACTTTTGAAGATCTGGTTCAATAATAACATTGCCACCATGCAAACCAATTGCAGAGAGAACTTTTTCAACCTTTGTTATAGCTTCTGTTCTAGTTGATAATGGCTTCAACTTCCATGCAAATCCTATATAGAGATGAACAAGCTTTTCGATTATCCTGCAAAGTGCATGAAGTGTACAAATATGGGCATTCGCTAAAGGAATGTCCAAGACTGGTTTAAACTGTGGATCCTTATTGTGCCTAGAGGGAGCTCTATTCCAATTGCTTGAGTTTAACTCTACAGCTGGTGACATGCAGTATAAGCAAGGAAATCTCAAGTTAGCTCCCTTTGATACATTATACATACATTTGAGTGTCTTTAGGTCACCAGCTATGTGCCACTCAATCCTGTAGTTCCCTAATCCTTCAACAAATAGTTCTTCTCCTGCTTGTTGCCTTTGAATAACATTAGGTATTGATGTTTGATGAAAAACCCAATATAGTATATCAAAATTCTCAGTAAAAATGCTCCTAGCCACCAGATGTTATATTCAGATTGAACACTAAATGATGTTGAGTGATTGCAATGACTTGACGAAAGTGCTCTATTCATCAAGATGATAGAGATTCTCTCCAATTTTTTACATTTCAGAATCTCACTTTCATCAAGTTTAATCACAAATCTAGCCACTCCCTGTGCCTCTGCTACTGACAAGTCATAAAATTTGATCATTAAGCATTGTAGGGTGGGCAAGTCAAGGAAAATATTGTTAAATTCATTGAATGTAACCTCCTTTTTCTTGCCCTTGAAGCTAGCCTTGATATGAAAAGGCTCACCTAGAATCTCCATCACTTTGTTATTAACTCTCTGTCTGATAGTCCTAACCACAAATGGTTTCGGAAGTATGCAATTGTGTACCTGTCCTTGCTTCATATTTGATTGTAAAAGTTGGAAAAGTTGCATATAAGCATCTCGACTGATACCAATACTATCCAGTGTCTTCTGTACTAACTCAGAATCCAAAGAATGATCCTTCACAAATGACTCCAAGCATTGTTTCTTTGCCTTTTTAAATTTCTTCTTCTCCAAAATATCCTTTGAAACCACTAAAGGAAGAAGATGATAATAAAACTGAGCTGATTTTAAAGAATCTCTTTCACTTGCATTTGGTTGTAGAAGAGATCTAAGCAAAATTAACATCACAAATCAATGCAAGTAGTTTAAATAAAACCATATTTAAGATTTTTCAAGTGAAAAAAAATATACCTTGCTGCTTGGATTCTTTTACCACAGCCTCCTCCTCCTCGTTTGAGATTCTCAATATTTTTAAGAGCTCTTTGTCGATTTCAAAGGCCTAATAAAGTTTGCTTTTGTTGATAAGCTTTGATACGCTTTTCCAATGAATGAATTTTTTGTTGACAATCCTCTAGCTTCTGCAACAACTCTATATTGTGTTTCATCAAAAGATGATTCTCTAGTCCAAGGATATCCTTTTCTGCAACAAGATTAAGTGTATAACCTAAAAATCCATTGTAGCCATCACCAATAAACCTCATTAATGACGAGCTATTATAGAAAGGAGGAGTGCTATTTCTGCTAGGATCTTTGGGATATAGCTTTCCATCTAACCAAAGATCAATATTCTTCTTTCCTTCAAACCTCAGTATATGTTTCATAGACTCTGTAACCATGATAGATTTTGTTCTCTTTCTTATCGGTTCATACTCACTATCCAACTCAATATGAAGATGATAGAGATGTCTTTTATGAGAGCTACAGAGATCATTAGATGATTGATCCATAGCTGAGTTACAAAGATCATTGGGTGATTGATCCATAGCTAAGGATATGATTAGAAGCAAGAACGAAAACAAAGAATAGACTAATAAGGAGGAGAAAAAAAGAAGAGAGAAACCATGGAGAAACGATGGAGGGAGGCAATCGAGTATCCACCAAAATTCAAATTGAATATTACTTTTCACTTTAATGAGGAGAGGTAAGATCTTCATTATGACAACCTTGCCAACTTTATGGCAACCTAGATTTCTAGGTTTGATGTGACCACGAGAATATCACGACAATGACTTATTAACGAATTTTGATATTTTAACTTACCAAAATATAAACCTTTTAAAAATTCTATAAAATGATTTTATTTCCTAAATTGTTTTCTCTCTCTAGGATCTCTTACAGGGCGTTTTCGAGACCTCAAAACTCCCCTAATGCAACCCTCAAGTTGTGTAGAGTTACAGGAAAATGGGATTGAAACATGTGGACTTATGGGTTGATGGGGGAATCTACCCAATTGACCCCTTGAACAATGGACCTCCTGCTTTCTCAAGCAGGAATCACAAATTTGTTGAAGTATGTGCGCGAGGGTGAAAATGGGTTGCTTGATTACATTAGGCGGCTCAATGATCAAGCATTCAAAGTATTTACAACTTGCTAATCAACCATAAAAATTTGTCATGATATGATCGTTACACATCTTTATATACAACAGCTCATGGGATGTGGTACAGCTGAATGACACTATAATTCAACAAAGCAATCAAATTATTTCAATGCAAAACACTATCTATGACATTGGTATCTCATATGATGAGGCAAAGGCACAATTGGATGACCTAAGAAAGATCAACAGCAATCTAACACAGGAGCGCAAACAAAAGAAGAAGCCAATCAATGAGTTAATTGTGAATAGCGGCTAGTGGAAGTGACGATCAAAGCATGCAAGGGAGCTCATAATGAGAACCTAGGTGAGGGTGAGGTTGGATCATGTATTAGTAGATTGTTGAAGGTAAATACATTGAAAAACACTTTGAGAAATCCTAAGTTTAAGGCTGTGAAGGAAAAGTGATTGAGTGCACATTAAAAGATGTGTCAAATGAGTTCTCAACTGTGGATGCACAATCCATTTGTGACAGGGTCGGTATTAGCACAGCAACTTACTTAAAGATATTCAAAGGTGTGAATGCTGGGTTTGGTCATGTGCTAAAGAGAAATAGAATTGTGCCACTTCCTCAACCTTCAAAGTTAATAAAGGCCCGACGACAACTTAATACAAAGGTTTTGGAGGTGATAGGAGATCCCATGCATGTTCAATGCATGGAAACACTAAATGTTGGAACCAAAAATGCATATGAGGTGAAGTTCACTGAAAACAATTACTATTTAGATTTGTACAAGGTGCGGTCAGTAATGGTAATGTACTACAATATATCTATTGAGGAATTTAATGGTAAATTGCAGTTTGTTATAAATTTGGATGAAAGTGAGATCGTCAAAGGAGTAAATCTTGAAAGAGTTAGTGTAACTTTGATTAATAGAGCTTTACAATTCAACAAGAACAACCTAGGGAACTTAGGTGTTACAATGCGAGCACCATGTGTGGTGGCTCACTGCATTTGAAGTTCCTAAGGAAATATTTGGGGTGCTGCAACTGTTCTTTATGCACACAAGCATTCCAAACATCATCGATCACATCAGGAACATGGTGAGATGCTCTCGATTGAAGGGTATGGTAAACACTTGGTTGAATGGCATCTTGCAAGAGACTTGAAAACTTTTAAAATGCATGTGTGGAATCTCCAATGGTGCAAATATAAATAATCCATGCCTATATTTCTTAACAAAGAGGGTGGAAGGAAAGGATAGATTGAAGAATTGGCAAAGGGGGGTGACAAGTGGTGCACCGACGCACAATAGATAAGATCCCACTTGGAAGCCCATCTTCAACATTCCATTGGATCGTATTCGTATTTTTTCAATGCATGCTTTTCTCAGAATCATGGAGAAACTTGTATATGAATACATTTTCTTTACTTATAGCATGCAACCAGAAAAAGAAGCCACTGCAACGTGTAGGAATGTGGAGCAAGTGCTATCAGAAATTGGACTACACAAGCATCATGTGACGATTGAAAAGCTGGTAACTTGCCAAAAAAGCCTTGCTTTGGAGGAGCAAAGTCTAGGAAGTTTCTCTCAACACCCATACCCATCAATGAGGAAGGGAATGTCATGGTTCGTAGGCCGCAAGTCTACGATGGGTGGAAAAAATTGCATTTTGCACTTCTTGATTAAAGTAATGGAGGAAAAACATCGGATTTT
The DNA here is from genome assembly GCF_053477565.2 of Lygodium microphyllum. Taxonomy (NCBI): domain Eukaryota; kingdom Viridiplantae; phylum Streptophyta; class Polypodiopsida; order Schizaeales; family Lygodiaceae; genus Lygodium; species Lygodium microphyllum. The sequence goes on along the minus strand of NC_141159.1, from coordinate 91,382,705 downwards.
GGTCCACAAAGGGATGAAAAATTTACATTAGATAGTGCATGGTACATAACAAAGAAAAACCGATCATGGTGGAGGGTTGAATGGTAGCAATCCAATGATCCAATTGCTATCTTGGTGGTATAGGATTATAGTAGCGAATGAAGCTAAACTCTCACAAAAGAGACAAAATGAAAGTGCTAATGAATCGGCTGCAAACATGATGGAATCACGTCGTGTCACTAAAAGAGTGCGTTATAAAGCCTCAAGTGCCAAAGAAAACCATACCAAATGGCTAGAAACAAAGCTTTAACAAGGCAGTAAATGGGTTCAAAGAGAGCTAAGATAGTAAGATGAACAATGTGTTCAGTGTGAATGCAATTCATAGTTTAAGAGAGAAAGAGAGAGTGTGCATCTATGTGAGTGAGTCTTACAGTTTAGGGTTATATAAAAGAGGGTTTTGCTTTCTATCTTATTCATTGAGTTCTCACATATCTTGTTGTGCAGGAAAGATGGCTAGGCCTAAGGTAGTTGCAAATAAGCTTCTGCGCAGAGCCCCATATCATGTTCAACCCCTTGGAGCATCTACTAGCTCAAATGCACCCCCTTTTCAACCTAACCCAGCTTCCTCAAGCCACCCTCACAAGGGTCCTCCTCAGCATCGCCACAAGAAACACAAGTGGAAGCTAGGTACAGTGGCCCTGAGAGAAATCAGGAGGTATTAGCATTCTTTTGATCTCATCATTCCGAAGGCGAGCTTCTCGAGACTTGTTCACAAGATTGTGCAAGACCTCTACCACACAGAAAGCAGGAGGTGGTTTTTGGCACAAGGTCAGGATAGACCTGATCAATTTATAAAAGAATGTCTTCATGCTCTACAGTGTGTTGCACATGCAAAGTGCATCACTATAACTCCCAAGGACTTCCAACTTGTAAGAAATCTTCAAGCAGTGAAGGATGCATTCGTTCCAATGGAATGAACACAGTTTGTAATGTTATCTTTTTTGCCATAGTTTCTCCTCGTGCATTGGATATATGACTATGTCCCAGTGCAAAACTATTATATGCCCCCTTAAAATATAAATTAAATCTTTACTCTTGTCCTTCGCTCTCAACTTTGACTATGCATCTTCGCTGTATTTTCAACTCTTACTTACAGTTTTTGCTAGCACTATCAATTTCAATAGGAAAAACATGCAAAAATTTGTCATTTCTTGTTGCAGACTTTACTCCTAATGCCTCTGTATAGTCTATGTGGTGCAAAGCTTCTAAGGGCCAGTAGTCGTGATGTTGATTTCTCAATTATCAATCCATCCATAATTTTGGTGTGGGATAATTTTTAAAATATTAAACTGTATCGGAATGCGATGAAACTTCACACAGGAAGTGGCTCCAGACGCTAGTTTGGACCAAGGATTTTTAGGATACGAGCTTCTCATCCCAAAAAGATCTTTTCATAAGGTTGTTCGGGAAGTTATGAAAGACTTGGAGCTGAAAGGGATGGAAAGAGTTTGGGCACGAGCGCGGGATGGCCCACCAACAGCAAGAAGGTGGACTACCGCAGCTCTATGGAGGTCCTACAAACGGCTGTAGAGAGCGGCTCTGCAAAGGGGTTTCTCATCGACTTGTTCGATGATATACATCTAGTAGCCAACTATGCAAAGCACATCACAATCACAAATAAAGACATGACCTTTATCGTTCACGGCTTCGACACGGCAAGGGGACTGCTCCATAGGTTATGAGATTAATGGTGCAAGGTTTTGTAATGAGTGTTATAGCACCATAGCATCTTGGAAGGCCAAAACATTTTGTATACTCTATCACATAGGAATATTATATATATATATATATATATATATATATATATATATATATATATATATATATATATATATATATATATATATATATATCATGTGATGTGTATTGAATTCAAATAATTGAGTAAGGTTATTTTGTTTTGTTTCTTGAAATGCACGACTTTTAATTTTTGTTTAATGTACGCACACATCGAAAGTAGTAATACGTACGAAGACGAGTTACGTTATTTCCTATGCACAATCGCAAGTGCAGTACTATGTGTTGACATAATTAAATTGAATTATGTTAACGTATGTGAATACGTCATTCACTTACCACACAATATCCTCACACTTACACGAACCTCACATTTATTCAATAAATATTTATTTATAGAGACAGAGTAAAATATATTATATTCATCAAGAAAAATACATGTGATGGCTGATAGTGATGGCTGATACAAAAATCCGATAGAAGCCAACAAGAACTCTCATTTGTTCCTTAGCCTTTTCATTGATGGAGAGGAGGGGCCAGCTTCCGATGAAAATATAGGTTCCTTCTTTGCTTCAAAAATGACACGCTCCCCCTTCAGCTCTTTCTCCAGGAGAAGCGGATCTAACACTTTAACAAGGTCACCTAATGTAGCAAGCACACACACACATTGCTCCACCATGAATTTGGTCAAACAAGTAAAGAAGCTTTGAGCACCACCTTCTCCAAGCTAGATGTCACAAGTATTGCTCGAAAAGATCCAAACTTGGTCAAAGCTCAAATTTTCATGATTTTTTTTTGCTCTCGTGGTGAGCACTTCTTATGGAAGACCACCAAGTCTGCAACAAAGTTGCCAATATACTCCTTCAGAGCTAATTCCTTCCGTCGATCCACATGCCGAGCTCCTCCTTGCCTTGATGCAAACTCATCTCTATGCATTATGTCCTAAATGACAAAGTCAAATAAAAAAATATAATTAGAAAATAACCTAGAGTTATCAAAAAGTGACAAAACTTAACGGTAGGGTGCATCAGGTCCCCTAGAGTCCACCGGTGAAATCTTGGCAAAAAATGATGCGTCTGGGGGCCCTAGACACCAGACTTTGAACAGGGAAGCTGCATGCATCATTTTTTGCCAAGATTTCACCAGTGGACTCCTGGGGACCTGATGCACCCTACCGTCAAGTTTCCTCGCATAAAAATATATGGTAGTTAGAAATCTCACCTTCTCCAGATCATCTTGTATCTTCATTTCCTCGTGTGTCAGCGAAGCACCTCTTTGGACAAAAGGATCTACAAACTCCTTGGTAGGAAGCTAGGGCCTTGGTCCAAACAGATCATACTATAGTGCTTCAAATTCAACATCTGGCACAAGGTAATCTTCTTCAACCGAAGATTATCCTGTGCTGCTATGATGGCACTCACTGTATCTAAGCTTGTGCCATCATATCTTCCAATCTCTGCCATCTTCAGATGCACATCCATGTAATCATAATCGATTAGGTCTTCCATCGAATCCCGGACTAGGATGGAAAACAACTCTTCTTCCTTCATTTACAAGTATTGTAGCACATCCGATAGAAGCAAGTACTGTACACCATCTACTTTAATGGGCATCAAGGAGGCAATATTGGGTTTATCGACTTATGGTAGTTGTTTTAAAGAAGATGGCACTATGAGAGCCAACCCATGCTCTACCACCACCCAATGTTCCTCTTCAACATTTATGAGCTCTTCAATCGGCTCTTCTCCCATGTACATGATAGCAATAACCTGTGGAGTTGTATCTTCATTGCTCTCCTCCTCTATGGATATATCCAATGCAATGAGGTAAATTGCCAATGCGCAATCACACTCCACAAGATCCAAAGGTGTTGTACCTAGTGCACTGCCCATGGGAATAGTGCATACTCTGTGCAAAGAATCCACGTGGGCTAGACACCTATTCACTACTTTTTGGTGATTCTTCCATGCTGCCTGAAATACCATGAGTTGTTCGAGGCACCCAAGTCATGTGAATCCCTCGATGGAGTATGTGCAGGTAGCAATGGTGCTTACAAAGTCTTCCAAATCCTAAAGGGGGGGGATCCAACGATGAGAGCATGCTTTCAAGGTTGAAGTTCTTAGAGAAAACCTGAAATATCTCATCACCCTGGCTAGCAAAGATAGTCTCGTAGATCCACTCATCAAAGTGTGCCCTAGCATCCATTGTAGCAGGTAGGAGGGATATGGTGGATGTAAATAGATGAAGAGAGAAAGTGTGAAATGAAACAATGAAACAAGAACTAAACTAGTTCGACCTTAAAAACCTTAAGTTTTAAACCATTAAGGAATGTTCACATATAATATTTAGTTATGGCTTTACTTAACATCTTTGTAAAGTTATCATGTATATGTAAATGTGCCGATGTGAAAAGTGTATAGAAAGTGTATGATTTTGCATAAATACCATAATTTTTAAATATTGCAAGTTTGCAAGCGACAATATTCTATTTGCCAAAAAAATCCAAAAATTTATAAGTGTTGGATATTACAACTTGTGGTGTTGGGATTTTTAGGGAGACTCTACGATTTCTAAAATATGTGGAGCCACACACTTTCCACTACTAATAGTATCCCCATCTCGGCTTCGAATTTTCCTACCATCTAGTTTAAAATAGAAGCTAGCAAGTGGATTCTGCATTAACATTGTAATTTCTTGGCGCATTATACTCAAGGGCCAATCATCCTCCATTTGCAACACTTGGGGCTCGCGGCCCTCACAAATGACAGTAACATCCATAGTTGCACTTTCACACATATCTTGATCAAGGCATAACCATTTACCCTTGAGCATCCTCCATTTACGATACTTGAACACTAGGCATAAAGTCTATCGTGTGACAAAGTACCTATAATTGGAAATAAAAGTTAGCCAATCCATCCCAAAGTAAGATAACATTCAACCAAGAGAGAAAAAATTTACCTGAAAGCCATGTCCCTTGTTGTGACTCGACACTCCACTGTGTCAAGACTGTGAGTCATTTTTATGTCCAAGTTTTGCCTAGAATCCTTGTTACATAATCCTCTGATGCACTTTTTATGACGTACGTACTTTTGGTATATCTCAAAGCCTTACATTCCTTGAAATATGTGTAAAAATTGCAATTGGCATGAACTAGCTTAGATGTACATTCTTTGAGCTAGTGCTTGGCTTCATAGAGTTCAATATGTCTGCTAAAATTTTTGTGCTATACATATGCAAAATGTCGCTACTACACAATGGCCATTCTATGCTATTGAGATTTGGTATGTGCATAGACTCAAGGGTTCCATATTCTCAACTCCCTGGGCAATATGTACTTGGAATCATAGAAAACAATAAGGTCCTCTTCTGCGAGTTGCTTAGCTATACACCCCTCAATTCTATCATCAGAATTTGGCAAATCCAACATCACCATCACATTCGGAGCGTGCCAAAACCCCAACTTAGAGTCTTACCTTGCCTGAATCGGGTTCCGAATGCCTGAGATATGACAAAAAGAGTGATTTTTGGGCCAGATTTTGAAACATGCGCAAAAAAAAGTGAGCTGGCTTGGGGGGTCTGCTGTCCCACGTATTAACAATGGGGCCCAAAGGGGGCACAAATGAGGGCCAAAGAAGGCCTACACCAAGCCTCAGCAAGCCTTGATAGGCTAGAAGCAAGATCCAGGTGAAGGAAGCTCCAAGAGGTGTGAGCTATGGCTGCTCACAACTTGTTTACAGCCTGTGAGACCTGAAAACTGAAGTAAACCCTGAAGAAAATGATCAAATACCTCTGATGTAATGCCTTGAAGGTGCCCAACAATGCCGAAAAGGTACTCGGGGGCTCGAAGGAGTCGGATATGGTTGCCGGGAAGGAGACCCAATGCAAGTAGGGAGTCAATGGGATGCTGAGAATGCCACGAACCAAGCTCAAGAGTCACAAAGAAAAACTCTGATACCAGTTGAAAGCAAAGCTCAAGAGTCGGAAAGTAAAGCTTTGATACCAGTTGAAAGGGAGCGACGGATCGAAGGTTGGACTCGAGAGCTATGGCGGGAGAGCAAGAGCAAGAAAGGGAGAGACTAGAAATGGGAACTCCAACAGTCACAATGTGTGACCGGGCCTTCCTTTATTCAAACTGTCACTAAAAGAATAAAGAATAAAGTAACGGTGATGGGCGCCCGCCACCTGCAGTGTGCAGTGGCAGTGACTGTCAGTGTAGTAATACACGGGCGTCTAGGCAGAGGCGCCTTTACCCCCAACAATCCATCTGGTATAAATCCAAGTCAAGTTATATGACTAAGGCAAAAAACAAGCATAGGGTGGTTATCTTGACCACATGAGAAAAAACTTCATCAAAGTCAACTCCATGCTCCTATTTAAAGCCCTAAGCAACAAGTCTTGCCTTATAGGCTGGCTTGGGGTTTCTAGTGGTACTTTTCAGCTTGTAGACCCAATTGCACGGCAAAGTCTTCTTGCCCTTAGGCAATGCAACCAAATCCCAAGTCTTATTTTTATTATGCAGGGAGTCCATCTCAGACTGCATAGCCCTCTCCCAGGAGTGACTGTCACCCCTATGCATAGCCTCATCATAGGTGAGGGGCTCTCCTGCATCTGTAACCAAGACATAATGCATCGAGGGCTCAAATTTATTAGGTAGACATCTATCTCTAGTAGACCATCTCACTGCAAACTCTGCTGCCTGTCCAACTACCTGTCTAACATCCTGGCCATGTGTACCAAATGCTGTTATAGGCTGTCCAACTGGCTGTGCAGGCTGTAATGGAGCACTTGACTCCTCCTGGAATATAAACTTGACTATCTCTACCACCTTCTTAGGCTGCCTATGCATCTTGTCTTCATGGAAGACTACATCATGGTTGCGGATGACTTTCTACGCCTACGAATCCTAGAGACAATAACCCATCTAGCATGCATCTCCATAGCCAAGGAAAATGCATTTGACACTCTTAGGATCCACATTACTATTCTTATCCTTGTTTATATGGTAGAATGCCTCGCATCCAAAGACATGTAGATGCGTATAAAATAGAGGTTTCCTAGTCCATACCTCCTATGCAACTTGAAAATCTAAACCACTAGAAGGTGATCTATTTATGATATGCATAGTTGTACTGACTGCCTTAGTCCAAAAGCTCTATGGTAGGCTTGTATGGCTAAGCATACTACATACACGCTCCTGGATGGTTCTATTCATTTGCTCAGCCAAACCATTCTAGGGTGGCGTATAGGGGGTGGTCAAGTGATGCTTAATACCCCTCTCATCACATAACTGCTCAAAGGCACGTGACACATATTCTCTGCCATTGTCAGTCCTAAGGAATTTTAGCCTATGCCTAGTCTGGTTCTCAACCAATGCAAGCCATCTCCGAAACATAGCCAAGACATTTAACTTAAGCTTAATGAGATAAGCCCAAACTTTACACAAACAATCGTCAATAAACATCACAAAATACTTTGTACCACCCATAGACTGACAGTGCATGGGTCCATAGACATCCGAATGTACCAATTCCAGGGGCTCACTCATGTGTGTTCTACCAGGCTTCTTATGCATATTCCTAGTTTGTTTGCCATAAAGACAATGTTCACATGAATCAAAACATGCATAGTCAAGGGGCAATAAGTACTACAAAGTAGAAAGCATTTTCATTCCCTTCAAGGACATATAGCCTAAACGGGCATGCCAAAGAGACACATGTGGGATGAAACCCACTAACAAAACATGGTCAACAAAGGACCCATCAACTACAAGAGGATAGAGGCTACCATCCTTGGCAGCTCTAGCAAGCACAAGTCTGCCACGTGTGATTTTCCAAGTAGAATCCCCAAATGAAACATGAAACCCAACATCATCAAGCTACCTTGTAGACATAAGACTACGTATAAGCGCAGGTACATGATGTACATCCTGTAACACAAAAAAGTAATGCCAATAGAAAGTTGCTGCCATACATCCCCAATGCCAACAATAGCAAATGACTTTCCATCACCCAAGTGAATTGAACTAGAGACAGTGCAGTAGGAGTGGAACCACTCATTGTATGGTGTAACATGAAATGAAGCACCAGAATCCAAAAGCCATCACTGTGCATACATAGAGTGAACCTTAGTCAACTACGTAGCATCACAAGAACTAGTTGTAAGTATGTACTCCCCATTGGAGTCCTCAGCCTCTGCATGACATTTATCTCCTCGATTTTTACACTGGATTTCATAGGCACAATGCTCCGATCAGAGGACTTTTCCTGTACTTTGTCTTTCCCCTTCTCTTTTTTCTTCTCATTATGCAACTCATAACATTCTGGGCGTATATGACCCTTCTTGCTGCAATGGTGACATGTACATTAGCATTTCTCCCATGAGACTTACTGCGTGACTTGCCATGCGATTTAGATCTAGATTTCTGTGAGTCTTTGCCATGGCCATTCCCACTGTCATTCTTTCCATTACCATCTCTGCCTCTAACAGTCAAAGCATGCGATACATGAGAGGCATCCAAGTTCTTACGATTGATCTCTTCCTACAAAAGAGAACTCTCTACATTAAGCAAGTTCAAAGTAGTAGCAAAAGCACATAAGGCACTGCAAAATACATCCCATGACTCACTCAGAGTCCCAAGTAAAAACAATGGAGTAACCTCATCATTGAAAGTAATGCCTTGAGAAGTCAAGTTCTTGAGAATAGCATGGAACTGGCTCAAATGAGTAGACATCGTCACATTCTCCTTCATGTGTAGGTCCATAAGTTGTTTTAGCCAATACATCTGACTTGCTAGACTGCTCTCCACTCAACCTTAGTGACTTTATCTGCGATTTTTGCACCAATACCTGCAAAAATTGGCTCTTCCAATAGGCATAATTTGTACCATCATCAAGCTTAGTGATGTTGAAGATAGCACTGTGAGTGGAAGAAGATGCCATACTGCAGTCCAAAATAGTGCAGACAATTCAAAACTGGTTGCTGTTTTTTGCTGTAAACAACCAAAATACCACAAAAAAACCAAGGAAAAATGACCAAGAATTGATAGTTAATGATGTTGCCCACCAAGTACCATCAAAAGTACATAAAATCAAGATGATTCAACATGAAAAATACATAACAGTCCATGCATAACTGCTTGCTGTAATAAATTACAGTCAAATACAATGAGAGCAAACTGTAGGCAAAATGAATGCACTAAGTCAACCACTGACTATCAAAGCATAACCAACATCAAGCGGGCATAAATCAGCATGTGACAGTCATACAAACATCAAGCATGCCAATGAATCCCTCAGTAAGCCGGCACACCCCTTGTGTAATAGGGCAAAGTGTACACTACATTGGCAAGACCTAACACAAATAGGTATGTGCTCAGGGAGTGCAAAGCCCAAATCAGCCCAAGTTTATGTATGCGGACCATGGCATATCAACCATGAAACATCTAAGTGAGAGTCCTAGTCTCAAGTATCTAAATGCTCAAGTAGTATAAACCACCTGCTCAATGTCTGTCAAGAATCCAAAGATACTCCTACTAGCACAAAAACCGTAAATATTAAGCACAGAAGCTCAACAAGGGCATATGATAGCACCAGTGATAGAAGATCCAAGATCAAGCATCAATAAGACATCATGAGCATATAGGTCATGTAGCATCCCTACGTAGCATCCATAGACATCAAGTACATCCAAAGTGTAACTCTAGAAAGCCAAGAAATAGCCAAAGTAAGCTATAGGTGAAGCCAAAGCAAGGCTAAGTAGCATCCAACTCCAGACAATGTGATGGACATGTAGTAGTGGCATAGGCCAGAGTAAGAGCAAGAAAGAGAGAGACACAAAATGGGAACTCTAATAGTCACAATGTGTGATCGGGCCTTCCTTTATTCAAACTGTCACTAAAAGAATAAAGAATAAAGTGACGGTGATGGGCACTTGCCACATACAGTGTGCAATGGCGGGTACTGTCAGTGTAGTAATACACGGGCGGCTAGGCGGAGGTGCATTTACCCCCCCACAGATGGTGGCTAGCACATGCATCCAATCCTGCTCATCCTCAGGGCAAGGGATATACTTTGTTTGTGGCTCATGACAGTTCCTAACCTAAGAGTCTCCTTTCAAGATCGCAGAGATGACATGTAGGTCGATCGGCGTCGTCTTCCAAGTATCCATCTCTTGACTCTTACAACCTCGGATCTATTCCCTAAGAACATGAGACCATTGCCCCAATCTTCTATCACTCGTGCATTTTGTATCCAAGGTCAACCTAGCAGGATGTCATAGTCCACTCCCTTCATGACTATGAAGTTAACTGAGAACTGGAATCCCACTGTCTTCAAGGCCAGCCTTTCAACATCCCAAATGGCCTAACTTTCATTCCGTGGTACAAACTATATTTTGTGCTTAAGGTCAAGGGATTGCCTAACCAGTTTTGGTTAAAAATTGTTAATATTACAAATTTGTAGCGTGCCCACCTATCGGCTGTCCACACATGTTTTTAGCAATCCATCAAGAGATGAATCTAAGTGATGTTGTCTGGCACTCCCATGGAATGTTACAGAGTTTATCGCCTAGAGTTTCTCGAGTCCGTCTCGTAATGGAACATTCACGACCAAACTCACTAGGATCAACTTGATATTAGGGTTCCTAGTGGACAAGGTCTCTTGACAACATTTTAGCATTGGGACTTGGATATCCTACTTTACATAGAGGTACCCAAGCTGAAGCAGACCCATGCTGCACTTGGAGAATGGGAAACAAGAGGGATGTGCTGCTCAACCTCTCTACCCTTTACTTAGTCCCATTCTTGTCCCCTAAAATGACATGAATCGGGTTCTAACCTAATGACACTTAAAGGTTGTACGACTGTAGAACCATGTGAGAAGCCTCCTAATCCTCTAGGACCACCCTTCCGTAGGATGGACCCGTCGGGGGGTTTCATCCACCCGCTTCCCTCAGTAGGCATTCTTTAGTTATCTAATTAGGTCATATCACATTTATGTGTGACATTTAAAATCAACTTCCTTAATTAAGCCTTTTAGGGAACATGGTTTGTTCGCGTAACTTATGGCACTAACATGAAAACAGTTCAGAAAGGTTCCTTGGAAGTAAACTTTATATTAGAATTTTAACTGAGATACAAGTCTTGTCCAAAAAGGACGATTTTCGCAATCCGTGAGGATGCGTCTTATTTCTTCCAAGTTTTTGCCCTTGCACTAGTAATAGGGCCTCGTCAACCCATCTTGAGTCATGTAGATCGTTTGAGTAGGACCCGGAGGAGGCAGGAAATTTACAGCCAGAGCCCCCCTGGCATCCAAGTGTCATTCTGTGTTCAAACTAACCCACGGAGAGGCCTCTCATGGCGAGTTTGGTCCACATTCCCGTCAGGGTTATTTAGAACCCCCTTGGATAGGGTTGGCAACCAGCTAGGGGTGGTTTGGCGTGCCCTCTATGAATTCAACCCGATTCATTATTCCAATTTCTTTTGTGAGTTTGGGGCCATACAATCGTTTCACAAACAGTGTTCCTAAATTAACAAGCACAAACAATAATGAAGGCGAGTGCTTGGGACATCTGCTAAGGTGGAGTTTCTATTTTTGAACGCTTAGCTTTCATCCTCTTTTTGGGTTTTTTCTTGCCTTGATATATCAACTTCCATAACCTTCTGAGGGATAGAGAATACCCTCATTCTGACCTCAATCCTATGTGATAGGAGCGAGCAATTACGCTATTAGATCTACATCGATAGTTTTCGGATGGTAGTTCCCCTAATTTGCTAACCTTTAGTTTGGGGTTTTTATCTTAAGGTCATAGGTCTTAGATGAATCAAACTAGGATTTCAATTGGTCAGTTGGTAACCATTTTCCCACCTTAGAACTTTATTGGGGTTTCTAAGTTTACCTTGGGGTTTCATTCCCTCAAGATAACATGAAATTTTGTTCATTCCTCTCGCAAGTCAAGAGTAAACTAAGCGGCCCTTTTGCAATCCTTAAATAGTTGCAAGCATCGAATGTCATGTGGCAAATGGTTGTTCTTTCTTGTGGGTATGGCATGCGATTTTTCTTTTATTGGCTTCGAGATGTATCATATTTTAAAAATGATATCTCCAAGGGTGTTTTGGACTCATCATGGCTAGTTGTTAGGATGATAGAGATCAAATAGCGTGTTTACTTGACAGCAATTCACATGCACACCTTAAATCTATCTTTTAAGATGAATCCCTATTATGTAGTGCAATCGAAACTATCCATGATGCCATGCAAATCCAGATGCAAGTCTTTCTTGAGTTGATGATGCAATGCGGAGCTTTGTTCTTGGAAATTCATCTCAATGAACTTATGCAATTCATAAATTTTGACTTATATTTTTCTTTATGTGAGGTACATGAATTCGTCACGCCTAATGTAATTGCGAGTTAATTCACTCTAATGGTCTATAGGATGCAATCGTCTTACATGGTATATTATATACATTGGCAACCTAAGATGCACTTGCAAAAATTCGAGCCTAATACTCGGCTTAGTATTGCAACAACCCGTAAGTGCTTAATCGATTTGTGGCAAATCATGGCAATTAAGCCTTTACAACTACCTTTCCAGTTAAGCAATTTGCGCGATGCAGAAGTATGATTTCTTTTTACAATGATTATGCTTTACTATTCCATTCATAGGACTAGACATCGTAATGGTACCTGGTTTTGTAGTGTTGAATTAGTGTTTAAACTTGAAAGCCCATTCATGTTAGCGGTGACATCCTTGCCTGATCTTCCTTCCGTGGTTGCGGCTTTTTCGGTTACTTGGGAGAGCTTGTGCTTTGGGGCCATTTCGGAGCTGCATTTTCTCCCAAAGCAATCCTTTGTGCCATAATTTCCTATGTTTGCTTGACTTCCGCAACCTTCTGCCACGTAGAGGGGTAGTTGATGGTGGAGAGATTACGAGAATCGCGAGGGAGGGAAGGTAGTTGTAACCTCGAAATCTCCTTCCTTCCCAAGAAGGAAGGAAGGAGATTTCCTTGAGCCCTCTTCTCTCTCTCTCTCTCTCTCTCTCCCTTTCTCTATCTTTCTCTCTTTTTTTTCTCTCTCTCTCTCTCCTTCACTCTCTCTCCCCCTCTTTCTCTCCTTCACAAGTTGGCAGAAGGGGGGGTAAAAGAGGAGAATAGCATGTCCTTTCTTAAGGAGGGGGGATTTATAAGGGGAAAATGGGTAATAAAGGGGGGTGACACGTGGCCTGCTCCCTTTGCCTCTAACTAGGTGGCTAAAATGGCCTCCCTGCCATGCAATCGGTGGCTTCTAGAGGAGAAGGAGAGATAATGGGGGGGGTTGGAGGTGACACATGTGTGCCCCTCCTCCCCATTATCATCATCGTCCTCAGCTTCATCGAGGACCTCGTTGTCATCGATATCCTTGCTGCCATCGCCTCAAAGCTCCCCGTTGTCTTGCCTTTGCTATCATTGATAGTCACTACAGCTCCCCCTCATCGTCACGGTCTCCTCCTTTACCTACGCCGACTACGTGTTCAGCTCCCCCTCCCTCCGCCAGCTAGTGGCACCGACGGGGGGAGACATAAAAAAAAAATCATTTAAATTTGTTTGAAAGGGGGGTGTCTCACGGAGGAATATTACAAGTTTATATTCTCAATTGAAGTTACAAAAAGGCTCTTAAGGGCAAAACTCCTCATGAGGCCTATTCTAGTAAGAAACCATCTATCTCACAGTTTAGAACTTTTGGATATGAATGTTATGCATATGTTCCAAAGGATAAGAGAAAAGAGTTAAATCTAAAAAATGGGAGTACATGATGAAGATCCAATAGTGCTAAGATGTGAGAATCAGAGTTGTATCACCATTGCCAAAAATCCAATTTTTCATGCATGCCTTAAACACACTGAGATCTAGTATCACTATATGTGTGACTTAATCAAGGATATCAGTTTTGCTATTGGTATTTCGAGCAAGTTCTCAGACAAACCATGAGAAAATCATTGGAAAGTTGGGATGTTGGTGCTCAGATACTTGAAGCTCTTGACTACAGTATCACATACAATTTCAAAAGTGCTCTTATGGGAAACTGTGTCTCAAATCGGGTAGGTAATAGTAATTCCAAGAAATTCATTTCTGGATATTGTTTCTCTTTAGGTTCAAGAATCTTCTCTTAGATTAGTAAGAAGAAACAAACTACAACATTATCTTCTACCGAGCAGAGTACAAGAAGGCAGCTTGCTTTTGCTACATGTGAAGCAATATGGTTAAGGAAGATCCTATTGCATATGGGAGTACGTGATGAAGATCCAATAGTGCTAAGATGTGACAATCAGAGTTGTATCACCATTGCCAAAAATCTAATTTTTCATGCACATTGCCCCAAACACATTGAAATCCAGTATCACTATGTGTGTGACTTAATCATGGATGGAATAGTAGATTTGGTCTACTATCCAATAGGGGAGAATAGAGTAGATATATTCACCAAAGCTCTTGGGAAGGATCTCCTTTGAATTCATCTTTAGAGACTCAGCATTGGGCCAAGAATGTAGTTTATCTATGGGTGGACATTGAGGGGGAGGGGGGAGGGGTTGTTAGATATGCTCAATGCCCCACCCTCATAAGGTGCCACCAAGGATCCATAGTGCTCTAAGTTGTAAGGCCCCCATTATGAGGAAAAGCCTTGTGTGAGCATGAACAGTGGGTGGGTCCTAACTTATATGTCAGATGAGGTGTATGTGACTAGATGGGAAAAAGGTGACCTTTTTTGGATCTAGCCTTTGGGTTGATGATGGCTTCGGTGGTGTCTTCCTTTTATAGCCCAGAAAGGTAGTCTGGTCAACATGTCTAACTATATTATGAACCTCCCCTAATCGGCTAGGGAATATTACCTTTACCATTGGATTGGGGCACTGTCCGTAGACCCTCGTTAAGGGGGGCACTGGCCCCCTTGAGCCCACCCAATGAGCTAGGGACACTTCTTGGACCCGACTCCCTAAATAGGGTTGTTGATAACTCCTACACACCGCAACTTGATGCATTGTGCCTTGAGTTGCTACCAACATAAGTACTCTATCTAGCCCAAAGGCTAGATCCACGAAGGTTACCTTTTTTCCATTTGGTCACGTAGACCTCATCTGACATACAAGTTAGGACACCCAATGTCCACGCTCACACATGACTTCTCCTCATAATGGGGGCCTTACAAGTTAGAGCACCATGGATCATTGGTGGCACCTTATGAGGGTGGCGCATTGAGCATATCTAACAGTACATTCCTTGGGATTTGGACAATATCACTTAAGATATGCACCTTGGCAATATCAAGGCAAATATCAAACATTATTCCCATAGCCTTTCTAGGCAAGCACATCTCACGCTATATTTCTATTTAGGAAAAGATTTTGGGAACTTGTAAAGATTATTCTAGAGTTTCCATTGGTTGATTAGAACTCATGAATGCTAGCATCCAATAAACTAAATTCAAATTGCTTATGTCATGGTTTGGAAATCCTTGATTTGTACTCACAAAATTGTAATCAAGATACATTCATTTGGATGGTAAAGTGGCTGAATTTTGTGTTCTTCTAGGGTCATGGATATGTAGAGCTTCAATGGTAGTGGAATCCTTAGGATCATGCTCAATGTCTAAATAGGTTGTTAATTAAGGCTTGAAGCTTAATATCAAGGATTCATAACTTGAAATATTACTATCAAATATAGGAACTAGTATTTTGAAAAGATAAAACTTGGGAGACTAGTTATGGCATGTCATTTCAATGGTGACCCTTCTTGTCTTCCATTTTCATGTAATTCACTGACTTTCACTAATGCAAGTTATAAAAATTGGATATCATACAAGCTACAAAAATTGCATAGCATACAAGTTACACCAATTGTAAGTTACAAAAGTACAATTTAAGTGGGAGGATCATTGGTAGCATAAACCTCAACAACTTTTGTACATACAACAAATGTTCTCCTTTAAATTATATGAATCACAATTCACTTTCCCTCTAGCTAGATTGAGAGACTTCATAACTTGGGGTTATGAGTCTTCAAGTACTTGAATGGCCCAACCCCTTAATACATACTACGTGGAGGAGGTTCATGCATGTCTCACGCAAGAATAGATTTATAAGGCTTGAGGATTATTATGCGTTAAAGGTCGTATATGCCTAGCCACTTGTATTTATCTTGTACTCAGTACCCGCACACCCGTACATTGTAGGTGGTGGGTACTCATCATTGTCATCTTTATTTCTTATTCTTTACTATGATAGAATAATACATGAAAGGCAAGTCACATGTTGTGACTATCGAAAGTTCCCACAAACCGAACTTGCTCTCTCTTGTTCAAACCTCCATAGCTCTTGCTCTTGCTTTCGCTTGTGCTCTTCTCTCTCTATTGATCACCCTTTCAATTGGTATTAGAGTGGGAATTCGAGGAGCTTCATCCATTCCACATTAGCAAAACTTCAAGCCTAGCTTCCATAGTACCCATGTCTTCAATCATTTGAGATAAATGTTTGCTCCCCACCTTCCCTAGCTTGTTCCTCAATTTCTACAAGACCTTTGGCCAATAGCAACAAAAGAAGGCCCCAAACAACAATCCACAATTTTCAATGTATTTTTAGGGGCTTGTTGTGCTTCTTCTGCATCAAACATTTTACTCCATCGCTTCTTTCCTAGTTAGTCATTGACTATCATTTGTGAATAGGCCTATTATTCACAATTTGGGTAGTAAGCATTTGAATATTTATGCTTCATTAATACTTATTCATTGAGATTTTAATATTGGGATGGGGATGATTAGGGATGCTTTATATATTGATTTAGAGCTCATTTTACTCATCCATTGGAAGGATATTTGTTGTCATAAACAAGGGACAAGAAGCATATGCTTTAAATTTGAATGTAATCTATGCTTACATGCCATTTAGGAATGTTCTTTGATCGTATGTATTCTTAACACTACTAGTCATATATTGATATCCTCTCCTTTGAGATTTTGAGCTTTGATTCTAAGCTCTCTTACCTCCATATTTGCAAAGGTTGCATGATCCAATAACTTTTTATATATGGGCTTGGATGCTTATGCTATTTACATGCTCTTGAATGTGTTATTTGATATCTTTGGGATTTTGAATGTTATGACATACATGTAGTGAGCATTCTTTGCTCTTGGATACTATAGTTTCCTTATCATGGGAGAACTTTAACATTTTATTACAAAGCTTGGCTTGTGGAGACTAGGGGAGTTTTTGTATATGCTCATTGATTTATGTAAATATTATTTTTGTAGTTAATCACTATGGGATGATTTTCATTTGGTTTTTTGGTTACCTGGTACTTCCTCTTGTGAGATATGTTGTCAAACATGGATACATGCTTTGTTATATACTAAGCTTCACTATTCATAAGCAGCAAGCAGGTTGTAGCTTGGTAGCTCTCTTTGTTGCTTAGATATCTCTTATGCATAGTTAGCTTATGTACTTCATTACCCCTCGGTTTAAGATGCATCTATATATTTGACACTTTTCTGGTTCTCTAATAATATGTACATGGAGTTGTATGCTCTTCATTGGTCACTACTAGTTACATTGTAAGCCTTGTTGTTATTTGGACTTTCCTTGCAATGGGAGCATTTTGATTTGGACATTTTTCTAAAATTGAGTTATCATTTATTGAGGGAAGAATTATGGACATCACTATTATACTTCATGTTTGAGATATTTTATTGAGGACATACACTTGTTTTGGGCACAAGATAATGGTAAAACATCAAATGATTAGTGCGTCACTAAGTCCGTAGTCAAGATTGAAGAGATTATTATGTTGGAGTATGATTTGAATGATTATACATTGGCTACTTTCAGTTATTTTCACATAGTTGATTGATGGTGGTTAGTCCTCATTCTCTCGGTATTGGTTACTTGATTTTGAGGTTTTCTTTCATGTGACCCCACATTGCAATTGGCTTTACACTTACTGTACCATTTTAAGTTTTGTATGATAGGGAGATGATCATGTATGTGACATCATTGGCATCGATGGTGTTTGCATGTGCAGTTTTCTACATGTAATACTTTTGTTTTGCATGATGTACATCATACCCTAGCTTTGACAAAAAGCATTGTTTTTGTTGGAGGATTAGATTATGCTAATTATCATGTGTCTTTTAGCAATCCTTCTTAGAAGATTACTTGTGGCAATCGCAAATCTGATAGGGTGTCAAAGTTGGCAATTCTTATCCCTTGCTCAATTTTGGATCTACAGATCATATATTGGCCATCACTCATCTTCCTCACATATCTCTATGGCATCATCGTCTTGGGCACATGCCACTTAAAGAAATGAGAATTTTGACTCAATTGCAGTATCTCACATCCCTAGACTAACATTTCTCTATGGTATCATCATCTTGGGCACATGTCACTTAAAGAAATGAGAATTTGACTCGTTTGTAGTATCTCACTCCCTAGACTAGCCTTGTTTTGATTCTTATGATCATTGCTTAGATGATAGGTAGACTCATAATGCTCATAAGAAGTCATGCGCTATGCACATGGATGAGATGTTGGCTCGTGTTTGTTTTGATGTTTGTGATCCTATGTTGTGTTAGTCTTTGCATATTGTTAAGTATTTTTTAATATTCATTGATGATTTTTCACAATGTCTAAGCCTATCCCATATAGTAGAAATCAAATGTTAGCTACTTTTCACACTTTGTTGCTTTGCTTGAGAACCAATTTGGGCATAGGTTAATGGGGGCGAGTATGTCTCGTGCTGTTGAACAATTTTGTAATAATCAAGGCATTTAAGCATCAGTTGACCACTCCTTACAAAAATGGTTTTGCAAAGTATGAATAGGACCATTTAGGAGAGAGTTTACAATATGATTAGTCATGCAAGCTTACCCCATATATTTTGGGCTAAAGCAATTACTATTGCAATTTATTTGATTAACAGATCCCCATGCACTTGTGGTTGTAGAGGAGGTATGATTGGATATACCTCCTTCATATAGTCACTTGAGTCTTTAGATATGATGCATTCTACCATATACTCAAAGACGAGTGCAAAAAATTTGATCCAAAGTCTATCAAATATATCTTTCTTGGATATGGTGATGCATGTGAGATGGGCTATTGTCTTTGGAATTTGCATGCCAGGAAAGTTATCTACAACCATGATACTGTGTTCTATGAGAATAAGATACATAAGAAACATGAGTAGGCGATTAAGGTGCGCAGGGTGATATTTTAGAAGGAACCTCTTATTACTGTATAAGTAAGCCCCCCTTAGATAGCTTGCAATTGTTGTTAATGCTCTAGTGGCATAGGATTCACCTTTTATATAAGAACATATTGATGTTGGATAGAGAGGACATGATATATAGGCTCTATAACTAGTTTTGCAATGCTCTACTAGAGCCTTGTGTCCTCTTGATCGTTATGATCCATCTATGGATTATGTCATGGTGAAAATTTTTATTGAGCTCCTTACTTTTGAGGAGGCTATGCCTCTTCTTGGGAGAGGACTATATAGCCTAAGCTTGATGCATTGCAAAAAAACCATACATGAAATTTGGATGGCTTTTCTACATGGGAATCTGCACAATGATATTTATGTGTAGAAGCATAAGGACTTTGTGGAAAATGACATAATGGCTTTGTAGAAAAGGACAGGTAACACCTAATGTGCAAGTTGAGGAAGAGTCTCTATGGCCTTAAGCAAGCACCTAGGAAATGATATAAGTTTGATGCCTTTACGCATTCATAGCCTTATTCATGAAGTCATTAGGAAAAAATGAACTTACAAATGGGCCCTTAAAAATAATATAGATTAAGATGTGGGCCTTTTGGATTGTTCAATAGGAAGGCTAGATGTTGAGATCCATGGAAGGTGAATCTTCTCTCTCCAAATCTTGGGTTTTTAATTAAAAAAAGGGGTAGTGGGGGATTAAAAAAAGAGAGAATGAATAGTACACAAAACTTGAGTTTCTCTCACCTCATATTCCCCCCTTTTTTTTGGAGAATTTTCAAATTTGGTTTTCTTCCCACTCACGAAATTAGTTTGACCCAAGAGTTGAATAGCAAACCACTTTCCCTCTCTTCTTTATATTGGTGAATTTTCATCTCCATTGAAGCTCCCTGGTGAGAGTAATTAGGGTTTTAAGCGTTCTGCTTACCTCTACACCTTCTTCTCTGTGAAACTCCAGATTTTGAGTAAAACATAGGTGCCTATCTCTCTTTGCATTTTCTCTTATTTGCTATTTTTTCAATAGGGTTTGATGCCATTTCTTACTGTTATTGTTGTTTTATTTTGCAGAGGTTGTTTTGGGCAGTAGGCACAGGTGCTCATCTCTCTCTCTTCTTTCTTCCCTCCCTCTCTCTATGTGTTGTTTCTCTTTTATATTGTTTTTTCAATAGAATTTTATGTTGGTTCTAATTGTTGTTTTCTTGCAAAGTTTATTTGGAGCAAGAGACAAAGGTGTTAATCTCTCTCTCTCTCTCTATTTGTTTTTTTTTTGTTGCTATCTTTTCAATACAACATAATGTTAGTTCTAAACCTTGTTGTTGTTTTATTGCAGAGATAATTTTGGGTGACATTGCATAAGTGCTCATCTCTCTCCCCCTCTCTCTTTCTCTCTCTATGTCTCCTCTTTTCTACTGTTTTTTTAGTATACCTTCATGTAAATACTAACTCTTGCTATTTTCTTTTGCAAATATCAATTTGGGCAAGATTGGATATGTGCTCATTTCTTTCTCTCTCCCGTGTAGTCACACACACACACACACACACCCACTCTCTCTCTCTCTCTCTCTCTCTCTCTCTCTCTCTCTCTCTCTCTCTCTCTCTCTCTCTCTCTCTCTCTCTCTTCCTCTCTACATTTTCCCTTTTCTACTATCTTTACAATAGGATTTGATGCTAGTTCTAACTTAAGGATCAATTGTTGTTGTAGCACTTAACACAAGGTAGAGTAGAGATTCTATAGCTTGATTTACGAGTAAATTTGCCATATTTTGTGGTGCCAAAATTTATTCATTTGATTAGTGACTTTTATGTTTGATGGGATTGATGTTTTCTTTTGTCCATCATTTGCAATGGGTTTTGATTAGCAACGATTCAATCTTACCTTCAACAGATCAGCTTATAGGTAAATTGGCCCTATTTTGTGTTGCTTCTATTCATGCAGTTATCTACATATTTTTTGTTGAAAGGGATTCATGCAGGTATTTTTTTGTACATGCAGGCATTGTACAAGGTTTAGGTGAAGCACATAATTCTCGATTGACTATTTTGCTGTGATGAGTGGTTTCTTTGTGCTGGATGATATGGATCTACTGCTAGAAGTTGATGGTTCAAAAATCCTCAACTTTATTGGTCATGTGTGTCCATTCGGATCTCCATGCTAATTGGCAATGATCCATGAAACTCTTGTATCATATAATCCATATAACGCACAAGGTGTTGAGTCATAGAATATCTCACGTGTCAATCCAATGTGCCTATTAAGATTTGTATGCCATGTGGCTGCTATCCTTATAACAACTACTCTGTAATACCCATGTTTCATACAATGTATTGAGCCAAATTAAAATCCTGTTCATTATAATGAAATTTATTTGGGAAAAATTATCTGAGTATTCTTGTGCTATCTTTTCATTATATTTCATGTAAATAGTATGATTGAAGTGATGCCTTGAAATTGAATCTATACTTTGTGTCAATGTACATATCCACATGCGTTTCGATATCAATGTTTGTGTCAGTTTACAAAAGTGTAAACATCTCTTAATGCCATGTTGATTTTTATGGCATATTGGTAATTACTAGCTATTAAAATGCTTATTGTTTAGGGGTTAATACATACTTCTTTACATCTAATGCCTAGGTTATAATGAGAGAAGAATAAGGATTCTCTCGATAGAAGTAAGTAACAAAAAAGATGAAGAAGGGAATTGGATCACTGATACGTATCATTGCTCGTCTTGGGTACATATGCGTCCAAATATAAAGGGAGCTTTCAAGGTGAAAGCATCTGCAATTGCAGATGTATCAAAGCACTAGAAGGGTAAAATTTTAGCTCTCAGACAAAAAAATGTTGATTCTCAGCTTGTAACAAAGGCGTTGGTACAACATGTATTCATGCAAAAACAAATACACATTGTGCCCACTGTGCCCTTTCAACAAAACATTGCAAACAATAAGTATTTGCAACTCATTGAGAGTGAGAAATTTTATGATATCTATATAACTACTTGTCTTGTATTTACAGAAGTATACCCTTCAGATTGCTGTGAGTGGAAAAATGTGGAGAGTTTCACACGTTCTTTTAAGTGTTACTACCTTGAAATTGGTAGATTTCTCAGAATCTTCTGCAACAGATTTCAGGTCTGAGACAGCATGTATTTGTATGCCTATGCTTGTTTGGGCATGACTACATAACCGGTTTGATACCTATTGCATCCCGATTGATTGGGGGATTGAAGCTACATGTAATGCTATGATTTTGTCTTGATTTTGGGGCTGAAAATACACAGTTTATAACAGTAAATGCATGCTGAATACTCTTGGGCTAAAGCTATCTTTCATGCTTTGACATATGCCTATTGGTTCCGGATGTCTTGGGTTATGCTATGATGTATTGATCATCGAGGGACGACTTTCAACTTGTCATTGAATCCAGATGCTTTTGGAAGCTTGAGCTTATTTCAGCCCGCACTTATTGACATTGGTATATGCTTTGACAGTGATGCTTCTTGGGTTTATGCATACCCGTTGTCTATGGCTTGATGCTCATATCACGGTTGATTACCCTATGCATACGTTGAGCTTGAGTGCTCATTGAAGCTCTACCTTGGATGCATTTTGGATTATCTGGAGTAGTCTTGGATGTTACTTGCCTTGTTAGAGTTTGGATTGGGATGTATTTGATGTCTTACATGCTTATGGATGCTACATACGGATGCTCTATCACCTACATGTTTGGGATGTACTATTAATGTATTGTCTTGGACTTATGTCATTGGCACTGTGTCTTGCCTTGGCTTGAGCTCTTGAGCTCATACATATGGCTTTTGTCCCAGTGGGAGTATTCTTGAATGCTTATCAGACATTAAGCAGGTGGTACTTTTATGCATTGAGTTGTTACATGCTATTGAGCAGTTACAAACACTTGACACTTTGGGACTTCTTACCTTTTGGGATGATACATCATATGTCTTGGTTCACTGTATGCTTATGAGCTAAGTCTCAATTTTGGATCTGTATCTTTGTGAACTGACACCTACTTGTGTCAAGTTTTGGTAGTGGTAGGAACACTTTGCCCCGTTGCCTAGGGGTGTGCCTACTCACTGGCAGATATTTGTATGACATACTTGGGTATTAGATTCATGCTTATCGACCGTCATATACTTATGCTATGCCCGCATGATGCCGGCTTTGGTCTTGGCAGTATCTGATTGCCTTGGGATCCGATTTTGGCACTGTTAGCTCTCTTTTACTGAAATCTGAAATTTGTTACAGCAAGCATATATGTATGGACTGACATGGATTTTTCATACTGAAACACTTTGAAATGATGTACTTTCACTAGTACTTGGTGGGCATCAGCTTTGGTTCCACTTTTCTCACCATTTTTCCTCGATTTTGGTGATTTTTTTGTCATTTTTTGCAGTAAACAGCAAGCAGTTTTGAACTGTCTACAGTCTTCCAGCCTGCATTATGGCGAGTTCGTCCATTGATCATGCTATTTTCAACATCACTAAGCTTGATGGTACGAATTACTCTTATTGGAAGAGTCAAATTTGACAGGTGTTGGTGCAGAAATTGCATATCAAACCTTTGAGATTAAGCAGGCATCCGCCTGCAACTATGCCAAATGAGGAATGGCTTGAGCTTGATGAGTTATGCAAGTTCACTATTGTATTGTCTCTCACAGAATAGGTTCACTATAATGTCTTTGAGGAAGAACAGAGTGCATAGCAGTTGTGGGAAAAGATCAAAAATCTCTAGGACAAGAAAAGTCCAGCGAGTCAGACGTATTGGTTGAAGCAGCTTATGGATCTGCGCATGAAGGAGAATGTGACTATGTCTGCTCACTTGAGCCAGTTCCATGCTATACTCAAGAACTTGACTTCGCAGGACATCACTTTTGCAGAGGATGTCACTCCTCTTTTCTTGCTTGGTACTCTTAATGAGTCATGGGATGTATTCCGCACTGCATTATGTGCCTCTACTGCTACCTTGAAATTATCTAATGTTGAGAGTGCTCTTCTACAGGAAGAGGTTAACCGTAAGATTTTGGATGTCTCTCGTGTGTCTCATGCTATGACAGTTAGAGGCAGGAATGATGGATATGGAAAGCATGGCAATGGTAGTGGCCGTGGATGAGATTCTCAGAAATCTCAGTCCAAGTCTCGTGGGAAGTCACGTAGCAAATCCTGTGGCAGGAATGCAGATGTTACTTGTCACCATTCTGGGAAAAAGGGCCATATTAGGCCACAATGCCATGAATTGCGCAATGAAAGGTGCAAAGATAAGGGGAAAGACAAAGTGCAGGATAAGTCTTTTGATTGTAGCATAGTACCTGCAAAGTCCAGTGTTAAAATTGAAGAGATCAATGTTATGCAGCCTAAGAATGTTGATGATGATGATTATATCCTAGCAGCTTCTTCTAGTGCTTCATAGATGATAGAGATACACTCTATGTATGCACAGTGTTGGCTCTTGGACTCAGGTGCGTCCTTTCATGTGACACCTTGCCGAGAGTGGTTTCATTCATACCGTACTGTTTCGGGTTCTGTGTGCTTGGGTGATGACAGCTCTCTTGATATTGTGGGCATTGGTGATGTTAGGTTGCAATTTCCTTCTGGCAGCAGTTTTGTTATGCAAGATGTACGTCATGCACCTGCTTTGACACGCAGTCTCATGTCAGTTGGACAGCTTGATGACACAGATTATCATGTATCTTTTGGAGACTCTGCATGGAAGATCACTTGTGGCAAACTTGTGATTGCGAGAGGTGCCAAGGCTGGCAGTCTCTACCCCTTGATTGTATCAGCTTCTTCCCTTGATCATGTTTTTTCGGTGGGTTCTATCCCACATATATCTCTTTGGCATGCATGTTTGGGCCATATGTCTTTGAAGGGAATAAAAATGCTTTCTGGTTTGCAGTACTTACCACCCCTTGATTATGCATGTTTTGATTCATGTGAGCATTATCTTTATGGCAGACGGACTAGGTCTATGCATAAGAAGTCTGGTAGGCCACATATGAGTGAGCCCTTGGCATTGGTACATTCGGATATTTGTGGGCCCATGCCTTGTCAGTCTATGGGTGGTGCAAAGTATTTTGTTACGTTCATCGATGATTTTTCACGAAAAGTTTGGGCTTATTCCATTAAGCTGAAATCTGATGTCTTGGTTGTGTTTCAGAGATGGCTCGCATTGGTTGAGAACCAGTCTGGATATAGGCTAAAATGCCTAAGGACAGATAATGGGGGTGAGTATGTCTCACATGCTTTTGAGCAGTTATGCGATGAGAGGGGTATTAAACGTCAGTTGACCGCCCCCTACACCCCCCCAGAATGGTTTGGCTGAGCAGATGAATAGAACCATCCAGGAGCGTGTACGCAGTATGCTTAGCCATGCAGGCCTACCACAGAGCTTTTGGGCTGAGGCAGTTACTACAGCTGTGCATGTCATAACCAGCTCACCTTCTAGTGGTTTGGATTTCCACGTTGCAGAGGAGGTATGGACTGGAATATTGGTTTCCTTGCCTACAGGCAAGAAGGCTTTGCTATGCAAGTGGATGTACAAGCTAAAAAGTACCCCTGGACACCCCAAGCCGGCATACAAGGCTAGATTGGTAGCAAAAGGTTTTAAGCAGGAGCATGGTGTGAAATTTGATGAGGTCTTTTCTCCTGTGGTTAAGATGACCACCTGCGCTTAGTCTTGGCTTTGGTTGCTCAGCTTGACTTGGATTTATACCAAATGGATGTCAAGACGGCTTTCTTACATAGGGACTTGCATGATGAGATTTATATGGAGCAGCTTAAGGGCTTTGCAGAACCTGGCAGGGAGCACCTAGTGTGCAAATTGAAGAAAAGTCTTTATGGCTTGAAACAGGCACCTAGGGAGTGGTATCATAAGTTTGATTCCTTTATGCAATCACAGGGCTACAACCGAAATGCTATGGATCCATGTCTTTACACGAAGAAAGCTCGTGATGGTTCTTTATTGATTTTGGTACTCTATGTGGATGATATGCTGATAGCAAGGAAAGCTCATGATGAGCTAGATACTCTTAAGGCTCAGCTCAAGAAGATTTTTGAGATGAAAGATCTGGGACAGGCCACTCACATACTTGGTATGCACATTAGATGCGACACGCATTAGAGACTCCTCTATTTGTCACAGAGGGAGTACATTCATAAAGTCCTTGAGCGCTTCCGCATGCAAGACGTAAAGCCTATTGGCTGTCCATTGCCTTATTATGTGAAGGTATCACTAGCTAATTGTCCGCAGATAGATGAGCAGAGGGCCGAGATGGCTAAGATTCCCTATGCATCCGCAGTGGGCAGTCTTATGTATGCAATGATAGCCACTCGTCTAGATATTGCCTTTGCAGTTGGTGTTGTGGCACGCTATATGGCTACACCTTGCAAGAAGCATTGGGATGCCGTGAAGGGTATCATGAGGTACCTGAAGGGCACTGCAAATATGTGCATATGCTATGGCAGCCAGGATACAGGAGTCGTGGGCTACATTGACTCTGATTATGCAGGACATGCAGATAGTAGGAAGTCCACTTCCGGCTATCTATTCACATATGCTGGAGGTGCTATTTCTTGGATGTCCAAGGTGCAGAAATGCATGGCCCTTTCTACTACAGAGGCCGAGTATGTTGCAACCACTGAGGCTTGCAAGGAGGCCATTTGGTTGGGTCGTTTAGTTGCTGACCTTGGTATTGATGCTATCCCTACACTGCATTCAGATTCTATGAGTGCTATTCAGTTAGCCAAGAATCTGGTCTTCCATGCGAAGACGAAACACATTAAGGTGAGGTATCATTTCATACGTGGGGTCGTTGAGGACAAGTTTGTTGATCTTGTCAAGATCTCGACTGACCAAAATCCTGCAGATTTGCTCACAAAAAGCCTCTCTACAGAGCGCTTTGCCTTCCTCAGGAGATTGATGGGCGTGGGATGAGATGACGTCTTTCCTCATCCTGTTGTACATGTGTATTTGTTATACTATCTTTTTTCTTTTTCTTTTCACTCCTCATTGGGGCAGATTTGCCTTTAAGTGGGAGGTTGTTGGGGGTAAAGGCGCCTCTACCTAGCCGCCCGTGTATTACTACACTGACAGTCACTACCACTGCACACTGCAGGTGGCGGGCGCCCGTCACCGTCACTTTATTCTTTATTCTTTTAGTGACAGTTTGAATAAAGGAAGGCCCGGTCACACATTGTGACTATTGGAGTTCCCATTTCTAGTTTCTCCCTTTCTTGCTCTTGCTCTCCTACCATAGCTCTCGAGTCCAACCTTTGATCCGTTGCTCCCTTTCATGGATGTCAAGACTGCATTCTTGCATGGGGATTTGCATGATGAGATTTACATGGAGCAACTTAAGGGCTTTGTAGAACCTGGCAGGGAGCACCTAGTGTGCACATTGAAGAAAAGTCTTTATGGCTTGAAGCAAGCACCTGGGGAGTGGTATCATAAGCTTGATGCCTTTATGCAGTCACAGGACTACAGTAGGAGTGCTATGGATCTGTTTCTTTACACAAAGAAAGCCCATGATGGCTCATTGCTTATTTACTTTATGTGGATGATATGATGATAGCAAGAAAAGCTCATGATGAGTTGGATGCTCTTAAATCTCAGCTGAAGAAGAGCTTTGAGATGAAGGATTTGGGACAGGCCTCTCAGATTCTTGGTATACGCATTAAGCGCGACAGACATCAAGGACTACTCTACCTCTCACAAAGGGAGTACATTCATAAAGTCCTTGAGTGTTTTCGCATGTAGGACATGAAGCCTATTGGATGTCCATTACCTTCTTACGTGAAGGTCTCATGGGCCGATTGTCCGCAAAGAAATGAGCAGAGGGCCAAGATGGCCAAGATCCCTTTTGCATCAACTGTGGACAGTTTGATGTATGCCATGATAGCCACTCGTCCAGATATTGCATTTGCAGTTGGTGTTGTGGTACACTATATGGCTACACTTGGCAAGAAACATTGGGATGCCATGAAGGGTATCATGAGATACCTGAAGGGCATAGCAGATATGTGTATTTGCTATCACAGCTAGGATACAAGAGTTGTGGGGTACACAGACTCCGATTATGTAGGACATGCATATAGTAGAAAGTTCACTTTTGGTTATGTATTCACCTATGCTGGAGGTGTTGTCCCTTGGATATCCAGGGTTCAGAAGTGTACAGCTCTATCTACCACTTAGGTCGAGTATGTTGCAGCCACCGAGGCCTGCAAGGAGTACCTACACTGCATTCATATTTTATGAGTACTATTCACCTAGCCAAGAATTCGGTCTTCCATGCAAAGATGAAACACATTGAGGTAAGGTATCACTTCATACATGGGGTCATGGAGGACATGTCTGTTGACCTTGTCAAGATCTCCACTGATGAAAATCCTACAAATCTACTCACGAAAAGCCTCACTACTAAGCGCTTTGCTCTCCTCAGGAGATTGATGGGCATTGGATGAGATGACATTTTTCCTCATCCTGTTGTACATGTGTACATTGTATTGTTTTTTCTTTTTTCTTTTCACTCCTCACTGGGGTAGATTTGCCTTTAAGTGGGAGGTTTTTAGGGGTAAAGGCGCCTCAGCCTAGCTGCCCGTGTATTACTACACAGACAGTACCCACCACTACACACTGCGAGGTGTGGTGGGCACCCATCATTGTCACTTTATTCTTTATTCTTTTAGTGACAGTTTGAATAAAAGAAGGCCCAGTCACACATTGTGACTATTGGAGTTCCCATTTTGTGTCTCTCTCTTTCTTGCTCTTGCTCTCCCACATAGCTCTCTAAGTGCAAGCTTCGATCCTTCTCACCTTTCACCATCGACCTTCCATTCTTAGATGATTATGAGGATTATAAGTAGGCTACAAGGATAGCTAGTGAGTCCCATAAATCCACAATATCTCAGCTAGCCAAAGGGTAAGACCTTGCCATCAGTACCACACTATGCATGATGGCCGAGATCCCTAGCAAACAACTAGCACCTGTCCCTTTCCACATTCCTTCTAACAAACTCAAACTCTAGGGGACCCTTAAACACTTGACAAGAGGGCTGGCAGGTAATCTAGCTCTGCCAATCTCAAACCCCTCAAGGATCTCATGGACGAGCTGAGGTGGCAATGGACCAAAGTGCACAACTTGAACCTGATGTACAATTAGGCATTGATCACAGATAAGAAGAGGGTTGAGACTAGAAGCCTAGGAGACAATGAGCAATCAAAAGGTAATGATTTGATGATGAGTATGAAGACTGCTACTTTACAAATGAGGAAAGTGAGAAAGAGGCCTAGACAATAGACTATGACACGGATAGCTAAGTGATTGAATAGATACGAGTAGACTCCAAACCACAGAAAGCTAATGTATTAAGGATCAAAAGAGGAGTCTTCAAAACAGAATGCAACCGTACTTGGTTGTACTTGGTTGAACCACTTAGGGGTGGTAGACCACAAGCAAGCTAGATTAGTTCAACCAAGTGCCGCACCTCTCCTTAGGATAGAATCGGTCTTGGAGTTGCAAATGCCAAGGGAAACTCCTAGCAAAGGTTGTGAGTTTTACTCCGAGTCAGAAGTGAGCTCTAAGAGTGACCTAGAAATTCCCTGAACACCTAAGGCCAAATGCACCAAGGGGGACCTCCGAGTCCACCTAACATGCAGGCGGTTGAAGGAGGATAAGAGAAAGCAACCAAGGGGATTGGAAGTTGAAGAATAATAGAAGCCCCAAGACCTACCTAAACACTTCATAAAGTTTAAAAAGGGTGACAGGTTAGTGATTTTGTTAAGATCTAAGAGGCAAGGACAAGTAAATGAACCTATAGAAGGGCATGCTAAGGTCAAGGAGGCCAACTTGGCAAGGGAAGGGAAAAAGCCTCGACTCATGTTCATAGCTGAAAAATTGACTGAGAAAGATGAGTTTGATCTCGTTGCTCTCTTGCAAGAGTACATAGATGTATTCGCTTGGTCCTTAGATGAAATCAAAGGAGTCAATCTAAGAGTCATAACCCATATCATCCTGATGACTTCTCATGCAATACCCATTAAGTAGCAGTCATACCCGATGAATCCAAAGCACACACATGCCATCATGAAGGAGATAGATAAGCTATTAAAAGTCGGATTCATCTGCAAAATCAAGCACGTGGACTGGGTATCCCCCAAGTGATTGTCTTGAAGATTAATGGAAAAATTTGAGTGTGCATAAACTATAAAAAGTCAATGTTGTGACAAGGAAAGATAGTTAACTATCCACTACCCTATACTAAGCACATGCTCAAGAGAGTAGCAAGAAGAGAGGCCTACAATTTCCTAGACGGCTTCTTAGGTTATAATAACCAAATGCAAGTACACCTTAACAATAGGCATAAGACAGCGGTTGCTATGGAATGGGGCGTGTTTGCCTACATAGTCATGCCATTTGGGCTTACGAATTAAATGAACCATCGGTAATAGGCCACACGGCCGAGGAATCCCTTCAACTGATTGATGTTGATTGGCATTGTTAGAGCTTCAATCTTCTCAATCTTTGCAAGGTCTATTGCTATCCCTTGTGTAGAGACAATGTGGCCCAAAAGAACTCGTGAAGAGAATCCAAAGACGCATTTATCGGGGTTGAGAAATATCCCATGCTCTCGACATCTATCAAAGCACTGCTCTAGGTGTCCCCAATACTCGCAGATTAGGCTATAGATGCAAAAGTCATCTAGGTATACCTCAATGAAGTCATGCTGATGATTTTGAAATGTGGCCATCATCACTCGTTGGAAGATAGCAGGAGTATTATAGAGCCCAAATGGTATCACTCCATAAGCATAGGTTCCCCATTTTTTTGTGAAGGTTGTTTTGGATTGATCTTCTTCCACAGTCTGAACTTGGTTGTATCCACTAAATCCATCCAAGAGAGAATAAAGCTCGGCCTGCCACAGCCTCCAACAGTTGGTTTGTGAAAGGGATAGGGAAATGATCCTTCTTAGTCTTGGACTTCAACTTACGAAAGTCCACACATATTTGCAGTTTTCCATTCTTCTTGGGTGCTACCACGATGTGCGAAACCCATTTACTATCAGCCATTGGATAGATAAACTCAGCTTCAAGGAGATTCAACAATTTAGCTTTCACTAGGGCAAAGTAATTTGAATTTATGAGTCTCTGTCTTTGCCTTACATGCTTTGCATCAGACTCTAGGTCGATGTGATATTGACACACCATGGGATCCATCCCCTTCAGATCTTTGTATGACCATGCAAACACGTCTAAGTTCTCCTTCAAAAGGTCATGCATGACCGATAGCTCCTTTTCTAAAAGACTAGTTCCCACTATCATCAAGGTGCCATTCAGTACCATCAACATCCATAAATGTTAATTGCTTTTTACCTTCCACTTTGCGGATGAAGGTCCCATAGACTACTTTTGGGTATAGATCCCGACTCCTTCAATGGAGTGGCCTCCTTATCTAAGGCCCCATTAGAACCAACTTCCTCTTTCAATGACTCATCTTGATGGGATGAGTCCTCGAGTTAAGAGATGAATAACCCTCCCATCTGAAACAACCCTAATACCATTATGATGCCTCCAGGAATATCACACAACAAGAACCTTCAAAGTTCTATTTGGGCCATAGAACTGATGATTGTTGACACATCATTCTCTCTTAAAAGAAGGGTAACTTCAAGTGACAATAGCCACTACTTCTTATTCTACTTAATCCATTTCTTATGGATATTTTTCATACAATGTGACTCATTAGCCAGTCCCAAAGGGCACCATAGTCATTCTATCTAGCAGCATGGGATATTTAGCTTCTGTAGTCTCTGGAACTTCTTTCTCATTTGTATCCTCTTCGAGCTGGATGAATCTTTTCAATTCACTTTAATAATCTTTTTTTGCAATGTCATCATCTTCCTCTCAGACTTTCTCTTTGCCTTTGTAGGGGCTATGTAAGAGAAGAAACATTCTCTATTGTATCCCGTGCATCTATCTCTAGCTCTATTTTTGTCTCTATTTCTATCTCTGTCTCTGTCTCTATCTCTATTACAGCCATGTAATAGGGAGAACATCACATCCATGCCTCTATCTCACTATCAGAGGTGACCTCGAAAGTCATTCCTGGGTCAACAAGCAGGAGGTATTCACCCATTGACAAAGACTTTGCTTCTTTCAAGAGTTGGCTTACAGTGCCCACTATCAGGGATAGTGCCTCAGTTCTCTTGGGAAAGATCTATTTGACAACTTCTTCATCTCCTGATGTGCTATCTATTACTTCATTGGAGGATTATGTTAAGACTTCAATGGAAGTGGATCCATTACCTTTTTGCGATCCATACATCTTTAACACCACTTTGTTGGATCCTCTGCCTAGGGTTGAACCAATTCGTCTGTGCCCTTACTTCAAAAAGACATGGTCTTCTAGCAGTAGAGGATATGAGATCCCATAGGAATGTGTTTTTACCACCAGATAGGTCAGTCAATAGTCTCTTCCTATGAGGATTGTCTTCACATATGGGAGGATTCCCAAAGGCTTAATTCTACTTTGGTCTGCTAGTTTGATAAGCCACTTCATAGGCTGCATACCTTATGAGCCTAGATCCTTCATTGTCACATCTGTCATTATATTCACTTCTGAACCTCTATCAATTAATACATCTGCTATAAAATATCCTTCAATCCACATGCCAATCTCTGGGATACTAGGATCCAATAAGGCTTTAGCCATATCCACTTCTTTCACAGGCTGTAGGGCTTTATTGGACTTAGGGATAGTGGTAGGAGCAATCCTTAGGCATCTTCTTCTTGTTAGTATGCTCTTGAATTTCTTTTGGTAGCTAGGAGACAACATCAACAAATGTCAAAATGTTAGGTTTGATTTGAAGGTGTTTAGGTCTTTGACCAAGTCATATTCCTTGATAGGATTCATGGGCTTCTCCAATCGGCTAGGGAATGGGGCAACATCCACTTTTATCTTTCATCTTTCCTCTAAAAGTGGCAACATATACACTTCTTCTACTACTAGAGGTCATTCTACATCCTCTATCTCTTGGACCTCTAGTCCTATCTTTGTAACTGTCTCTATATCCTTTTGTAATGTTGGACGGCTCTGTACTGTACCATTCTGTTCTGTATTGTTCTCTTGGTCCTTGGGAAGATTAAAATTTACCATTTTGGTAGAGGGAACGTTCTCTTTTGGAACTGTGGGTTCTCTTTTCTTGGCGCACGTTATTGTAATAACTAAAATTCCACCAAATTAGAGGCATGTTCTTGGGTCTTTTCTTGGATGTCAAAGGTAGCTTTCATAGGAGCCGAACTGGGACAGTCTTTTACAGTGTGTCCTTCTCCTTTGTATCGATTGCATAAAGGTTTGTAGTCCATGGACCTTCTAGGGTTTGGACAATTTGGTGAGATATGTCCCTTTTCTCCACATCGATAACACTCCACCTCTGATCTTTCACCATCACCAGACTGTCGTCCCTGTAACTTTGAGAGGAAAACCTCCTTGGGCCAAAATTAGGACCAAACTCTCTAGGCTTTAGTCCGATATCCCAGGTGGACATCTTGGATTCCAACAAGTTGAATCTTATCTTTTTATCTTTCTTCCTTCTTTCATGCATCTCCTTCAAAGAGCAAATATCCTCTATATGGTTCTTCCTTAAACAATATAAACAGAAGGCTCCAGGGATGGTTGGTTTTCAAGTACATTCAGTGGCAAAATGTCCCACTTGATAGCACTTTCTGCACCATATATTAGATTGCATCACATCTCTTCCACCTCCTATAGGACTGGATATATTGGCGGTATTCACCTTCAACGTCTGCAACTATTTTGTAATCACATCAATCAGCTCCTTCTTGATGCTTGAAATTGAATTGGATAGGTAGTCCTTCAAATTTTCTAGGGTTTTGGGAAGCCTCTATAATTACTACATAAACTAGTTGGGTTGATCTAGAGGATCCTTTGTTCTTATTCTAATTCAGAGCTCCTTTTGAGACTAGTGGTTGTCGGTTTCAATTGGTAGGGTTCCATTATTGTTGTTGAGTTGACATTGGGGGAATTGTTTGAGGCCACTATTGTTGTGGTTGAACCATCATTTGAGGTACTACCGTCTGCTACCCCACTATGAATTCGGTGCACTGTATTGTGGTACTATTTGCATCTAAGGTTAGGGATAGGAAACGATCCTTGGGACTGGATTTGGTGGGTGTACCATTCCTGGCATGGGAGGTAAGACTCCTCTTCTTGAAGTCATTGATAGCCTTGCTTCAACTTCATCATACAATCTTGCACCTGGTCTTCTTAATTCCACAAACTTATGAACTCCTGGTTGTAGGCCTCTAAGAAAAACTCTCTTCTAGATGCCTTCATCCAAGTGATGGTTGGTCCATCTCTTGATGAGTATAGATTTCATTCTAGAGACATATGCTTCCACCTGTTCACTAGAGGACTACATCAACTCCTCTCCATCTGCTCTTTAAAACCTTCACACTTGAATTTAGTTAGGAATGCCAACTTTAGGTCATTCCATGTGCCAAAAGTTCTTGATGCTTGTCTATCATACCACTGAAATGCCGCACCTTTGAAAGTGGTGGGGAATAATGCTCAGGGGTTCTCGCATTGTTGGCTATACACAGTATCATGAATTCAGCTACATGTAGATCAAGCTCTTCATTCAAACTCTTCCTTAAAGATGGAAAACTTAACTACATTTGCTGACTTGTTCAATATTTCCACGACAGATCTGACTAGGAAGGGGACCTTGAGTCGCCATGGGAACTTTGCTAAAGAGTGTCGCAAGGGCATCAAAGGAGTCCTCTACTACAACCTTATTCTCGGCTTTGATTTTTTGCTTCTCTCTTCTCACATACCGCTAGACTCGTTCTAGTATTTGTCTCTTAAATGTGTCATTCATCAGGGAGTTAGCTCCACTCAGTTTATCTATACTCAACAGAATAGGATCAGAAGGGCCTCGGTCTCTAGACGACTCTCTTGCCAACATTTCCTCTACTTCCTTATTTTCAATGTCTCTGAATTCAAAATTCATTCCACTATAGAGGGGAAGATATTTAGTTTTGAAGGTATCAAAACTCATTCTTATAAGGATCACCATAGTGTCATTGTCTTAATTATACCAACTTTGAAGGGTTTCAATAGCATGGGTTGTGAAGAACACTTTATCTACTAGATTCCAGTGGGTTGCTAATTGGACAAATAGAAGGTTGTTAGTGCACCAAGCATCCCATTTATCTTGTTGTTGAGCATCTATAAACAGATTCCAAATATTTTCCTTCTTATTGTTGTGAACTTCAACTGATCACCACGATTCCTAAAGCTTCTTTAAAATCTCCCACTTGATGATGTCTAGAAACTCTTCAATGAAAGTCAAATCTCCCATGGACAGTCATTCTCTATGTTTCTACTCTTCAATTTACTCCTAAACAATTTTCCACCAAGATGCACGTCTCTATTGCTTCAACAGGGAGAGACAATAGTCCACAACATAAAGCCTGCATCAAGATGGTAATATATTTTTGCCATTGTGGGATAAATTTCTTGTAGAAAGTGGCTTTGGTAATGAGAATTTCTAATTCTTTAGTGGTAGAGGGAACTTTGTATGCATCCGTTGAATTCTTCTCCTCTTAACAATGACATTTATTTATTTTCAGCCCCTTCTGATACTTGTTGATGGCAATTTTCCCTAGCTGTTGTGCACCAAAAACATGGAGTCTAAAGAGGAACACCAAGAAAAATGGAGATTATACTGCAAGAAAATCTATCTTGTATCATCAATAAGCATGTATTTGATATTTTAATTAACCACAAGAAGAAAAACGACACCAATCTTCTCAAATCTTCATGCAACATCATATAACAATTCTCTCACAGATTTATCACAACAAAACTTCAATACATTCTTCATATTCTTCATCAAAAGAATAAGAGAAAAAAATTAATTCTCCAGTTTGAATGGAAATCATCATATAGTATTCATCTTCAATAGTTTCATAGTCTTCATAGTCTCTCTCATGATCTCTCACTCATAGATACATTGTTTTGCATGAAAATTTGGCTATCTCTCACTCTCTCTCCATCTCACACATACTCTTTCTCAATATTACATTGGAATAATCAAGAATAATTATCCATAACCCCTCTTTGGTCATGGGTACCCCTCCTAAGAGGTATGTCTAATAGGCATGTCTAATATGAAGGGTCACTAGAGCCACTATAATGTCCTTTTGTAGCTCAACAATGTCAATGTCACTTTAGTCTTTGCTTGAGTCTTTAGCAGCACTTTTTTCACTTCTTTGAGCTATTTTGAACTTGTATTCATCT
Organism: Lygodium microphyllum; assembly: GCF_053477565.2. Classification (NCBI taxonomy): domain Eukaryota; kingdom Viridiplantae; phylum Streptophyta; class Polypodiopsida; order Schizaeales; family Lygodiaceae; genus Lygodium; species Lygodium microphyllum. The sequence goes on along the minus strand of NC_141159.1, from coordinate 91,346,347 downwards.
CTTCCAAAGATTAGAAAACTTCCCCAAGCTACACATCCATCCCACAAGATGCCTATACACAGAACAGAAACAGAATAGAGACAAAGGCTCTACAGAAGCTCAACAAAGGGTCTACAAAAAGTCATCAAAAAGCATTTAGCTCAACTAAAACCATTCAAAACCATCAAGAATCATTCAATAAGCTTCCAAAAACCCTTAAAATCCATCAATCATCATTAGATCCTCTCATGCAAAAAGAAAACAAAACAAAACAGAAGCTCAACAAAACCAATCAGACACTCAACAAAACCTTTCACTACATCATATCTTCATTGAAAAATATCATAAGTTTCTCAAACCTATTCAACCTTATCCAAAACACTCTCAAACATTTTTGGAACAATCAGTTATCATATAAATCATACAAAAATCACCCAAAAATTCAATTAAAAATAGTGAAAAATAGTCACATCAACCCTCAATAGTCCCTTAATGGTATACAATAGCACAAGGTCACTCTCTTTGAAACCTTGTTGTTTAACATGTCTGTAAAACTAGGCCTTCCATCGTCCTTTTTCACAAACAAGGGCGTGTGTTGCCAGCAATTGGGTTTCGAACAAGGGTTTCAATTCTATCAAGCGGTTGGTCTACACCTCTTTCCCAACCTTCCCATCTTTCTTATATAGCTACTCGCAAGCTTGAAATGAAAAACTCAACAAGCATAATTGTGTTGGTCCCATATATAAATTTAAATGGGGTTTCACCAATCGCAATCTTGTAGGTTGTTCGATAAGCCCACAATGCTACCATGAGTTTATTATCCCAATCACTTTGCATTGCCGAGACTATCTTAATCAGCACATTGATTAGGGATTTATTGGTGGCTTCATCTTGGTTGTTGGCTTGTGGATAATAGGGTGAGGATTTGCAGTGTATGATCATGAATTTGGTCAATAGATGCGTGATCACCTCATTAATGAAGTGTGCACCCTAGTTTCTTACAATCTCAATTGATCACTCAAACCAAGAGATCACTTGCTACCATAAGAATTTGGAAGTTTTCCTTGCATCATTTTTGCACGTAGGTATGGCCTCTGCCCATTTGGTTAGGTAATTCCCCTTTTGCAACAAGTATATATCTAGCTTGTGAAAATTGTGTCATAGGACTTATAGGCCTGACAAAATCTATTCTCCACTTTTAAAAGGGTTGTCTTGCAATCACTAGAGTGAGCTCCATTTTTTCCTTTTTTTAAGGAATTTTTATACATTGGCATTCATCACAATGCTTCATGGCATCGTGGAATAGGGTGGGCTATCATAACTATGACTACAAACCTTGCGAGTTGTGGAGTTTTCATCAAAATGGTCCCCCTGAAATTCTTGCATGTGCTTCGGCTAAAATGTCATGCATTCCGTACTCACAAATGCAATGTCTCAGTAGACCATCTTGGCCTAACCAATACAATTGTCCAACAATTAATTGATAGGGTTATGCTTTGATTATGAGGCGACAAGATTTTTCTATCGGTTGATTAGGTATCCCTTTCTCCAAAATTTCCACAAATTCATCATCCCAATAGGGATTTAGATATGCTTTAAAGATATCTTTTTCTTGAGAGACTTAAATAAATGTGCATCATGCAAGTCATCATTGATGCCTCCTTTGGTAGGTTCTCTGTTGGGTATGCATAACAAATAATCAGCCATAAATGTTGCTTTCTCTTCCATAATACTACTAAAAAATCAAATTCAAGAAGTAGTAATAGCCATCAAGCTATTTGACCTATACCACATGTCTTATTCACGAGGTATAGCAAAGCCTGGTGGTCCACAAAGAAAGTGAATAGGGTCACTAGCAAATAATGTCAAAAAATTTTAATAGTAAATACCATTGCTAGCCCCTCTCTCTCTATCGTGGAGTATTTCATTTCTATGCTTGTGAGTTGGTGGCTAGCAAATCTCACACAATAGTTTGCATTGTGTTCTCCAGGTTGGCACTATACTGCTCCTACCACAAATTTGAAAGCATCAATGTGCATGTGGAAGGTTATGTTCCAATTTGGGGCTCCCAAGTTAGGTGCTAATGTCAGATCCTTTTTTAGTGCTTCATAATGTAGTTGCCATTTGTCAATCCACTAAAAAACAATCAATAGTTTGTATAGCAGTCGAGCAATCAATGCAAAGTTTAGGAAATACCGTCGATAATATATCGTGTATTCGAGAAAGCATTGAACTCCCTTGTAATTCATTGGTAGTGGCAAATCTACAATGACCCTAACTTTTAAGAAGTCTATTGCAATGTTATTCTTTGACACTACATCTCCTAGGATGCATTCATGTTTAACCTAGAACTAGCATTTCAAAGGGTTCAAAGATAGACTCTACCACCTACAATGTTCAAAGATACTCAAAGTTTTTCAAGATATTCAAACCAAATGGTGTGGATGCAAAGATAGTCTATGAACACTTTCAACCATTTGCAGAGCATGTCTTTGAATATCATACACATTAGCCCATTGAAAGGTGGCAGGAGCATTTGTTAGTCCAAATGGCATTACTATCTATGTGAGTATACCCCATTCATTGGCAAAAGTCATCTTATGCCTATTGTTCAAGTGGATTTGCACTTGATTATAGTCTAAGAATCCATCTAGAAAATTGTAGGCTTCTTTTCCTATGACTCTCTCCAATATGTGTGTATGGCAACAAGTAGTTGTCTCATTTTGTTGCCACATTGACTTTTTTGAAATTAATACACACTCTGATCTTGCCATTTTTCTTTAGCACTATTACTATTGGTGATACCTAGTCCATGTACTCAATTTCATAAATGAATCTGAAATTCAATAGTTTTTTAATTTCCTCTTTGATTGTGTGTGCATGTTTGGGATTCATAGCACATGGTCAATATTTGACTAGGATTTCATATGGTACCATGGGAATGTTATGCCATGACGATGCTGGGGTCTACTCCTTTGAGCTCCTCAAGTGACTAGGTAAGCATATCCTTGAACTCTTGTAAGAGGGTTATAAGGTTAGCCTCCTCATCCTTAGTTAGGTCATAGGCAATTAACATTGGTCAGGGTTTTTCACCATCCTCAACTAAGTCAACTTTTTTAACTTTTTCCAAGTCTTCTATCAATTCATTGGCTTTCCTTTGCCATTTAGCTCCCAATAGCACCACTATTTTGTCTCCCTTTTTGAATTTGGTAAAATGTTTTAGTAAATCTTGCAGATTCTTCTGCTTCTTATCATCAAAGTTTTTCCCATCATTTCTCATTTCTTACTTCAATAGTTTTCATTGTAGGTGAACCACAAGATCCCCTTTAGTACATCATCAAGTTTTAAGGAGTAATGGAACTTTTGGATCACTATCAAAACTAACTTCTGACTCAAAGTTCAATTCATAGTCTTCGTAGTGGTCATAGCTCCTATGCAATTCCAACTTCGTATAGAGTTATTGAATCACCTTGGTTGAGTCCTGCTTGCCAATACTTCCAAATATTTTAGCCAAGTGCGATTGCAAGCTATCTTGACTACTCTGTCAACCAACAACACCTAGGGTTCTTTGGGTTTAGAGTTGACAATGATCTACTCAATCACCTACCCCTGAGTCTCGTAGTCAATCATCTTAAGGCCTAGATCTAAGGCTTTGTCCCTCATTTCACAATCAATTTATGTAATTTTTGTTTCTTCCACATCAAAAAATATCATCATTGGTCACTTCTCCTTCTTTCAAATCACTATCCTTTTCAATGAGGTCCTAGAAGTATAACAAGTTCAATTCATAAACCTTTGTCCACTTCCATCGTCTGTCTTCCAACAATTCTTCTAGCAGTTTTAGGTTTGTGCTATGGTCATCATGCAACTATTCTCTCAAGGATTCCAAAATATTTAGTTTTAACTTATTTTTGGGCACATGATAGGGCATGCTAGGAGTTGGTTCGGTGATTTCCACCATCATGCAAAATAGAATCGTTGAAAGGGTTGGCCCAGGGTTTTTGTTGTTTTGTCTTGGTTTGCTACATCATTGGATACCTCGATCATTTGTTTATAGTTATCCTCATCATTTGAGAAGAGTAAGTCTATTGTAGTGAGAATATTGTAGCGAGAATTTAGTGAGTGGATTGCAATTAGGCATAATTTTTGTGTCAACTTTTAACAAGGCTGAGAAAGTTTCCAAGTCGATGGTGTGGGTGAGATCTTCCAAAATAGTGTTATTTGAAGAGCATATACCACTGCCATAAGCTCTTTCTCATATACTGGAGCATGTAGCTCATGATCCTTGAGGCGTCGGCTCTCAAATGCTACTACATGATGCTCTTGATTAAGCACAGCTCCAATGCAATCCCTAGAAGCATCATAGTGAACTTCAAAAGGTTTTTGAAGATTCAAAACTATGAGAATTGGTTCTTGAGTCACAAGAAACTTAATTCTTTCAAAGGCTTGTAGTTGCCTTGATCCCTAGCAAAAAGACATTCGCTTCTTAGTAAGTCATGTAGAGGAGATACAACATACGCAAAACCTCGTATGAACCTCTTGTAGTATGAACATAGGCTCAAGAAACTTCTAACTTCATGTACAGAAGTAGGTGTAGGCCATTCAACAATGGCTTGAATCTTGTTAGGATCCATTCTCACCAGATTATGAGAAACAATATGGCCCAAGTAATTAATTTCCAAAAGGAAAAGTTCACTCTTCTTAGCATTGACTTGTCGTCTATGCTTGCAAAGCTATTGAAAAACAATAGACATATGTTTTCTATGCTCTTCTTCAGACCATGAAAATATTATAATGTCATCAAAGAAGACACCTATGAACTTTGAGTGAGGTCTAAAAATTCTCTCCATCATTCGATTGAATGTGGTGGGTGCATTACTCAAACCAAATGGCATGACTAAGAACTTGTATAGTCCAAATGTTGTATGAAAAGCCATCTTATGAACATCTTCAGGTGCTATCCATATCTAGTGATAGTCGCTCTTGAGATCAATGCGACTAAAGATACTGGCCCCTTGCAACTTATCCAAGATATCATCTATCATTGGGATAGAAAAATGATTCTTGATTGTGATTTTGTTCAAAGATTTGTAGTCTATGCACATACAGAAAGAACCGTCTTTCTTTTGAACGAGTAAGACTGGAGAGCAGTATGGAGAAGAGCTAGGTTAAACTAACCCTTTTTCCACTAGTTCGTTTACTTGTTTTAGGATATCCCCTTGCTGACTCGGTAAGGCAGTTGGTTAGGTGGTGAAGTGCCTAGGATAAGATCAATTGTGTGATCTTCTGGGCGCTTAGGAGGTAACTCTCTTGGGAGTGAATCACCAAAACAATCTTCATATTGTTTAATAAAATCATATCTAGCTTGATCAATTAAAGATAGGATTCTTTTAAAGTCTAAGACTTAGAAGCATTAGTTGGTCTCAGAATCGGACACTCGGACAATTGTCCGATGGAACGATTCGTCCGATCACTAGGCTCAGACCAACTAGTCCGATCGGACGTGCCACATGGCACTCGGACCAACCGTCCGATTTTTAGAATCGGACGCTCGGACCAACTTGTCCGACTCAAACACTCGGACCACTCGGACGCTCTGACTCGGACCTCCGATCAGACGAAGTAATACACGTCACCAGTCGAACCACCTGTCCGGTCCGATTCCCAGAATCGGACCCATCCATAATCAGACCACTAGAAATCGGATCACCTGGTCCGATCAGACCGCCCAGAATCAGACCCTTTTGGCCGATTCCTCGAATACCTACCCGTCCGATTCTTGAGAATCGGACACGCGGACCTTAAGACTACCACTCAGCCCTGACATACCTGGTCCGATTCCCACAATCGGACCACTGGTAAATCGGACCACTGGTAAATCGGACGCCTGATTCCCAGAGTCAAACCAAAACAAAACCTGACCCATCCAGGGACACACTGGGGCACTCCCCTAGCGACCCACCCCCACGTGAGTTACAAGAAGCAGCATAGGACCCTGGGACCCGTAGAGCGGCCAGGACTAGAGTAGCAAAGCCTGTCAGTCCCAAAACGAGCAAGAGTGAGTGAGACGCCGGGGAATCACTCACAGCACTCGGGTTGAATTTCCGCACTTGAAGTACACTTAGGAAAGTCGAAAGCCTGATTGAGCACAAGTGCACGAGGAACAACACACTCACGAGTGACCATAAGTTGAGCGCTGCATTCAAAAATTAAAAAGAACTCACTCAGATAAATCGCCCAAAAAACCCACCAATAGGAGAAGACCCAAGGTGTATGCAAACGCTCGGAGCGCAAGGTAGGATCAAGCAAGGAGCGACAACGACAAGGATCTGACTTACGACCAGGCGCAAGAATCCAACTATGACAGAGGGAGGCTCAGATCATCGGTTTACAGGGGAGCTAGATGTTAGCGCATTTCCAGAAGCCATACAACAAATGGTGAGCAGTTACGATGCGCATGCCAGGTACGAACGCCGTGGCAGGACGACAGAGGCAATCATTGCGGACCTAGAGGAGGAGAGGAGGCTAGCCCGCAAGGCATTGCAGGGCATAGCCGAGTACAACAGGGACCAACAAGCCAGGAGCCTAAGGCAGAGCATGGAGCTGCATGAGGTGCAGCGAGTGCTGAACTTGGCTGGCCGAAACCGGACAGACCAGAAAAGAGCACTAGAGGAAGAACTGACGCTGGGCGAGCTCCTCATGAAACAGCTGCTCGATAACACCGGGGTGGAACAGAATGCCACTGCGCTAGCAACCTCGCTACTTGCAGGGCTAGGGGCAAACCAGGGCTCAAAGAGCTAAGCCAAAATACCTATTGTCGCCAAGCAACTCGACAAGTACCAGCCACCGGACGACCCGTACAGCTTTGTCGAGCAATTTGAGCAAGTCTGCGAAGCCAATGGCCTCAACGACCAGGCCCAACATTCGCAAGCATTCGGACTTTGCTTAAGCGATAAGGGTAGGACGTGGTATACGAGCCTAGATGCTATAGAATGAGCCAACTTCAATAACCTCAAGGACCTTTTTGTCAAGAGGTTTGCCGAACCCGGATACTCTGACAACCTGCTAGTGCGCCTAATGAACGTCAAGCAGAAGGAGAGGGAGGGCATCCGCGACTATGTGACCCACGTGAGAAGCCTCCTTAAGAGAATCCCCTTAGGCGAAAGACCGACTAACAGGGCAGTGTCAACCGTATTCATCAGCGGGATTCGGGATGAAGAATTGTACAAGGCACTAGCAGGCAACTCGAGCTTGCAACGAGATGTGGTGGCTAGGGTTTTTGAGGAAGCCATTAGGGTTGATGACTAGCTGAAAGAGCGGAGCTCCAGGAGCTCAAACCTAGAAGAAATCAACCCACGGAGTTTAGAGCGAATGCCAACCTCTAGCGAGCGATCAAACGCATCATCCCAAGATAAGGGGAAGGCCACCGAGACGGACCACGGCTTGGCCGAGGTCAAGACGGAGCTGGCCAAAATACAAGACATGTTGAGGCGACCGACGCGTCCGCACGTCTAGTGCGTGTACTGTGGAGGAAACCACCTGCCAGCAGAATGTCAGGGCCCTAGGTCAAGACCCTGTGCTAACTGTGGAAGGTTCGGCCACGATGCCGCACACTGTAGACTACCACGAAGACTACCATATACGCAACCCTACGGCCAGCTTTACCCGGCTAACAGGCCACAGCCATTCTTCGGAAGGGGAGCCCCGCTAGCCCTACCAGCGCCTAACGACATGAAGCCAGTGGTCCCTAGGCTGGACATAAATCCTACCGGTATTCCTAGATCGCCTGGTCCCTATGTGACCCACCCACCGAGCGATGCTCCCGTACACTACGTAGAGGAGCCCAGTGACGAAGAAACCTACATATGCCCTTACGTCTTGCATGACGACGAGGGCAATGCAATCCTTATGGATTACCGACCGGTGCCGGTGATGGCATTAGGACGAGGACGGGGTAGAGGCCTGGGAGGGCAGCCACAAGATCTGGTCACTTGCTGGACTTGTGGACATCCCGGTCACGTCTCATCACGCTGCCCAGAAAGAGAGCAGCAAAGTAGGGACAAAGCTGACCAAAGGTGCGTAGAGTGCGGAATCACCCATCTTTTCATAGACTGCCCAAAACAGAAGCCGCCTTCCGGTTCAGCTAATTTGCCATCCGTCCCGCTGGGACTATTTGGTGTTGAAAACCCCGATGGGGAGGCCACACCTATCCCCCTACGAGTGATGACCCGAGCACAAACGAAGCAGGCCGACGTCTCTCTGCCAGGACCTAGCAATCTCGACGCGACCTCAGTAGGAAAGAAGAGCCGTAGGCGGAAAAAGAAGAGATCAGAGGCTAAGGTCGCACTAAAAACCAACAGCATTACGACCTTACCCCAGGGAAAGAAAGTCTCAGACGCAGAGGCAGAGACTTCAGCCCCTAAAACAGCCCAAAAGGAAAGCACTAAGGTAGGGGAATACCCACACCCCAAGCGACAATTGGAAGCCATAGAAAAGGTGAAGGAATGGGTAAGGGAGGCTCAACAGCACCTCAAGGATGTCGAACCCATCACGAAGGACGAGATTGATGATCTCTCCAGCATGAGTGCGCCGCTATCACTACCCCAACCTAAGTCTGCCGAGGCTGCTACGCCACAGGCAGTGCCGTCAAGGCCAAGCCTAGACGTAACAGACCCGGAGGACAGCCACAGCCATTGGCCCGGACAGTCTGAACGAAGGGAAGGACGAGTGTTTAGCAATCTCCTAACCACACTAGTGACCGCCCCTGTAACGGTTAGTCTGGGAGAGCTGCTCAGGCAGCACTCTGCCCTAGGGCAGGACCTCAAGCATTGGGTCGAGAGACCACACGAGCAAGGTCCGGCAGATACTCAAGACCAGGATGCGGAAACGCACTTACCAAGTTTGACGCTACACTCCGGCCCTAAATCCTTGCACGTCAACGCCTTCTGGGAGGGCTCGGAGATGCACGCAGTCCTGCCAGTCCTAGCCCTGGGAGACGCAACGAGAAAGGGGATTGTAGACACAGGAGCTGGGGTTAGTGTGCTTAGCCACGCAGTGTTACAGAAGTGGGGAAACCCGCCTGTCGAAGCTGCTCGGTTTAACATCATGCTAGCAAACGGTATGCGAGTGAAACCATTCGGGGTCTTGAAGAATTTGCCAGTGAAGATTGCAGGAGTCCAGTTCTCTGTCGACTTTATCGTCATGAAGGGAGTGGACTATGAAATCTTATTGGGTCGACCCTGGATGCACAATGCTAGAGTTATCGAAGACTGGGGTAACAGCCTAATCTTCCTGGGCAACCGAACTAACGCTGTGAGAATAGAGATGGACACTTGGAAGACCTCGCCAGTCGACCTAGACACCATCTCTACTCTATTCAAGGGAAACACCCAGGACAAGGAACCCTATGGGTCCTTAACTAAGTATATCCCATGCCCAGAGGACGAGCGGGATTGGATGCACATTCTCGCTACACTCGACTTGCCGTTCTCAGATCATGAGGCGTATGAGCAGGCTGTCAAAATAGTTGGCAAGCCAAAACAAACACTGCCTACACCTGTCTACATGATGGCAGCAAGCCTCCATGAAGGGCCTAAGCCTGTCGCTTTCCAAGTGCCTACCAACAGGAGAGAACTCCAGGGAATACTGGGGCACTTAACGGACCGACTGGCACGCAACACAGCCGCCAATCTCAAGCCTCTCCAAGACCTCTTGGAAGAACCCGAGTGGAAGTGGACCAGGGTACATGAACTGAACCTCAGGTACAACTGGGCGTTGGTCCCCGACCAACAAGACGAGGCAGCGCAGGCCTTGGGGGACGATGAGCAGTCTAGCGAGGCAGATTCCTGTGACGAATACGAAGATTGCCAACCCTTCGATGAAGGAAGTGAGGGTGAGATGGACACCGTAGAATATGACACCGAGGGGCGAGAGATTGAGCAAATCCGGGCAGATGCTAAGCCGCAGACGAGACCGGCCCTTAGAGTGGACCAAGGAGTCATGTGTGCGAAATGCGATCGTGCTTGGTTGGAACAGATGGGAGCTGTGAATTTTAAGCAAGACGGCCTGACCCAACCAGGAACGGCAGCAATGCTTAGAACCGAATCGCCATCCGAACTGCAGTCGCCAGGGGAGACCACCTCCTCTAGTGAAAATGGGAAATTCGACTCTGAATCTGAAGTTACTTTAGATGATGACCCAGAAATCCCTAGGCCACCCATGACTAGACGCACCAAGGGAGACTTACCCATCCACCTGAGGCGCAGACGGTTACGGCAGAATGAAGCTAAGCATCCCAACGATGCGCGATCTGAGGAACAAAGGAAGCCACAAGACCTCCCTAAGTGCTTTTCGAAATTCAAAAGAGGGGACAGGGTGGTGGTTCTGCTAAGTGCCAAGCGCCAAAGGCAAACCCGCGAACCAATCGAAGGGCCAGCCAAGGTTAAGGAGGTAAACCTAGCCCTGGAAGGGGAAGTACCCCGACCAGTGTTCATTGCCGAGGACTTGACCACGGAAGAAGAGTCCAGCCTTGTCACTCTTTTGCGGGAGTACCGGGACGTATTTGCTTGGTCTTTAGATGAGCTACGAGGGGTAGATCCGAGTGTTGTGACTCACAACATACCCATGACAACGGATGCAATGCCGGTCAAGCAGCAACCATACCCCATGAATCCAAAGCACGCTCATGCTGTCAAGGAGGAAATTGACAAGCTGATGAGAGCCGGATTCATTTACGAAATTGAGCACACGGACTGGGTGTCACCCATAGTCATTGTGATGAAGAAAAACGGCAAGATTCGAGTGTGCGTCAATTACAAGAAAGTAAACGCCGCAACAAAGAGAGATAACTACCCCTTACCATACACCAAGCACATGCTTGAGAGGGTGGCAGGTAAGGAAGCCTACAGTTTTCTGGATGGCTTCTCGGGGTACAATCAGGTGCAAGTGCACCCTGCAGATAGGCACAAGACCGCCTTCGCCACTGAGTGGGGCGTCTTTGCATACGTAGTTATGCCATTCGGGCTAACCAATGCCCCCGCCACCTTTCAACGCCTCATGTGCACCATATTCAAGGACATGCTTCGCAAGGAGTTAGAGGTCTTCGTCGATGACCTGTGTGTCCATTCGGCCTGGACCCAACATCTCGAAAAACTCCGCGCGGTCTTTGAACGGTGTCGTTTATATCGTCTCTCCCTCAACCCCCTGAAATGTCAGTTTTGGGTGAAGCACGAATGCATCTTGGGACACGTGGTGTCCAAGAATGGCATTGCCACGGACTTCTCAAAGGTCAAGGTCATCGTGGACCTTCCACCCCCAAGTAATTATAGGGGAGTTCAATGCTTCTTAGGTCACACAGGATACTATTGGCGGTTTGTACTGAACTACGCGCTGATCGCTAGGCCATTGTACAAACTGCTAATTGTCTTCGAGTGGACTGAAGCGTGCCAACGAGCCTACGAGGAACTGAAAAAAGCCCTAACAACGGCACCTATTCTACGATCCCCAGATTGGACTATGACTTTTCACGTACACATCGACGCCTCTAAGTTTGCCGTGGGGGCAGTGCTGTGCCAACCTGGTGAGCATAACTTAGACTACCCAATGAGTTTTGCTAGCAGGCAGCTCACTGAGACAGAGATGAATTATTCGACAATGGAAAGGGAGGGATTAGCCATGGTATTCGCCGTGAAGAAGTTCCGGCATTACCTACTGGCCACCCCCTTCACCTTCTTCGTAGACCATCAAGCCCTACTCTATCTAGTCAACAAACCTTGCGCTACAGGAGGTATAGCCCGATGGCTTCTCCTGCTCCTGGAGTTCGACTTCTTAGTGGTGGTACAGAAGGGAAAACAACATTACATGGCTGACCATCTGTCCCCTATACCCACAGGAGAAGCTACTGGACAAGGCATCGTGGACGAGTTACCCGACAGCCACTTATTCCACGTATCCAGCGAAAGAGACCTATTCAGGGCCGATCTGACACCATACTAGGCAGACGACATAGTCCAAGTGCTCAAGCATGGGCTGCCCGAACGACCAATAGAATGGGCACGGCTTAGGCACTTAATCCTGAAAATCCAGCCCTATCAGTTGATTGCAGGCCAGCTCTATAGGCTGGGGCAAGACGGTCTGCTACGTAGATGCGTATGTGAGCATGAGATGCACGATGTGCTCTCAGAGGTGCACAACGGTATTGCAGGAGGACACTTTAGCGGGGACACTATAGCACGAAAGGTGTTGCAGTCCCAGCTATGGTGGCCCACACTCTTCCGCGATGCCTCACAATTTGTCAAACATTGCGACGAGTGCCAACGGACAAAGGTCCCGGTCCGTAAAGATCAGATGGAGTTAACCCTGGTTATCGCTCGCCAACCTTTCGAAAAATGGGGGATTGACTTCATAGGACCCATCAGCCCCGCGGCACAATATTCACAAGCTAGATACATCGTGGTGGCCACAGATTACCTCACCAAATGGGCGGAGGCGAGGGCCACGCGGAAAAACGACGCTAGGATGACTGTCAAGTTTTTATGGGAGCAAGTAATCTCGTGTTTTGGTCGCCCGATCGAACTGGTTAGCGACCAGGGAACGCACTTCATCAACGAAGTGATAGCCCATCTCCTATCCACCTTCCTCATCATCCATCGCAAATCCTCACCATACTACCCTCAGGCTAATGGCCAGGCTGAATCAACCAACAAAATTCTCATCACTGTCCTAACCAAAGTAGTCTCAGCCTCACGAAGTGACTGGGATAGCAAGTTGATGGCAGCCTTGTGGGCCTACCGAACAGCTTATAAGACGGCCGTCGAACAAATGCCTTTTAGGCTAACCTATGGGACTGAAGCTATTCTCCCATTAGAATTCTTCGTCCCTAGCCTGCGGATAGCACTCCAAGAACGATGGGAAGGGAGGGAAGCATGGACGCAACGCTTGGTCAAGCTAGAACGCCTGTCAGAGGTTCGTCTCCTAGCCACCCACGCGCTTATCTGTGAGAAAGCCAGACGCAAAAGCTGGTTTGACAAACATGTCAAGCAACGAGAGTTTGAGCCGGGTGACCTAGTGCTCCTCTACTCAGTTAAAGGACACAAGAAAAAGATGAAATTCAGAGGTCTCGGACCCTTTAAAGTCCGCACAATCAGTCGAACTGGTAATGTCGAGCTGGAAACACTAGATGGTGAGGGAATGGGCTTCTTCAACGGCAGTCGAATTAAGAAGTACTATCCGCCCACTCATCCGCTGCATGAACAACCAATGGTGGAAACGCCTGTTAAAATACAAGTAGCCACACTTACGGAAATCTGCGAGAATGAGGAGGAGCCTGTAGAACCCGCCTACCTCCGCATCACGGTCACTGCCAAGCAGACGTGCTCCTTCAACGCCCTGATTGACGAGGGGGCGGATTTTAACATTTTGACGCATGAGCATTGGACCCAACTTGGCGCACCAATGCTTCATCCCACAACAGAAAGATTGAACCCATACGGGGCCCAATCCTACCCGATCCTCGGCACGTGCAGAGTTGCCATTTCTATCGAGACTGAAACTATTCCCATGCTGTTTTATGTCTTACCCAATGCCAGGAATGCAAGCACAGAGTCATTGCTCGGGCGAACTTTTAAAAAGCAGACCCGTTGCAATGTTGATTATGAGTCGCAACGCATCCACCTAACAATCGGGAGTGTGCCTATTGTCACGACTTTCAGCAAGGGCCTCATAACCCCAGCACCGCTCACGGGACCACCGATAGAAATAGCCGCACCTAGGACTAAGGAGGAGGGCCGTGCATATCTACCACACCCAGATCCCCACACACCGCGGCCCGCCACACCCAAAGCAAAACCCCAATAGACTCGCTTGCAATGGGTGCCTAAGAAGCCCCAACAGACTCGCTTGCAATGGGTGCCTAAGAAGCCTCGAGACCGGCCTAGAACCAGACGCGCGTGTCCACGGAACACCTACAAACCTAAACCTAGAAAACCAAGACGCCATCATCACAAGCGCCGCGTGATTAAACAAATATGGGTCCCTAAAGTCCTCCTGCGTGCACAAGGCTACTATGAGGAGAATGCCTCGCTGTGGATCCCCAAAATCCCAACTGACACAGGCCCTGGTTCTATGTCAACCTCAAGGCCTTGTCCCCCGACACCTCAAGACCACGAATCGCAGGGTCCACCCCAGTCATCCGACTCCTCTGCGAGTCAACCCACGGGTGTCACACACGCCCAACAACCCAAGCAATGGCCATCACCACAGGAGGCATTACCCAACCAACCCAACCCGCAGCTCAGCAACCCTGCTGACCGCAGTAGCCTAGCCCCTAAGATCAAACCCGACCCATCCGTCCAACCAACGCCCGGGTTGCTTACTCAAACAAGCCCCCATCTCTGCAACTCTGTACTCTCAGAACCTCCAGCTCAAGCAAACCCCAACCACCCGCCGGCCTTAAGCCTTCCTATGAACGGAAGTCATTCCTAACGGTGGCCGCTGACCTCGCAGAGGACACGGGAGATGATGTCGTGGACTGCATCAAACAGCTCGATGCCACCTTTGTTGCACTGGCCCTCAGCTATGACAGCCTGGACTTGGGACTATTAGCAGAACCCCTTGCAACTGACGTGCGCACTATGCCTTGCTCTTGGGAGACTTTTGAATTCGCCTTTGCACAAGCTTCTCACTCTGCCGCTGAGCTGCTCGCTCGCGAGGTCTCCAAAGAGCAAGCCATTAAGCAATGCCTCATCCCATCATTTGACCCACGCGCGACGTCTGACCTCACTAGCCAAGAAACAGCAAGGTTGTCCCACCTGGCGGACATGGAATCACCCTTCTTGAAGCAGTGGTACGCTCTTCGATTGAAATGGGCAGTTGAGGGATGCCGCATAATGACCAATGCCGAACAACGCCGAGCCATCAAAACGGCCGAGTATGATCCCACATACGTTGCGCCCACCTCGTATCAAGTGTTAACCACTCTTCGAGGTCGGACCATGGACGATCATATCTTAGGGCACCCCTATCTCGACCGCATCTTGACAGAAGAAGAGCTCCACATCGCAAGTCGAGTTAACTCCGGTGATTTCCTCACCGACGTCCTCACATACATCACCCACGTAGGCATCCAACCCTGTGACCTGGACTACTCTGCACACTTAGAATATAACCCCAACTTCTACGATTGGCTCCTCCACAAATAAACATGAACGCCTTGGGCCCACAACCTCCGTCACAAATTGGTTGCCAAAAATACTAAAAAGTTAATTGACTGAATGTACAGGTGGCGACCATGGCAGGTCAAGACAAAGCTGGCAAACTCCCTTTCTCGGAGGAAGAACAGGTGCGGTACGGCCTCACTGTGGAAACCAGAGCATTCAATCAGCTGAAGTTCTGCCACATATTCAACTTGGAAGACGTGGTTATTGAGGAACCAGCAGTACGACGGATTATCGAGCAATGCCACTTACAAAGGTATCTGGACGCAGTGGGCCAGAGGATAAACTACACCCTGTGCGCCGAGTTCCTGCGCACCTTCAACAAAAACAGGGGCACCGTCACGGTGCGGGACAGGGAAGCCACCAGACAAGTGCAGGTTGAACTGACCCCTGAACTGATAGAAAGGGCACTGGGGCTTCCGAACAAGGTGGAGAAGAAACCAAAAATGGACGTCTATGCCATGTTGGGAATGGACAAAGTGAAGGTCCACACCAACGACGGAGTCAACCTGGCAGACATCCCTGATCCAGAGATTCAACTGCAAGCAAAAATGATGCATACCCTATTTTCGAGTCAGCGGTACAATAGCATCATGTCCAGAATCAATGTGCCTCTACTCGAAAGCATCGCTGCTCATGCACTGGATGAGGTGAACCTCAACGGGTTCGTGAGAAGGACAATTGAGGCCTCGGCAAAGGCCCTGGCAACAGGAGGAAGGGCCGTAGCAGGAGAATCCCCTTCACCTCGATCAACCCGCAAAGCCTCATCCTCCAAGGCCTCCACCATAGGTTTTGGAGGTGCCCTCACTGTGATCATCCACGAGGCAATAGGGCAGGGACGAGCGGGAGAGGACAAACAGGGAGATGACGGAAAAGGTGGCGAATCGCCGTCGCAGTCCCAGCCTCAGGCGGAAGAGCAGTCTGATGAAACAGAAATGGACACCGACGAGGAGGGAGAACCCCAGGCTGCACCAAAAAGAAAGGTGAAGCAACGGACTAAAGCCCTGCACGGAAAGAGAGAGGAGGAGCGAAGGAGAAAAGAGAAGGAAGAGCTCGAATGGGCCCGAAGAGAGTCGGTAAGGGAAGAGGAGGAAAGAAGAAAGAGGACTGAGGAGGAGCTGAGGAGGAGGGAAGAAGAAGAATTGGAGCTGGCGACCCGTCGCTCCATCGAGGAACAGCGGAGAAAAGACGTGGAAGGAGCAGGCAGTCCATACCAACCTGAAGCACCCGGCCCCAGCACTGGTATGCCGGAACCTGTGCAGCTGCCTCCTGTAGAAGGGAAAGGAAAAGACCCAGTCAGACTAGTCTCCCCTCTCCTCGTACCACCCATGCAAGCCACCCCCCTCAAGGTGACACCCCCTACCACCGCCGCCCAGGGGCACACCCCAAAGATCGATGAAAGCAACGTGGTCACCTGGTTGCAATTCTTGGTGGAAAGAGAGTTGGCAAGGGAGGCGGCCGGGGCCACCCCAGTTTCAGGTGCCAAAAGGGCAGTGATGGCCGAGCTGGAGCCAGGGCCAGAAGTGAAAAGACAAAAAGTGGAGGAGATTGCCACCACTACGATCATGTCCCACTCCCTACCTTCAACAGGCCACTACGATGACTACATGAAGGAGTTGCTCGCACAATTACAAACGGCCAGGCAAGAAAGGAGGATAGCGGTGGAGGAGCTGGCAGCGGAACGCGAATCACAAGCCGCCCTCTAGCTAGACAGAGTGAGGCAGATAACAGAATATCAAAAGGAAATCGTTGTGCTTAGGGAGGAGGCAAGCACCAAGGAGGCGGAAGAGCTAAAAGCCCTGAAGGAGCACGACGCTGCCTGGGAGGGAAGAAGGAAAATCCTAATGGAGCGTCTCACCAGGGAGAGGGAGACAACTGCCCACCTTCAGCGCAAGAATGACCAGTTATCTGCAGCCAACTTGGAGGCGCAGAGTCAGCTTGAGAAAATTAGACAAGAGGTTGCAGAGCTGGATCAGTTAAGGGCAGAACAGGTGCGCAGGTTGCAGGCAAGGCTGGACCAACTCAACGAGTAGATCGCAGAGGAGCACCGAGAGCAGTCCCACTTGTGCCATGAGCTTGAAGCCCAGCAACAATAATTTATGGCAATGACCCTCCAACAGGGGGAAAGCCTGGAAGATATGGAGAGACGGGCAAAAGAATGGTCCAATCATACGAGCAGAGAGTGCGGGACTTAGCACGCCGGCTGGCCAAGGCCGAGGGAGACAGGGTGATGGCTGAAAACTAGGCAGAGGCAGCCCAGCTCGCTATGATAGCTCAGCAGCGCACTTTTATCAACACGCTGCTCCACACCACCCAATCAGAAACAGATGAGGCCAATGATCAGCTGCAAAGAAAGCTAACCATTGCACGCAGGGCCCTCATGGCAGGCCTGCACGTACCACTACAGCTCGGAGGCCTGCCGCAGAGCCTAGAAGAACAAAGAAAATATCTGGCACAAGTAGGACTGACAACACAGGAGATGGACGACCTTGGGTTCACTGAAGAGAAAACACAGGAGGACGAGAAGGCGGAAGGGGGTGAGCCAGAGCTTGACCTAGGGCCTCAAGGAGAGGAATATGTCCCACCACCCCCTCAACCACAACAAACCGAAGTGCCACCCCATGACACATCTGCCGAGTGAAGAGCGGCCCACACCACCCGAAGGAAGGAGATGGTGGAGAAGGCAAGAAGAAAGCTGAAGGCCAGACCTGCCCAGAAACAGCCTGCCCCTTTTCCGCTACGCACCCAAGACTCCCCTGCTGAATACCGCGCTGAAATGATTATCTGGGAACAGCAGGAGTATAGCCGAGACCCTTCGATCTGCGCTTCGAGTTTCCCACCGCCTTGAATAGGGTGCTGCCCATTCAGTTGTTGGTGGAGGATGTCATCGCCATGGGGGCCAGGCTCAAGGCCAAATGGTTAGCAGAGCGTGAGGCCCACCCAACTACTTGGGGAGCCGAGGACCGCAAGTTTTGGCAAGACAAAGTCCTCCAAGTACCTCGCACAGTGGAAGGCTATAATTGCCAACCCACCTGGAGGCGGCATTTTTGACATCAACCTGGAAGCGTGGATGGCGTTTTGCAACACCCTCCCTTCAGAGAGGAACGACCCCACCTTTATGCCGTATCCTCGAAGGGTAGGAGTGGACTTTAACCCGTCCATCCATGGCAGGTTCGACTTCCCCGTCATTTATAATGCCAATACCACTTCCCATAGGAACGCTCTTCTCTTCACCCTTCCCGACTTGTATAGCTCTATAGATAAATTCCTTAACGAATTCACCTCTTGCCCCGACCCATCATTCATCACCACCTGCAACTACCTTAGGTTAATTAGAATCCTAGTACACCAGGAACCCGCACCCCAAGAACGCCACCTTCCACCCCTCTATTTTGACCCCAATGCCATAGACAGCACCACCATGACTCGTCTCATGATGCGTGCTGCTCTTTTGCCATCCTTCTGTGGTGCACTGCTGGAAGACATGAATGACAGCAAATTCACACAGTGCAACCACCCCTTTCTCTCCACCACCACCCTCAAAACCCGCCTCCACATTAAGGGCTACTTGCTAAGCCAAAAATTCCTTAACAAGGCCCCCCGCCCTCCGCCCACCCTTACCCACCATTCGGATGATGAGTAGAACTCCCGTTATCCCTTGTACCGCTGCCTCCATGTACCCACCTCATTCCAAACAAAAAAAAAAGAAAGAAAGAAAGCAAAGCTTTGACGACAATGGCAAACCCCTAACGACGTCTCCAAGCAGGCGTCAAAGGTCTACTTCATCTTCTCATTAACACTTTTTTTTCACCAACCTAGCTCCTTGCTCTACAAGGCCCCACTCCGACCAGTCTTCTAGCTAAGTAATATCTAAGTATGCACAAGCACCGCACTCACATAATACCTACACAGAACTAATTCACAGTTTGGGTCCTCAAGTGCAAGACAATACTCTCAGCTTGCTTAGAGTTCGACCTGTCTCCCAAACTACTAAAAAATGTCTTGTGCACAATACAGAAGACTAGCACTACCCTTAGGGAGAGACCACCTGATAGGTTTTCCATTGCAGGTGTTGACGACCACAGCACAAGTGGCATTCGTTCTTCATCAACGTCCAATGCTAATTGCCCACCCAACATCCGACAAGCCGAAAAGATCGTCCTACGCAGCATCCCCAACAAACCCCCACGCGAACCGGTCACCAGTACATGCCCCAAGCGCCCCTGTCCCCCGAGTCTTCAGTGCATGCTACCACCTGCTACCTACGCCAATGAGTGCCATGGGACTGGCACTCGTCTAGGAGGGGGGTAATGTTAACCCCAACACGAAGAGAGCAAAAGAAAGTGGAAAAGACGCAGGGCAAAGGCGAAAAAAAGGTAGCCCGACGGAAGGAAAAAAAGGAGAAAAGGCCAAAAGCGCAAGGACAACCTTAAAAGGCCAAGGCAAACACGAAAAGGGAAAGGCGCATAAAAAGCACACCCTAAAACCTTGTAAAAGAGTGCCGGGCTCTCACCCGTGCAATTTGTAAATATAGAAGGGTAGTGAAAAGGAAACAAGGAAGATAAAAGGACAATGGAAAACAGGGCCTAGGCTATGACCGGCCATGTAAAAAAGGGAAAAAGGGGATGACTGCCCAAAAGGGAAGTAGGGTTTTGTATATAAGGTTGAAAAGTGAATGAAGAACTCATTCTTTGGTGTGGTAAAACTAGTCTTCTTCTTCCTCTCTTCTTCTTTCCTTCTTGCTTGTGTATGCTCTTGAGAGAGGGAGTGTGAGAGTGTGAGGGAGTGAGTGTGTGTGAGAGTGAGGGATCAAGAGGGTGAAGCTCTTCACCATCTCCTCTCCTCTACTTCTCTTCTCTTCTCTTGCATGCGCGGCTATGGAGGATGGAACTTGGAGATGGAGGAGGCTTGAGGATGCTTGAGCTAGCATTGAGAATCGTGGAGCTACCGGAGTGTGAGAGAGAGGAGGGTACTCGATCGAGCATCAAGGTAAGTTCACTGCATTTGTAGGATCGACGGTGCGTCGGCTAGGTGAGAGATAGCCATGAGAGCTCGCTTGGAACGCTTGAAACAATAAGCGGTCCGTGGGTCTTGGCGGTTGAGCGAAAGCTCCCACACTCTCTCTCTGATGATGACGTTGAAGATGATCATCATCATCATCATCATCATCATCATGACCACGGCTTGTTCGTCAATCATCGAAATTGGGGAGAAGACGCCCTTTATGGCAGCGACGGCGATGCTTTTCTTCTTTTAACGTTAATTATAACATTAGTTATAACATTTATAACTTACATAATATATAAGTTATATAATGTTAATACTAACCTTACTAACTTATTAAACTTACTAACTAACTTATAACCTTATAAACTAACTAATTTATAATCTTATAAACTAACTTACTTTAGTACCAACAAACATTTTTGTCTTAAATAACCAAAAATTATTCATGTGGAGGCACGGGGATGTTACATCCTCCTCCCCTTAGAGGATTCGATATGTCCTCATCTCGAAAGGAATAGTGGGTATTGTTGATAAAGAATATTCTCATCTATCCATGTAGCATCTTCTTTAGGGTAGTCTTTCGACTGGATAAGGTATTTACTTGGTATTCTCTAAGGGTTCTACTTCTCAATTTCTCTTTCTTACATCAATTACTCTTTCAAGTTGTAGCTCAAGAACTCGTTGGCTAGGTATTACGACTTGTTGATCATCAAGGATATGGTTAGGGTTAGCTATGTATGTTTTCAATAAGCTAACATGAAATACATTGTGGATTTTCAAATTCTTAGGGAGTTGTATCTTGTAAGCGCTTGGTCCTAGTAAACACTCGATAACCTTGTAGGGTCCACAATATCTTGGACTTAGCTTCTTAAATTCTCCTAAAGACAAGGAACTTTTCTTTAGATGGACACGGACAAAGACCATGTCTCCTTCTTTGACGATTCGTTCTTGCCTTTCCAAATCAGCATATGCCTTTTGTCGATCCTTGGCAGCTTGAATATCCTGTCTGATAATCTTGATTTGATCATCTATTTCTTCTAGCATTTTTCTTGAAGCTTCTGCCCTTAGGATACAATCGGTAAAATTAAGTGGCATATGGTAATCTTGACCATATAGTGCCTAAACTACTGAATACTTTGATGATAGGAGGAATTATAAGCAAATTCCACTAAGGGTAGATACTGAATCCACATTTTAGGTTCCTCGCTACAATTTCTTGCAAAATATCCTCAATCACCTGGTTGACTCATTCTATCTGCCCATCAGTTTGTGGATGATAAGCACTGCTAAAACAAAGTTGGGTTTCAATGTCTTCAAATAAACTTTTTCAGAAATGTGATGTGAAAAGAGAATCACGATCACTGATAATCCTTTTAGGTAACCCATGTAACCTGAAAATCTCTTTTACAAAAATTCTTGCAATATCTGAAGCTTTGTAATTGGTTTTGGTTGGAATAAGATGAGCGACCTTTGTTAGCATATCTACTATCACCATCATTGAGTTATATCCTCCTTACACAGAAGGTAACCCAACTACAAAGTCCATGCTGATAAACTCCCATTTCATTTTAGGAATGTCAAGTGGCTGAAGTTTTCCTGGTAACTTGACACGTTCAGATTTTACCCTTTGACAATTCAAACATTCAGTAACATACTTAAGTACATCACCCTTGATTTTTTTTCCAATAATAGCTTTTTCTGACAACATTAAGAGTTTTTGCATAACTTGGGTATCTTGAAAAAGGGAAATCATGTGCTTCCCAAAGTATCCTTCTCTTAAGAGTCTAACTTGAAGGAATGCATAGTCTCATTTTGAAATAAACAAGTCCTTCATCCTCATCAGTTGAGAATTCTTGATACTTAGACTTGAATTTGGGATCTTGTTCCTTATTCTGAACTTCCCAAAACCATTGTTGATAGTTTGGGTCCTTATTTTCTTCATCCTTAGTTAAATCAATGATAGGATTAGTTGGCATTGATACCATTGTAGCCAGAGTTTCTTCCCTAGATGGTTCTTCAATGATAAGAGCATTATGGAAGGCTTTACAACTAAGGGCATCTACTACTACATTTTCTTTACTAGGTCTGAACTTAATTTCAAAGTCATACTCTTGCAAAATTTTGACCCATCGTCATTGCCTCATATTAAGATTAGGTTGAGTAAAAATCCACTTAAGATTTTTATAATCCATGACTAAGGAAAACTTATTTCCAAGCAAGTACTATCTCCATAATTTGAGAGTGTGAATCACAGCTAACAACTCTAGGTCATGAGTAGCGTAACTCTTTTCATGAACTTTCAATTTTCTTGAAGAGTAAGCTAGGGATGACTTTTCTTCATCAATATGCATCCTAATGCAAGATAGGTGGCATTTGTGACAACCTCAAATTCCTTGTTTAAGTCAGGTAACCTTAAGATAGGAGCAATTATCAAACTTTAGTTTCTCAAAGCTAGATTGTTCAATTGGCATCCAAATAATAGCAACTTGCTTTTTTAGAAGGTTTGTAAGAGGTGCTACAATTTGGGCATAGTTTTTTATGAATATCCTATACCATCTTGTTAGACCTAGAAAACTTCTCGCTTCGCTCGCATCAAAGCATCTTGGAGGTCTATTGATAGGCGCATTAATTCCACACAAGTATTTAGAGGAGAATTTAGCCCATTACAAAACTTGGACACTTGTTGAGTAGTATCCATGGAGGGTGCATATTTAAGAAGTGAAACAAACTTGGAGTAATATGCCTCCAAGGTCAGTCCCATTTGCTTTAAATTAAAGAACTCATTCATTTTCTGGGTGCGATAAGCTAGAGGTAAATACCTTCATCTTACAACTTCTTTCAACAAATCCCAAGTAATGGTATTCTCTTCCATAACACGGGACACCTTGATCTTGGCACCATTGCTTCCACCAGAGTCAAGCCTCGCCAATTAATTTTACCTTAGCTATTGTGGCCTAGTTGGCTTGGACAGTTCCAATAGTAGTAAAATAATATTTCATGAATTCAATCCAAATTTCTACATTGGCTTCCACATTCTCACCTCTCCCATCAAATTCTGAGCTCTGACTTTCTTCAAGTTAAGCTTTATGAAATATAAATAGCGTTAATATTAGATTTTAATACTCAAGTTATTTCTTGCTTAATCTATTCAAAGTTCAAACTATAATTTAGAGGTTCTAGGGGAAAATTAGGGTTCCATTATTTCTCTCAAATTGATAAAGTATCAATCAATTTTTATACGGATGTATAAGGTAATCAATGGAAAGAAATACATTATTCAAATAGCTCACATGGTCATCTTATTTTTCAAAAAATGATTCCCTACTACGATCTAAGCATGACACTCTCATATATCCTTTATGAAGTAACTTGGATTCTGAGAGTACATATCTAGAAATCTATATTTTTTAGGGAGATCAAGAAATCCGTCCATCTCATAGTTGCAGCGAATAGAGCGACCTACGACTTTTACTCTGTCCAGGAAGGATCTTTGTAACTTCCTCATAGATATACTAGTTTAGTTTAATCTTCTTGTCTCTAGTGTATAGGGTTGAGTTTACACTGGCTTCATAAAATAGATAGATCTTGACAACTTTAAGATCTTCCATTCATTTTACTCTTTTCAAATTATTTTGAAATAAGCTAGACTTCTTGCATCGATATAGCAGCATCCTATGTTAATCATCCACCATATACAGAGGCAAGGGATTGTACAATTGGTCTAATATTTGCATCATCTGATTTCTCGAGGCAAGACTAGATGAATGTATAGCTAACATAAACATTACTTGGAACATCAAGAATCATTTCCAAGATTTGTTGCTCTATCATAATTCAAAAACATACATTAACAAAGAAAATATTTCTCCTTTAAGGAAAAGCATATCCTAAGTTGTATTTACAATCCTAGAAATAAAAAATAAGCTTACATCATATTCTATACTATCGTGCACTCTGATACCAACTGTAAGGTGCCCAGCAAGCTCATTCCAAGGCATGCCTTTTGTAGTCCATCAATAGGTTTTCCAATGGCGCTGCCCAGCACTCCCTCGGAGTATCGGGGTTTGTCACTTGGACCTTACTGAGTCTACATTGCAATGAAAGAATTCCAACCAAACCCACTAGGATCAACCTGAATTCTGGGTTCCTAGAATCAGTTGGATCTCCTAACAGCCAGCTACTATCAGTGATTCAAGTTTCCACTTCTCACAGGATCACTTGAACTGAATCGGACTTACCATAACACTTGCTTCAAAGAGAATGGGAGATAAAGGGGAGTGTGACACGTCAACCCTCTTGCCCATACAGCAAAATTCCATTCCGACCTCCTAAAATAATGCAAGTCGATTCTACCTAGCAACTAGTTGGTCAATTTATCATTTTTCTATTTCTATCACTGATTTAGAAAAACTCCTAGCTAACCGAGACCACCCTACCATTGGACGGACCCGTCAGGGGTCATGCCCACTCACTTTCTTCGGTGAAGGTATCATCTTTAGTTTTTTAAATTACCTACAGTACATTTATTGAAACATATACAACCAGCTTCCTTAATTAGTCTGTTAAATCACAAGTTCGTTCATGTAATGTATCTCACAAACACACATACAATTCAAACAAACCTTGAGTAAAACAATTCCATTTATTATATTGGAAGTTTATTACACTTTCCATCTTTTCCATCCTGCGGAAGATATACGAAATTCCATGATGATATTTTGCCCACCAAGATTCCACCCTTGTAACTGGCATTAGGGTTCTAAGATCCCATCTTGGGTCACAAAGTGGCTCATCGGATTCTAAAAGTAATGCAAAATCTACAACCAGAGCCCCCCTAGCATCCACATTTCCTACTGCTTGAGACTATTCCTACGAATAGACCTTTCCGCTACAGAGCCCATCTAAGCCTCTCGAAGTGATAACCATGACCCCCTTGGAGTAGGGCCTCGTAGCTAGCTTGGGGGTAGCCTAATGCAATCTTTCCTTTTATCCTATTTGTCAATGTTTTTTATTAAAGATCTAGATTCTAACAAACACAAACAATCCTTTCAACATATAATGATGCAATGGCAATCACACCATCATGCAGCTCACAGCTTCACATAGCCAAGGTAGACCTTAACCTAAGGTAACCTTACAATCTAATGAGGATTCTCCTCCCATAAAGAAGTGTTGAGTACATCTCTTTCAAATTTTTTAAGCAATGCATGAATTTTCCGCTTAGGGCTAACGTACCAAACATAAGCGATACCATTGCATAAACTATTTATGAAGAATATGCAATATTCCTTCATTTCAATTTTTGGGGGTTTGTAGCTAATATGATAGACTGGGAGGGTCTAAGTTATTCTTCAAAATTTTTTTAGATTCCATCCAATATTTTCTTTACATTAAACTATCCTAAGACATAGTGAATTTCCTTTAGTTGGTACCTAGAAAAATATGGTGACAACGAGATGATTCATAGGGTTTTTCAAATAGACTTTTACTTTTGTATAACAAGTGTAATTCAATACTTAACCTTGTCGCATTCGAGAATAGATATATCGAGTCATTTTACTTTAAATCATCTCAAGTGCGCATATAGCCCTTTACTCATTTCATGCAATGCAACTAAAAATTCTTTTTGTGTGCTAACTAATGCATAGCTTGTAGTTCTACTAGATCGTTCTGTAATACTAAGTTCTTTGTTTATGCAACCATCTACACAATTACCTAATAGTTTAGTATCTAGTGTAGCTTTTCTACTTCATAACCTATGCAATATCTACCTACAACTATTTCTATCATGATTCTATGGATTATAATCTTGACTAATCTAACTACAAATCATAGGTAGCAGTTATCAATTTATGCATGTACTACATACTCTAGATGAAAGCTATCGTTTCGTGTAATTGTAAACATGGAAGCTAATATTTTATGTACTTAATTTTTATATGGATACTATCCATGCAAAATAACAAGTAATTCATGCATCATTTAATGCAAAATCTAACACTTTATGTAAAATTTCAACAAAAATCTTATTATTTTATGTGGCGATATGAAAACAATAGCCCAATTTTCGAGATGCAAGTAACCGGGTTTAGCACAATGACATTGGGAATTTCGTCTTTACTTGCAATTGCGTTCACCACACCCGATGTTCCATTGGTAGTGGCAACTCCAGCAACCTCGGGTACTCCCCTATCTCTGGCAATACTCATTCCTTGGCTGGTTGCAGTGGTTCTCATGGTCTTTACACCTCGTTTCTTTGGAGCCATCATCGAGAGTGGGAATGAGAGATAAAGAAGAGGGGCTAAACTCGGGATGGGAGAGCATGAAAGAAGATTTCCTAGTCGATGATCGAGAGAGGGAGGGGGTTAAGTTAACTCTCTCTATCACTAACTCTCTATTCCCACTAACTCCCTATCCTCTCTCTCTCTCTCTCTCTCTCTCTCTCTCTCTCTCTCTCTCTCTCTCTCTCTCTCTCTCTCTCTCTCTCTCTCTCTCTCTCTCTCTCTCTCTCTCTCTCTCTCTCTCTCTCTCTCTCTCTCTCTCTCTCTCTCTCTCTCTCTCTCTCTCTCTCTCTCTCTCTCTCTCTCTCTCTCTCTCTCTCTCTCTCTCTCTCAGCCTCTTGGAGTATCTTCCTACTTCGTTTTCGAGTAGAGGGCATGCCTTCATATAGGCACAAGGGAGTACATGCTACCTCTCCCTTCCCTTCTCTTTCTCCTCCCTCTTTGGCCATAATAGCTCCTTTACGCTCAGTTGCTGGGCCCTGGCACTAAAACATTTTCTTGCTTTGCTTAAGTGGAATAGATGTGGCATGGTCATCAGGTGTCTCAACACTAAAAAGTCCTAGAGGTACAAATGTAATGATTGTTGAACTGGGGGGAGGCTTGCACCTTGGGTAATTGGCATATAGATGCGTAATACCACACTCTTGACATCTCAAGTCGGCCTTATCCTTGTTAGCAAGGTCCTTCTTTGGGAATCTTGATGAGATATGCCCCAAGTGACCTCAGCTCTAGCAAGTGAGTGGTTCCTTAGATCGGTTACTTCCCATGCTATTGCGACATTGTCTACCCAAAGCCATGATAGGCACTAGACTGAAGTCCATCAAGACCAAATATCCCTCCTCATCATATGTGACACAGGGGTTCATGCATGCCTCTTTGTCTAGAGGCTCTTCCACATAGTGCATCAGGGCATCGCTAAGTGGATGTGTGATGATGGGTCTAGTTGGTCTAGGTATTCCTACTAGGTTAATCTCTGTTCTAGGGAGGACTGGTGGTCTCTCCCCATTAGGTAATGGTAGTGCTAGCAGAGCCCCTCTTCCAAAGTTGAACTATATGTTCATGGGATAGAACTAATAAGGATACAATTACTAATAAGTAATGGTAGTGCTAGCAGAGCCCCTCTTCCAAAGTTGGACTATATGTTCATGGTAGTGCTAGCAGAGCCCCTCTTCCAAAGTTGAACTATATGTTCATGGGATATAACTAATAAGGATACAATTACAGATATGGTGATCTTCTAGATAGTCATGTATTCATGCCCATACCTACCACAATTTATGCAAATATGAGGTCTTGGGTCTAGGCATTTAGATGGAAGATGATTATCCCCATAGTGAATGCATTGTATCCCCATAGTGAATGCATTGTACTTGTGGTCTCATGGATTTCCTCATCACCTCTTGAAGCCTTTCAAGTTCTAGTTTTCGGCCCATTATTTCTTTTGTGTGGTCAATACCCTTTCATTTATCTTGCATTTCTACACTGAATTGTTCATTATGGGCCATGGATCTCTCGCTAGTAGAGATGATGCTAGCTAGCTAAATGGCTTTTGCATTCCTTTCATTCAGCAACGTCATCTACATGTATCACTTCTTCGAAAACCCTTGCCAGTACATCTCTTTGCAAACTCGAATTACTTGTAGGCACTTTATAAAGCTCTTCATTCTAAATCCCGTTTATGAATATAGTGAAGATGACTCTTTGAGTGGGTCTCTTAGTCGTTAGAATTCTCTTATAGAGGCTCTAGGTATGGATGATATAGTCACAAATTTCTAATCTACCCTTTTCACTAACATTCGTCAACTTAATGATGAGATTGTTAGCATAACCTGCTTTAGGAAATCTCTTGATGAAAAGATCCTTGATCATGTCAAAGTCATTGTACTCCATGTCATCCATGCTAGTGTACCAAGTGCATCCCTTTTTCCCTAGGCATAATCCAAAAGCTTATGTGCATTGATCAGCATCTTGGAGGTTGTTGGCCTCACAAACCTACTCAAATTTTTCCACAAAATTGTATGGGTCATCTCCTACCTTATATTTCTCAAATGTTTTCATGACTATCAGAATTTTAGTTTGGCTTCTAGTATTGGGTGCAATTGCTAATCTGGTTAGGATTGAGGCAACTAGTGCAGCATTACTTTGCTCATTGAGAGTGAATTATCTAGTAATTTCTTTGTTAAGAGTTCGACTAGAGTGAGGTCTGCTTTGAGTGCTCATTCTATGTCAGAATTACCCCCAATCTCGTGCACCCTGTGAATGCCAAGATGCATTGCATTTAGTTAAGCTTGTCCTCTTTCCTTTTCCTACAACTCGTTGCACATGCATGAATCTCGTGGCCTATTGCAACAAGTCCTTCCCTAGCCTTCTTTCCTCTTCTATCTCAATGATGATCTCATGTGCTAGTTACCTGCATGCACTGCCCATGCCTTTTGCTCATATCGTATGAGGAGCTATTGGATTTTGGTTGGAAACTCTCAAGGGTTTTAGTAGCATTTGATCATGTTGCTGGCATGGTCACTTTTTGTTATTGTGCAACTAAGGTTTTGGTGATGCTAATGAGGTTCAATAGGAGCAACAGATTCTCCTGTAAGAGACTCTTCGTGCTTGTCCCATGAGGGTTCACTCAACTTATGAACTTTTCGGGCTTGTTTTATCGCTTATTCACATTGGCTTAGTATTGTTGTGGTTCAGTTTTAGAGTTCTATTTTCTCGTTTGGTTTCTTGTGATTGGTTGATTCCCCCCTTGCTAAATGACTTAACATGTATACCCACTTCTTTCTAGAGTAGATGATCCCTTTCTTGCCCACCACTATAGTAAATAGTGAATGGTGCACAAACAAGCTTTCACTCTTCTTAACTAATCTGCCAAGTTATAACTCAAGTGCCCCGAGTGCAAATCATGCTCAATCAAGGGTTGCACTTTTCTTATCAATATTGTATCATGCACAAACAAGTTCTTTACATTATATGTTGTGGTGGTTGTCCTCACTTATATACACAATATGGTTCTCACTTGAGTGTGGTCTCTCCCACAAATTTTCTCAATGCATAGAAGGCTTGTGGCAATCCCCTTCACAATATGATTTGCATGTTTATTGGAATTCCCTTTGGGTTAGTATCATGACTCCCATGTGCTGTCTTGGTTCACAATGAGTTTGGAGTAGTTATGATTGCTACAAAGTTTATGCAATCGGTGAGCAAAATGCTAAGTTGTCACAACCATAGTCTCTACATCAAGGATTATTGCTTGGTGTTGGGAAAGTTTGGTCCCTCTAAACCAAGATAGTGCATCAATGATCAATTAGTTAGACCCCCTAGAGTCTTAGTTTGTAGATTGGCTCAAATGTAGAAGCAATCCAAGCTAGTGTGTATGCATTTAATTCACACAACCTCTTGAATCTTAGAGGAGTTCAACACTACACATCCCTATGATGAGGGTTCTCAATCTTGTACTTATCTCAAGTGCAAAAATTTAATGACACTCAACCTCTTTTAATGCACTGTGTCTAGTCTTGCAAAGTACTACTTATATAAGCTTTTACATGAGACTAGATAGTTAGGGGATATAGCACAAAGCTCAATATGCTCTCATGTATCCTAACCAACGTCCTAAGTGACTTTACTTTGATTGTCAGTGGTCCTTATATTGGGAAAAAATGAACTCATTGATGCACTTTGCCCTATGCAATCAATTCAATAAGATTTTCTACTAGGACATGAATCTAAAGAATTGTGCTTCTAAGGTATAAATCATTAGTGTGGTGATGCCCTATTGAGTATCCCTATTGATTTTTAGAGGCATTTATCTCTTCTTCAATTTGAGCAGCATTGACTCTCAAGATAGAATCATGGTGGGATAACATATTGCCCATGAAACAATGGCCCAAAGCACAAACATCCTTTAGATACAACCCTCCCTAGGGATCTCTACAAATTTTCGATGGTCTTTTTGCCAAACCTAGAGGTATAAGTCGTATTCTTTTAGTTTTTTGACATGGTAGCTACGATATCTAATCATGGGTCCCAAGTCACAAGGCTCAATAAATTACCTTGACGAGGAATGAACTGAGTGCCAACCTTGCTCTCATTGCCCTATCCTTTTGAGCTTGAAAAGCTATAAAACTTCATTTCATTGTGTTGATAGCTTGTAGTCTCAAGCTCCAAGTGTTGAGATCTATCCAATCACACTCCTAAGATAGCCTCTTTGTATGGAGTAGTAGGGCAAGGGACATGCAACAACCTAGGAGAAGTTGTCTAAATTCCATAGGCACAATAAGGAAAGTGGAACCATCCTACAACTATAAAAGCATGTACTTGACATTGAGTTAAATCTATTATACTATGTACTTTCATTCTTATCTCTCTACTTAAGATTGTGTTTATGAGTCCAAGCTAATCTATCTTGGAACCTAGTGCACTTGAGTAACAGTTAGTGTATCTAGTCTTAGTCTCATCATGCTTCCTTTGTCATTGACTTTCGTCCTCCATACCTGGACCTTGCTCAAGGATCCATGTTTCTCAACATGGTATCAAAGCCATGGTGAGCTCGGTTTAGCTCAACTCACTACTCCTCCAACTCCCCATAACCTCTGGTTAGCTCAACTCCACAAGAATATTTCATCTCTCACTTCATTTTCACTCTATCATTCTTGACCTCAATAACCAACAGCACCTACCTCTGTTGGAGCAACCATATCTCTTTGAGCTTTCTCCTTGAGAGTTTTTCTTTAAGTCAAGATGCAAATTTCTCAAACAAAAATCAAGGATATTGATGCGCATCATGCCCAACATTTGCATTTTTCCAAATCTAGCAGTAGTTTTGACATCAACCACTTTGAAGGCTTAGATCTCTCAACTTGAGCAAAATGAGTACAAGCCCTCTTAGTAGGGAGACCTAGATCCATTAGTGAGGATCCTCCATCTCAAAGGGTTTGAGTATATTCGACTTGTGGAGCTCGTGGGAGCTAATTTACCAATCTCACTGGTCCCTGTTTTGATAGGACAGCCATAGCCATTTTGATCTCAAGCTCAAAAATTACTTCATTTTCTCACCCCCTTGGCTCAAACAACCCATTGCAACTCTAATCCACTATACCACTAAAGTTTTAAGTACAACCCTCAAACTCAACAAGAAGGTTCAAGAAGATCAAGCATCAACATCTGACATTAAGCTTCAAGATAGTATCTCTTGATACTAAATAGTGTTGTTTAAACACTAATACCTATTGTGTCTTTTGGCACAATTTTTTCTTTTCTAGCTCTCTTGCTAGATTTACCTCAGTTTGATGAAAACGATTCTCAGTTATTGTAATTACAAACATGAAGATTTTTATGTGGATGCCATTAATATTTACTTATATAGTAAAATTTCACTATATCAACAATTAGGAAATTTTGAAATACCTATATAGAAATATTTTGCTATATCACTATCTTGTAAAATGTTCCTTTTTTACTAGTTGAGACTTTATGGAAAGGTGTCTAAAGTTTCTTGTGTTAGTGTCATCCGATCTAGGCAATATCTGAACTCGCTATGAGGTCGTTAATAGGCTATCCAATTCTCCATTTGAATGCTTATGAAGGCCTTAATAGGCCATTAGCCACCATGACCTATTCAAGAAGGTCCCTAAAGCTTCTTTATCCTTAATAGGCTTCCTCCCTCTCGCCCTCCAAATAAGGCCTACAAAAATTCTTGATAGATTCGGCCAAATTTCACATGAAAGTTTCTATCATATTAGCCTTTGAATTAGCAGACCATATCCACAATTGGAGGCTTATCATAAGCCCTTGAAATCCATTCCAAGTCTTACCAAACTATTTGGCCATAGGTAAACAAGTTTTCCAGGCTATCATCATTTTGAAAGCCTTAAAGACCTTATGAAAGCCTCTCGACCAAGTTATTGCCTTGTGCATAGGGAACAATTAAATGCAATCCTCAAAGCTCGTGGGATTCATAAGATAAAGGAACTAGGTGTATACAAATAAGCAATGCTATTTAATCAAGCACTTTATTGCTGATGGTACGATATGAAAACAACTCGCACGTCATCAATCGACATGTAAATCCACTACTTCAAAGTGTCCATCCATGTGACATCGTCGTCTTGTAGAGGACCCAATAGTAGCAGGTCAAGAAAATATGTGGATCTCTAGATCTCTAGTGGCAACAGTGATATTACATAGCTATCAAAAGCAAGGGGCATAAAAAAATATTATTAAGATAACATACCATGAAGATCAAGGATTGGGATGCCTCGAAAAAAACAAACAGTGAAATCTTACTATTAGGGGGCAAGAAGGATGGATTTGATCAAATCCTTATCATTAGGGCAACCAATCATTTCAATGTCATCGCTATCCAACTCCACAATCTATCGCACCCCTCTCAGGGATACAACTACCCAGGGCGGGGGCCACTACCTCCCCCATTGCTACCATGTACTCATTGAGGAAGAGGTTGAGATTGTTATTGAGGGGGGCAAGCTCGTCCTATGCAGAACAATCAATGAATATTGAGGAGTTGAGATGAAGGCAAAGGTGTAAGAAGGTGAGGGAGATGAGGGAGCTCTTGCAACTTAGGGCCCCGCACTCATCAAGGATGATTGTGGATGGTGGGACTCATTATGGAGAGGCTTGTCCTTGAGGGGCTCCTCTTAGAGAGGCTCATCTTGGAGAGGCTTCTCGACCTAAAGGGGCTTGGCTTGAGGGGGCTCATTCTTGGGGGGATCGGTCTCGAGGGGCTCGGGGCCTAAATGAGCTTATCCTTTGGGGGACTCAACTTGAAGGAGCTTGAGTGAGCAAAAGGATCTATTCCAGCTACTACTGCGCAAACAACCTTCCAACTCTATAATGGATGCGCATTAGGGGAGTATACCTCTAGCGATTTTGATTGGATAGAAATGCTTTGTTCTTTTCAAGACATCACAAGCCTCTATCACATCTAATATTTGATTTTACTTCGTAGGGATTGTATCTATTTTCAGTTTTGCCCTTTAGTTCTCTTTCGCAAACTTGAAGGGAGTTTCGTGTCTCTTTTTATACATTTGAAGAAACCTATGTAACACAAAGTCGGGATTAAAATGGCATATAAAATTTCAATAAATGAATCTCGCACAGAGACACAACTATCTAGATAATTAGATTATCAAATGTCCATCTGATAATAGGGCTTCAAAGCTTGCATGGAGACACAACTACCCGCGCGATTAGACTCTATCAAATGTCCATGCAATGATTGGTCTTCTTATAGTTCTTATTCTTTCAAGTTTGTTCTTCTTGCTTAGTAGTCTATTCTTCTTGCTCAATGGGAAGTGTTGTGCCAAGGGTATTGGTTCCTAGCATATTTCATGTCAACTCAAGGTGTGAATCTTCAAGCTTTTAGGGTTCCATTTTTCCCAGTTGATGAGCTATTGCCCTGATGTCAGAGAGGAAAGATGATCTCTTTGATGAGACCATAGAAAACACTTCGTTAGCAGTGAAACAAGTTAGCAACAAGGATGAGGGGTAAGCAGTCGCATCATCACTTGCATGATCACATATAGTTAGTTATAGGATGAATTTTGGAGGCCATGCAATAATTAATTAGATAGTTATGCAGTGTAGGGAAAAACAAAAGAGATAAGTATCAAATACTCAACAAACTCTTCTTTACAACACATACTACGTAAGTAGTATGGCCTAAGACTTGAGAGGAAGGTTGCTCGGGATTTTGATCTCCCTGGCGAACAATGGCTCATAGTATTCAAGCTACAGCATTGAAAGAATACCAAGATATACTTGAACCATGTATAACCTGAATTTTTTGAGGACTGCCAACTTATCTTCCACAAGGTTTATCAGGCCTCCCCATCATGTGGGGAGATCACGATAAAGTTTTCAAGGTGCTACACATTTGAGTGGTGGTGCTACAAAAGAAGACCCTTTTGTGTATCGGATTGCATGTGCAAAGTTTGGGGCGACTATCCTAGACACCTGTAAAAGTGCTATAAAAAGATTAAGAAGAAGCACAATAAAGCACCAATTAAACCAAAAGTTCAAATACCACCAAAGGTTCAAAAAGCACCAATTGCACCAAAGGTTCAAAAAGAATATACCAAATTCTAGCAAATGCTTCAAGTACCAGATAACTTAATATATACAAAGAGTGCAAGAACCACCAAAATATCCCAAAAAGAGCATGAGAAAGTACAAATAAGCTTTTTAGTAATGAGAACAACCAAAGAGAGTACCAAGAAGCATCTGATGGTACTAGAAGGGCTTCAAGAGTACCAAATGTATCCAAAATAACCATGTCCTCCAAAAGTAGAAAGAGGCAATAAAGCACTAGTTTCACCAAAGGTTCAAAAAACACCATATAATCCAAAGTACCAAAAACTACCAAATGCACCCTACATTTTTAAGTGTACCAAATGCAACCTCTAAACCTAATGCACCAAAGAGAATGGAATGTATCAAACAGGACCAGAACCCCTTACCTTGCATAGCACATTTTCTTTTGGACCTTCTCAATCCATGTTACATGGAAAATTTAAACATTGTCAATCCATTGAAAATCATAGTAAATTTAGATACAAAAAGATCAAGTTAAATTAATGAATTTCAAGCATTACATTTAACTATGGTCACTTGACATGGGTATTACATATAATTATGGCAATCATAGTAGATTCATATCTATTATCACTTGAAGTTCAAGGTTACAATAGAGAATCCACTTTAACCCTTAACAGTAAAAAGATTAGATTTTTATCAAGTACATATTATATGCTATAAATGATTTTAATTTTGGATGGGCATGATCAAGTACATATTATCAAGTACAATAGAGAATCCCATGTGCAAGGTTCCTAGAAATAGTAAATCTCCCCACCGATGTCGTAAATGTGACTCTTGGGTAGGCATATGTGTCTACTACCTCCCTCTATCTAGCTCCTAGTTTGAATATTGATCTCCTCCTCGCTAGGGCTAATTTATAAAGGATCAATGAAAGGAAAATCCCAAGTGGAAGCATATATACAAAAGAAAAAGCAAAGCAAGAGCTATGGCATATGGAGCAAGAGAGCCAAAGAGAGAGACACCGTATGCGAAAACTCCAACAATCACAATATGTAACTGGGTTTCCCTTATTCAATAGCCATTGAAATAATGAAAAATAAAATGGCATTGATAGGCACACACCACCTATAATGTACATGTGTGCAATCGTAGGTGTGTAAAGTAAATACAGAGTGGCATAGGCAGAAGTGCCTTTAACCCCAAAAGCCTTTCACTTAATGGTGAATGTGCCTCAAGTGAGGAGAGAACAAGTAAAAAATGACAAAGTACAAATGTACATAAAGTACAATAGGATGAGGAATAGACATCATCACATCCTACACCCATCATCTTCCTAAGAAAGATAAAATCTTCTGCTGAGAGACTTTTAGTGAGCAGATATGCAGGATCCTCATTCAACAAGATTTTGACGAGCTCAACAAACTTGTCCTCTACCACCTCCTTGATAAAGTGATAATGTACCTCAATGTGCTTTGTCTTTGTACATAAGGCCCAATTCTTGGCCAACTGAATAGCACTCATAGAATTTGAATGCAGTGTAGGAGTAATAGTAATAGTAAGGTCCGTTACTAGCAAACGATCTACTAACCATAGGGCCTCCTTGCACACCTCAATGGCTACAACATACACTGACTCAATAGTAGATAAGGCTATGCATTTTTGCACCCTAGACATTCAAGAAAAAGCACCTCTAGAAAAATTGAAGGCATACCTAGAGGTGGACTTCCTACTATCTATATGTCCTATATAATTGAAGTCACTGTAACCTGCAACCGTAGTATTGTGACCACCATAGCAAATGCTTATATATGTAGTGCCTTTCAACCTCATGATACCCTTCACAACATCCTAATGTTTCCGGCTAGGTGTAGCCATATAAGCATGCCACAACTACTAATGCAAATGCTTTGTCATCTAGATGAGTGGCTACCGTGGCATACATCAAACTACCCACTATGGATACATAAGGGATCTTGGCCATCTCATCCTTTTGCTCATCTGACTAGGGATTGCTCTGCCTGATTAAACTTCATATGGAAAGGTAAAGGACAACCAATAGGCTTAATATCCTATATATGGAAGTGCTTAAGAGCCTTCTGTATGTAGTCCTTCTATGACAAGTAAAGGAGATCCTTAGAGCGATCACATATGATGCACATGCCAAGAATATGTGAGGCCTGTCCCATATTCTTCATCACAAAACTTTTCTTGAGTTGACTTTTCAAGGCATCTAGCTCACCATGAGCTCTCCCAGCAATCATCATATCATCCACATAAAGTACCAAGATAATTAGGTTGCCATCACAAGCCTTCTTCTATAGAGAAACGCTTCCATATCACTACATGTATATCCCTCTAAATGCATAAAAGCATCAAACTTGTGGTACTATTCCCTAGGTACTTGCCCAAGGCAATAAAGGCTCTTTCTCAACTTGCACACTAGGTATTCCCTACCTTTTTTCTCAAAGCCTTTAAGCTATTGTTGCATATAAATCTTATCATACATGCCTCTACGTAAAAAAAGTCGTCTTTACATCTATCTGATAAAGGTCCAGATCTAGCTGTGCAACAAAAACCAAGTGTGTAAAAGTTTATTTCAATATTGCGGTACCTATGGATAATACTTGGCAATTACGAGAAAAGATCTTTATGATAATCCTTTATTACAGATGTATTGGTTGAAACACCTCATGGATCTTCACATGAAGGAAGGGACTAGTGTGTCAACACATTTGAATGAGTTTCACACAATTTTCAACCATTGACTTCACAAGGCATTGAGTTTAAGGATAATCTTCTACACTTCATGAGTCATGGGACACTTTTCATATTGTTATATGTGCTAATATGCCTAAGAATTGTTTGAAACTCTGAGATTTTGAGGGCGCCTTACTCACAGAGGAGATAAAGAGAAAGAATACGGATGTAGCCAGTACTTCTCATGCATTGGCTGTTAGGGGTAAATATGATGGTAAGAATGGTAATGACCATTGTGGTAGAGACTCACGGAGGTTTCAATCTTACAGGCAGTCTCGTAGTAAGTCACGTGGTCATAAACCCTCTCTTACATATCACTATTGTGGGAAACACTGTCATATTATGCCGCAGTGCCATAAGATACGCAATTACAAGTGCAAGGAGAAAGGCAAGTGCAAAGTGCGCAATAAGTTTGATGATTGTAGCATTGTTTCTAGTAAGTCCATCATGAAAATTGAGGAGATAAATACATTGGATTCTAAGTTTAATTATGATTATATATTGGCAGATTTTTCTATTAATGCTAGTCAATTGTTTGGTTGATGCCTCATCCACTTTTTCTTACTATTGGTTGCCTAATTCAGGGGCTTCTTCTCATGTTACCCTCCATAAGGATTGGTTTCATTTTCATCCCAACATGATAAGGAAATGGCTTGCCATTGGATACTATTGACTTCCAAGATGTTACATTGCAATTTGCTTCAAGCAACACTTTTGTTTTGCATGATGTATGCCATGTTTTAGCTTTGACCAATAGCTTACTCTCTACTAGGACAATTAGAGGATACAAGGTATCATGTATCTTTTGGTGATTTCTCATGAAAGATTACATGTGGGAATCTTGTCTTTGCTCAAGGTTCCAAGGTTGGCAACCTCTATCCTTTGCGTGTATCTAGATCTATTGACCATGTATTGGTTGTGGCTAACATACCACATGTATCTTTATGGCATTGTTGCATTGGACACATGTCCTTGAAAGGAATCAAAATGTTTTCTTGTTTGCAGTATCTTTCGCTCCTTGACTACAAATGTTTTGATTCATGTGATCATTGTCCTTATGGCAAGCAAATACATAGTTCTCATAAGAAGTCTGTCATTATGTGCATGGGTGAGCCTCTAGCTCTTGTTTATTTTGATGTATGTGGTCCCATGCCCTGTCAATCACTAGGTGGCACCAAGTACTTTGTGACTTTCATTTATGATTATTCACATAAGTTTTGGACATATCCCATAAATAAAAAATCGGATGTATTAGCTAACTTTCAATGTTGGCTTACTCTTGTTGAGAACTAGTTTGGATATAGGTTGAAATGCCTAAGGTCAAATAATGGGGGTGAATATGTCTCTAAAGCATTTGAGTAGTTTTGCGATGAGTGGGGTATTAAGTGTCAATTGACCACCCCTTATACCCCACCCAAGAATGGTGTTACAGAGCATATGAACGTGATGATTCAAGAGAGATTCTATAGTAGTATGCTTAGCCAAGTAGGCTTACCACAACCTTTTTAGGTTGAGGTAGTTATTACTACTATACACTTGATAAATAGATCTCCATAGACTACTATTGATTGTCAAGTTGCGAATGAGGTATGGTCTAAAAAACCTCCGTCATATGTGCATTTGTGTGTCTTTGGATGTGAGGATTTTTTTGCTATGTTCCCAAGCACAAATGTAGGCTTGTTTTAAACCAATACTTGCCATATATGCATCTTCTAATAGGTGATGTTTGTGCCATCAAGCTTTTTAATATTAAAAATAGCACTATCATTCAAAAAAATCAACCATAATGGCACTTTATCAATGTAAAATTCAAGAGAATGGGCTACTGTAAATGATTGCAAATCAGCCCCCAAAACTCAACCAAAACAAAGGTAAAACGGGAAGGAATATTGAAGTATGAAGATATCCACCGACTATAAGCAATAGACTACCAAAACACAATGTCTACTCTTTAAGACAATGCTGAAAACTATAACTACAACAATGTTGAAATAAAGATAGTTGTATGTCAATCCAACTATGGGAAAATAGCCAAGAAAGTAAGCTCCCACTGCCAGGGATATCCAAATAGCAACCAAGATACAAAGAGTAAGACTAGTAGTGACTAAGCATAGACCATCAGTGCCAAAGACTGTCACAAACTCAAATTGTTAGTAAGCCATACATCCCATAAGCATATACATCACTGACAAACTACTAACAAAGGTAAGTGCTAGTATCTAAAGGATATGGAATCAAGTCAGCCTACAAGCAGAGGTAACTACATCCAATAGCATACAAGAGAGCATACACATGAATCAAGAGTCCCACTATCTCAAAGAACCAAGCTCTACCAAGTAAGTACAAGCATCTCCTAGTGGAAGTGAATCCAAAATGCAAAGTGAGCAAGCAAAGCTCAGGACATATACATCTAAGCATTCGAGAAGTCCAAGTGCATCACAAATACATCCAAGAGCATAAGTGTCAAAAATGAAGCTTTAATATATGTAAGTCAATAAGCATAAAAGCTCAAAGCAACTCACCAAAGCCTAAGTACATAAAATTTAGCTTAAATCCAAGTGTCAAAGCACATCATAACCATATTGGGATCCATATATCAATAGTAGACATAATCATAGACATGTAGCATATCCAAAATACCATGTAGGCACAATAGACATCCAAAGTATGAAGCTTGTTGTTGTATGCTTACTATCCAAACTGCTATGATAGCAATAAATCTCTAGTAAAACTAATTTAATCAAGCTCTAAACAATTCAAATAGTATTCCAAAAGTATAACTATACTATATTGGCACCAAAATAGCACCCCCAAAGTATCAAACATGCATTATGGAATTTATTGTTTGCTATCCAAACCAAAACTATTATGTTCTATATGAAACAGAGAAGATAATACTACAAAAAAATAACTCTATGAGTGCTCAAATCTATAGCTCTTGCCTCCCTCTTCATTTCTAGCTATAGAACACACGAATCCCATACTGTATGCAAAAGTTATGGCCAAAATATGACATTGCTATCAAGCTGCCATAACTATCCATGACTTCTACAACATGCTCAATATCCACCCAAAATGGATTCAATGGCTACTCCTCAAGTCAAAAAGCACTCAACAAGGGGCTTAGCCAATCCCTAAGAAGCTCCTCCATAAGCCGAGAGCAAGCTAGAGAACAAGCCGAAGGAATAAAAGACTCAATGCATACCTCAAGAGGAAGAAACAATGGCTGCCATGAAACCTTAAGTTGAAGCTTTGAATCCAAGCTAAAGAAAAGGATGAAGAAGCTTCTCAAATGGTCTTGTCTAATACCAATTTAAAGGTAGAGCTCGAGTGGAAGCACACACGTAGAAGCAAGAGCAAAGAAAGAGTTATGGTGGATGAAGCAAGAGAGAGAGAGAGAGAGAGAGAGAGAGAGAGAGAGAGAGAGAGAGAGAGAGCATATGTGGAAACTCCAACACTTGTAATGTGTGACCGGTCTTCCCTTATTCAATAGTCACTAAAAGAATAAAAAATAAGGTGAGAATAATGGCATTCACCACCTGTAGTATACAAATGTGTAGTCATGGTGTGTAAAGTAAATATAGGGCAGTGTAGGCACATGTGCCTTTATCCCCAACAATCAAAATCTTGGTTTTCCCAACATCCACTATCAATCCACATCATGTATAGAAATCCTTAAGACATGTAGATGTCATTGTAGACCATCCTATGACTCAAAAACTAAGACAATCTACGTTGCGATTCACTATCAATCCACATTGTGTATAAAAATCTTGAAGGCATGTAGATATTACCCTCCTATGACTCAAAGACAAGGACAATGTCATTAACATAAAGTAAAATGGAGACCAATATACATTATGTATCCACCCCATCTCCTCCTCCTCATGTGATTTGGTCCTCTATCTCATTAATGTAAAGTCCAAAGAGTGCGGGGGAGAGAGGGCATTCCTAGTTCACTCATATGGTACAGACCACATCCAATAGTCCTAAGCATCTCACTCAACTAGTCACATTCTCATACAGTGTATAACTATCCCAAATTATGAATGATGAGATCTCCAGTGTCCACAATCTCTCTAGCAATATATCCCATGCAACTATGTTGAAAGCTTTATGAAAATCCACAAAACACTAGTAGAACTTCTTCTTATTCTTCATTTTCATCTGCTCAACCATGGTCCTCAAGGTGAAAATATAGTTGTGTGTAAAATAACTCATTTGAATCTAGTTTATCCTACTACTCTTTCTTTGCACTATTTATCACCATCACCCATCACATTTTACTATACCACACTTTGATATTTAGTGGTGATCCATCATTGTACATGGTTGTGTCTCATGGGCCAACTTTGGCCTCAATAGACGTTTGTGTGTGTGCACAAGGCAAGGCGGCAAGGGGGGAGGGGGAGGTGGAATAGTGCTCACCTAAGAGTTATGCAACTACACTTAATGCAAGCCTTGTCCCCCCCCCCCCCCCCCCGCCTTTTCTACAACACCACACAAGGAGCACAGTTATGGATATGCAATGCCAAGTGACCTACCCCTCTCACCCTCTGATGGATGTATCAGTGTGCAAAGGGGCTAAAAGTGAGCAATGGACAATCAAGGACATTCCCAATGTTAGAGGTGTATAAGGACCACATGTAGCAGTTTTTTTACCCCGGCTTCTAAGAAAACGGCCCCTGCATAGTGATCCTTGCTTCCTCAAGAAAATCATTCAAGATTGAACCATCAAAATGGGATGGTGTTCAATCCAAACCTTACATGCCTTTGATGGAAAAATACCCACCTCTAGTGGCAAATGGAGAAAGCAAGTTGTGCATGGGAATTCATTAAAACAATTGTTAGCAATAGCCTAGCCTAAGTGAATGTGCTTGAAGCACCCATGAAAGCCACAAAAGAAATAGAAGTCATCTAGAATATAGTCAAGATGGTGCCAAGAGTGAATGGAAAACCAACCATAATCTCTAATGACATGTGCCATGGCACAATTTATGAAGGAACATGAGTGGAAACAAATCTTGACACATGTCCAAATTGGAGGCCTTCTTACAAGATGAGATGAAGAAGTTAAAGAGGAGTTTACAAATACTAAGCATCAAGAGGAACATACCAATTGACACAATACCAAGATCAACAATGTCTTCCCAATATACAACTTCTTACACATCCCAAATCCATGAAAGAACCATTGTCCAAGGGAGTATTGAGCCACCCTTGTTTTTGGTGGGCTCAATAGTAAAAACCAATGTTTTGAGAAAATATTTAAAAACTCAAGTGCGACAGGATGGCATGAAGAAGTTAAAGAGGAGTTTGCAAATACTAAGCATCAAGAGGAACATATCGATTGACTCAATACCAAGATCAACAATGTCTTCCCAATATACAACTTCTTGCACATCCCCCAAATCCATGAAAGAACCATTGTCCAAGGGAGTATTGAGCCACCCTTGTTTTTGGTGGGCTCAGTAGTAAAAATCAATGTTTTGAGAAAATATTAAAAGACTCAAGTGCAACAAGCTATTTTTTGCAATGAGCTTGCACCAAACAAACTCAAGGAAAAACCAAAAGAGATTGCCAAGATTAAGCTGGTCTAAAAGGAAGGAAAGTAGGTGGTACATTCATTTCGTGACATTGTTTAACTTTCTAGTCACTCTAACATGTACTTAGGCTATTAATGATTTTGTGTTTTCAAAGTCCATTGTAAGTCACTAGAACATGTCATGTGAGCAAGACTCTTATTTGGGAATATTAGGGACCCCTAACAAGAGGTGCTCTTTTGCTGGGGCTTGATTATTTTGATTGTAATATAGATTTAAGGTCAGCTCTATGCTTTTAGCACCCTGAAGTAGATTGTGTTTGGATGTTGAAGAGTTTAGAGAGAGCTCCTCTTCAGAGTAAGCCTCTCGCTATTTTCATCAACACATCAGCTTCATCGCATTCATATCTTGCTTCAGACTTTCAGATCAGACACTCAGGATTTTGATCAAAGAATGGTTCTCAGAAAGGATTTGCTTGTCTCGTTTCACTCATTCGCGCTTTCCTCATGAATGGGCGCACTAAAATGCTACAAGACCAAGCCACCTTGAATTGAGTCCCATGTGTGAACATAGCTGTGTGTCTATTCACATACATGCGTATCGATCGGGAGTCCAAGGTTACACCCACCATTACCAAATGATACATATTCTACAATGAGTAGAAATTACATGAAGGAATTATCTTCTCACTTATAAACCATCAAATGTAGTTGCAATTATATCACTTCGTTAGTCTACTTAGCTAGGTTACACCTCATAATTTTGAATAATGTTGTTTTGGATCTACCTTTCATTCAAATACTAGTCACCAATTAGCTATCATTATAATTCTGTCAATAATTATGAATGTGGCTTAAAAATTGCTGTTAAATATTTCATGTGCCAGATCATTCATTGGGTGGATAGGCATTGTTCATTTTGGAAGTTGCCTGTGTTTTTAGGGTTGGCATATTTGGAAATTAGAAGGGGCCTTCACCAAAGATACAATTTGCTTGATGTA
Organism: Lygodium microphyllum; assembly: GCF_053477565.2. Taxonomy (NCBI): domain Eukaryota; kingdom Viridiplantae; phylum Streptophyta; class Polypodiopsida; order Schizaeales; family Lygodiaceae; genus Lygodium; species Lygodium microphyllum. Next base: position 91,302,510 of record NC_141159.1, on the reverse strand, counting down.
CCAAAGGAAGGGTGCTCCAACCAAGAATTTGATCATGCCACTCATCCTAAAGATAAACTAGTTGCCATGCTTAACACACCAAAATTTCGAATGTCTAATGGTAGGCATATTGATCCCTACAATCCAGAAGCAGGTCACAAGTCATACTCACTTTCTGGGCACAACATGCCTCCCTCCTACCAAACAAGTGAGGTACCACAATTCATGCGTTTCTTCATGAAATGTGTAACTCAAATGAAAGTAATCACACTAAGAACAACAATGCTACCAACAAGGAAGACAAGCACAACCTTGATAATGACAATGATAATGTGATTATGACAATGATGATGATGTCAACAATGATGATGACAATGACGATGATCACAACAACCACAATAACAGCAACATGCTTTTCATCAACATTATCATTATCGTTGTCGTTCTTATCATAATCATCATGATCATCGTTGTCAACATAATCATCATCATCTTTGTTGTCATACAAAGTGCTCAATATGCACATGCTAGTTGTCTTTCATGTCACACATTAGGCTTTCAATAAGCATATGTGTATCCAAGGTCTCTCTCCTCAAACTCTTCATGTATTTTATCCCATGCCTCTTCTAAGACTATGTATCCAACATCTCTCTCCTCAAAACTCTTTATGTATTCTATCCCATGCCTTTTCTAAGACTATGTATCCAACATCTCTCTCCTCAAAAATCTTTATGTACTCTATCCCATGCTTCTTCTAGAGTTATTCTAGCTCCCATTTAGGTGAAAGGCCAAATTTGCACCTAGAGCACCAACTAATGTTCTACAAATGATTTTCTTCTATATCCATATGCATAAGAAACTTTTAACTAATAATCTCTGCATTTTCTTGCATGTGCTCTTTGGGTTCATCTTTGCAACAACCTAAATTAATTTTTAAAGTGTGAGAAGCAAAAAGGTCACAAATCCTAGGCATCTTTCTTCTCTTTGAAATAAGGGACACACATTCCAAACATCCACAATGTCATTTTCCCTCCAAACACTAAGAGTGTGCATGAAAGCCACACTCTGATTGCTCTAATGCACAAATAGGATATGTCACAAACCAAATGAACAACATAGCTCGATCATTCTAGGACTCTCCTCAATGACCCTACCAAGAGCATCACCTGAGAATCCTAGGTGAGCAATAGCCCAAACTTTCTTGAATGTACCATATAAACAGGTGTCCAACCAAGTAAAGCACCTAGCAACACAGCCTTGCGATTATGAGCCCAAGTCTTCAACCATTAGGTCATCACTTTGGGGCAATTGTCTGACATTATATTATCACAATGTGCAATGGAAGCTATTAAAGCATAAATCATAAAGAAAAACACTAAACAATGAACAATTAAAGCAATTAACAAAGAACTCAAAGACAACAAGAATAGGCAATAGAATCCATCACTAAAGCATGAACAAAGTACACAATCACTGGTACACTACTTTGTGTATATTACTAGCAAAAACTATCTTTTTCCCTCTCCATGCAAGATAAATGGATAAGTGAGTATGCTATATATAGCCAAAACAAGGCCAAGAACTAAAGCAAGTTGGCCAACATAGTGGTTGAGCCTAATCCTATCAATTAGTAGAAAGTGCTGCTAGCATGACCATTTGCCACCTCCTTTGGAAGCCACAAGTTTCTTGCAATCTTTCTAGAGATATCCCTTCTTACTAGAAATATATTACTTCCCCTTCTTCTCATCTCCCCTCTCTCTACTTGTAAGTATTGTTAGATAGCCATTTCCACAGCCAAGTGTCCCCCTTGTAACTTAGAGACCAAACTCGTGTTCTAACAACATAGATGTCACATGTTAAAAGCTAACTAGTTGAGATGAGGTCCAAGCCCTCAATGCATTTACCACACCATCATACTTGAGAGGGAGCTTGTAGGAATAGTCCCCAACAAACAAGCATCTAAAAGATGATCATGCATAGTTTGGAGTTGACATAAATGTGTAGCCCACATAGTGCATGGAGCCTTGTACATGAGCTAGAGCTTTGCCCGAAAATCTGGAGATATCCCACAAAAAGTACCAGCAAGTAATAGTTTTTTGGAGATTCTAGCATTTGTGTTTGTTTTTTTGACCCTGAAGTATTGATTTCTAAGGTGGTTGACTGACTTTGAGACGTTATGCATGTGCTGATGTTAAGGCTAGTTGACCTTAAAACATGCACCGACCTTAAAGCAAGAAGAACGAACAGTTCTACAATGATCCAACGACACAATTTTGTGTTGACCTATTAGCGAATGGGATTAGATACGCTAGTAGTCCTAGCTATACACAATGGATACTAAGTGTTATGTGTATCAACCCATGTGGATGATTCAGCTAACTCGAGTTCTGCTACAAAGTATGCACATTCAAATGCTACAACCATGCTATCCAAAGGTTTAGTTGCTAGAGGTATTCACCCTATTGCATTTCATGCCTAAAACATTCACTTGTGGCATACCAAGCTTCAATCATTGGATGTAACTTCTCTTCAATGGATACAAGTTACTCTAGGGATATCAAGTTGATCTTCCCCAAGGGTTCACATCGAAATCTTTTACTCCTCAAATGTGATGATGATTTACACCAAACTAAGTTTAAGAGATTCTATTGGTGGAAGAGGTCAAGTCATGGGCCTAACCTAATGATGAAACTACAAATGATTTAGTTGATTTAAGCGTCTTGAACACAGTCTTCTTCATTCCTGCAAATAGAAATTTGCTTTACAAATCATTATAAATCTTCATTCCATCGTAAATCTTCATTCCTACATATAGAAATTTGTTAGGGGTCCTTAAAATTCCCAAATGAGAGTCTTGGTTACATGACATGTTCTAGCGACTTACAATGGACTTTGAAAACACAAACTCATTAATAGCCGAGCACATGTTAGAATGACTAGAAAGTGAAACAATGTTACAAATGATGATAAGATGAATATACCACCTACTTGCCTTCCTTTTAGACCACCTTAATCTTGGCAATCTCTTTTGGTTTTTCCTTAAGTTTGTTTGGTGTGAGCTCATCGAGGCCGATAGCTTGTTGCACTTGAGTTTTTTAATTTTTTCTCAAAACATTGATTTTTACTATCGAGCCCACCAAAAACAAGGGTGGTTTGATGCTCCCTTAAACGATGGTTCTTTCATAGATTTGGGATGTGCAAGAAGCTATATATCGAGAAGACATTGTTGATTTTGGTATTGAGTCAATTGATATGTTCCTCTTGGTGCTTAGTATTTGATTTTGGTATTGAGTCAATTGATATGTTCCTCTTGGTGCTTAGTATCTGCAAACTCCTCTTTAGCAAAATCCTCCTTAATTTCTTCATGCCATCTTGTAAGAAGGCCTCCATTTTAGACATGTGTCAAGATTTGTTTCCACTCATGTTCCTCCATAAACTGTGCCATGGCACAAAAATATCATTTTGGGAGATCAAGTCACCTATAAGGTAAAGAAAAAAATGACTTTAGCATTAGCTAATTGCATCTCCCAAGATTCTCTCATTTCCCTTTGTTCCCACAACTCCTCCTTTCCCTTTATTCCCACAACTATAGTACCAAGAGTTGATGTTGAGCCAACCCATTCAAAAGCAATACTTCTATCTAGCAAAAACTATTGGTCCTTGTGTTGAAATCAATCTACTAACCTCTAGTAAGCATTCTGAATAAATAGGTAAACTCTTACCTATTTTGGCATGGATGGAAAGCTAGTTCATACCCATGAGTTCCAATAGGGATCCTAACAAGTGTTGTTTTTATCTATTGTTACCTAAAGATTATCAAATTAATGTCTACTGGAGAGACTGGAAAATTCACAATTTCTTGAACCAATTGGGTACAACTCGATTTTCCATCAGAGCCACAAAAGACTATGAGAACCTATTTGTTTTGATTGCTTAGCACTACTACTACCTCAATCTCCATTAATTAATCTGGTTTAACTTATCTCAATGATTTTGTTTTCAAGCTAGCAATTAGCTTTTATGGCCAATCTAAAGGCACATATTTTCATGCTCTCAATAGCTAATGGAGGCTAACAGATTGTCAAGGGTGGGTTTGTTAATTCCACACAATCTATAATATTTTTACTTTTGGTGAACCAGGTTTATTGAAATGGGAACCTTTTCTCCACTTTCCTTACAATCTCTTCTTTTTTCTATAGAAGAATGAAAACGGAACATTACCTTGCATACACTGATATTATCGACTCTCCATGACCCCAACATCCTTGGCACTTCCTATGCCCATAGCACCCCAAGCAGCTTGTGACACCTGTGGCATTATTCCGTGCAATTTCAAAGGAAGAAAAAGGACGAAGAGGTCATTTGACATCAATTTTGTAAGATAAGGTGAATATTTTCGTCAAAATTGGCTTTGAATAAAGGTTACGAGGGGGGAAAGAAGAAGAGAAGAGGAAAGGGGCAAAATGGCATAAGCATCATCCTCCAAGGGTTGATAAACACAATATAATTTGAATATTGCATTCATTATACATCACCCTGTGTTGAATTGTTTCACTACAAGTATCCATATCACAATTCCACAATTTAATACAATAGAATATCTCACTTTCATTCAACCCCGCAGGTTTTTTGGGTGTAGTTGAATGGTCGAATTTTCCCCTACTCCCAATTAATCTAAATCAATTTCATGTGATGCTAGGACTAAGAGTAAAGGGTAACCATTACTTTGGAATGCATTGCTTGTGCAAGCTTCCCTTCCTGCACTATTATTGCTTTCAATAAGGTATATAATATGATTAAGATAAGGTAAGCAATGCATCCATGGCTAATCCCTTACTACTGATTACTGAGGAAGAACCCTCCAATTCCAATTCATAACATTTAGAAGCTAAGAAGTACACCTTGTTATGGCAAACAAAGGATGAAAAAAAGAAAGAAGAACATGATGCAGAAAGTACAAATTTTGTTCAAAAATCTCTGAGAATTGCACTTTCTCAAACTGCCTTTTCTTTGGTACTAACAAAAGATCCAGATCATGATGCAATGAATTGATATGAATAAGCTGAGTTCCGTAGCCTAAACACGGTCGGTGCTGACCACACCAGAGAAGCCCCACACATGCCAAACCATCATGATGGTCCCATAGTAGGACATTCTCTAGAAAGCCCTATTCATTAAAATCAGTGGATAAAAGGGTCTCATCACTGAGGTTGAGAAGCAGAACCAGAGACAATATATCATAGTCTCTTCTGCGAATACCAAGCTTTCATATCATAGCACCCCAAGTGTGACAGTCAAGACCTTGGAGCTTATCCTCTTTGTTAGCACACATGGATGCGATAAGGAAAAAATTCAAGATATACCTGAGGAAGCAGAGAGATACTTGGACCACTATGTGGTCAAAAGCCCAAGAATCAACATAAAATTCAACAGTTACAGTTCATAATTCAAGAATGACCACTACACACAAGAACCAATGAGAACAGATGCAACAGTAAACACCATTAAGTGCGGAAACACTAAATCAACACAAAACAACACTCTTAAGGTCAAAAATGTGAGTGTAGAAGGTGAAAGCACAAGTAGCCACAACTAGAGCATATGCCACAGCAGCAAAACACAGCACTAAAATGTCTGGAGGCCACAACAGTAAGAAAGCAGGTCCAAGAGATAACGTTTCTATGTTCCAAGTAGTCCATACCAGGATCTAGCAAGCTAGATGTCTGATACCATATGAAAGTACACACTGGAAGCAGAAGCATAAAGCACAAAAGGACAAACACTGAAAATAGAAAATGAAGCACTCAGAGACGATGGTACGCAGTTCTGTATGTATAACCAGCAGCAACACTCCGAATGTCTTCCTCTCTAGGATGAATGAATAAGTAAGGAGCATGAAGCACTCAGAGACGATGGTACGCAGTTCTGTATGTATAACCAGCAGCAACACTCCGAATGTCTTCCTCTCTAGGATGAATGAATAAGTAAGGAGCAGATCATATATAGCCAACACAAAGCTAATAACTAAAGCAGATCAGCCAGCATAGTGGTTGGACCTGATCAGGTCAGCTAGGAGAACAGCACCACCAGCGTAAAGACCAATGCACTGCCTATGCTGCTGCCCATCAAGTACACCACCCAGCCAGCCATACATGCCACCCAGGCAGCTCAATCTGCTGCCCAGTGCAGCCCATGATATGTAGAAAAGCCAACATTTTCCTACACGGCAAGCAAATCGTACACTGCAAGTCGAGCACAAGTATTTTTTGTTTATAGCAGTTGTGCGCCTATTTGCTACATAGAGATGTGTTGTATGCAAGAAAACTCTAAAAAATATGATCTTAGTTGTTCACAAGTGGGGCATAGAGACGTGGTGTTCATATAGTCAATGGTGCTAGTAGAGATAGACCTTTGTGGTCAATGTTTGTTTTGCAAATGGAATTGCTTTCCTCTGATTTGCTCACATGCCCAGGAAGGTTGCTTGCTCTCTCGCCTTTCTCTACTGATGATTATTTTTAATCATACTCTCAAGTGTCTACTGCTTCCTGTGGACAATCAGTGCTTTCACTTTTTGCTGCGCGCAGATAACTTTGCTCTTTTATCATTTCAAAACTGCAGATACAATGCACTACAACCAAACAATAGATATCATGAGCACAGAGGAATAATGCTGGACAGAGTCAAAAGCATCCTCGACCATGACAACTTAAAAATTTGTCAATGTGGTTGAGCCACCTTGTAATAAGCATCTGCTGGTCACTCCTACCAAACAAGGATGTTAAGTGGCTAAGCAATACCAATCTGTGGAAGACGGATAAATAGATGATGCATGTGAATCAATGGAATATAGGGGGTTGTTTTTAGCTATTCCATTGTTCTAGAACAGAGCAACCTAGGCAACCAGTAACAATGTCTTTTGACCAAACCTTAATTTGGTATGACTTAATTCATCACCCATTTGCAAAGCATTTTGCTGTTCATAAACACCTTAATTGATATCCATTTTACAGACCAAAAGAAAAGCATTATTTGTGTGTTTCATTCTTTGAGAACACCACTACTAACGTGTTTGCTAATACTCCAGCCCATCAAATAATGTCCTTTTTGTTCTCAGACTCCCAACTTTGATATTAAATGCAATAAACACAATAGGATCCTTTCAAGCACATATGTGAAAAGTGAGAGACTTGTAGACAGAAGATGTGTAAGCTAAAATTATGCTCTCACAATACATAATGTGAGCCAATGATGTGGCACCTTAACAGTCAATTCTCTTTCTTGCTCTGCTCAAACAACAAACTAACACTGTACGCCCCCTTGCCCTCTTTATTGGCAGTGAGTCGGTTGGGTCCAAGCTGCACCAAGCAAAACTTGAGGGACCTTACATTCACAAAATTTAGTTTTGAACAAAAGAAGAATAATGCACATGAACAATCAAAAGGATCAGTAACAATTTTTGACTTGCCATCAAAGAATGCAATGGGTAGAAAGAAGATTATCGTACCTTGTCAATGAGTGCATAAGCCACACTCGGAAAATACTGAGCCAAGTAAACCACGAGTAGAATTGGCTGCCAGATTTAACAGAACAGATGGGATCTATAAAGAACACAGAAGAAAACTAGTAACCCAAATTATGCAATTGAGTAATTCGTTTATGATACTCACATGACATGAGACCCATGCTTCTCTTAATCCATGTGTAGCTGCTATAACTATAAGCTCAGCGCACCTTGAAACTTGCATCCGTCTCTATGATAAGCCAAGGATGGATGAAGGACGTTATAAGTTGTCTAAGGCTACATTACAGTAACATGTTTTCAGCAAGGACCACATAAAGTCCAGTTTCTTTAACCTACCTCCAATTTTGATTCAGATTTTGGTTTGGTATCTGAAACTTGACCAGATTCTGATGCAGATGTATCAATAGGACCAGGACAAACTACTGTCACCTTGATCCCTTGTTGCCCTACCTGTATGAAACCAATATTGCCTTTAATGCCCTATACTATACACTTCTTCGCCCTGCCATGAAATGCACAATGAAATTCGTGCAGAATTCTACCACTGAGTATATCTTGCATGCAGGTACAGGTATGCATATCATCCCTGTAGAAATTAGTGATCACCCATGTGTGTGTGATGATTAAGTTCAATGTTCAAATTGTCACCAGTAACATGCTAGCGTCAAGAGACCAGATAGAAAAAGAATCACAGAATGAACATGTATAACAAACATAAAGACCTGCAAACTGTTGGCCAATTAGCATATCCTAACCAATAAGGAGAGTTTGGGTTTTCCAATGAATAAAGTTGACAGACATTTCGAAGCTTGATGCATTAATATTTGAAAGAATAGAATACACACAAATTGCAGCTCTCAAACAACATTCTTACAAAGTTCTTTTACCATGCCTCAGTGCTGTTTGCTTGTTTCTACCCTCAAAAACTACGGATTTGTCATGTAGTTCACCTCAGCTCTGAGAGAGTGGAAGTAACCATTGACCGCATGCTTTGAGGCTGCATAGACAGCTTGCGCAGGTGAAGGTGTCTTGCCAGCAACACTACTGACCTGAAATTCACTTCGGCATAGACCCTTTAGTTCCAGGCTTATTCAGATTCATATGAGGTAAGTGAAGACAGCAAACCACCTCAAAATAGTAAATACCATCAGAAACAGGATTTGGTTACAAACCAACCACAGACTGCTTATAACCTTCTGTGTTGATGTCCAGCAAAAAACACCCAAATAGCAACTGCTTAATCTTATAGCGTTGCAAAGCTACAAACCCCTGGTACAACCTAGTTGATACACAGACAATTCTACTTATTTCAACTTGTGTGAGGGAAGAGACTCAAGTGTTACAAAAATCAACTGCGTTTCTCATTTGATGTCAAACTTTCAACAACATTCCCTCTTCAACTCTTTTTTTGCTAATATTTACCAAGTTCTATGCCTTTTTGATGAGCCAGTCATCATGTAGGGTTAAATCTCTCAGGGTTAGTTATTGATTTTATGAGCCAAATATATATAGAGTCCCATGGAAATCCTTTTTTGGGGGCCTAAGTTATTGATTTTGTCAAGTAAGCAATCCACTTTCTTGTTATAGTTTCTAATGAGCCACTAGTGTACGGTTGAACTTACATATAAAGTCCCGTGGAAGTCCTTTTTTTATTTGGCCACCAAGCATGATGTTCACTAATATGCACAGGTGTACCACGCATGGCAGACATATCTAAACCAGACAACTGGAATGTGGCAGCAAGTTATAGCCCTTAGCACCTTGCCTATCCAAACTTGCCTTTCTTGTAGATTTTGATGGATTTCGTGACCAGACAAGAAAAGGGTAATCGTGCTATTTTCACTAAGGTGGATAGATCCACAACATTGGGTTGGTGTAAGGGTGAGGGCCACATGTAAACTCGGGTGCTTGTGGAAGCTTAAGAATGATGTTTGTCGGAGCAGCTAACTGGATGTCATGGGTTGATGAGGGACTTTGAAGTTGGTGGTTTGGCGCTTTTGGGGTGCCTGAAGGAGAAGGTGCGGTGCTCTACCTAAGGGGGGTGCTTTCTCAACGTGTTGGTGCATTGTGCTTGTGCTAGTGGAATGGGGAGGTGGGTCTAACCGAAGGTGAGCCTGGGTGATATCCCACACTTGAGGACCCCATTTGTGCCAAGGGGGGTGCGGTGCCAGTGGCTTAGGGTGACAGGTCTAACCAGAGGTGAGTGTTACCTCCCTGGGTGTGTCCTGCCTTTGATGGGCTGACAAGTCCAATATGGGCACCACAAAATTGCAAGGCTCTTTGTCAAAAGGGGATCTTCAAGGTCATGGGTTTGCCCAAGAAGATCATGTCCAAGAGACATACAACGCTCACCAGCCAAGTTTGGAACCCCATTATCCAATAGCCTTGGCACACGATTGGTATTTTCCATAGCTTTCCACTCCCAAACAAGTGGGCAGACTCCATATTCCAATACAACCATGGTAACTATGCTACACCGTTGCTGTAAGGATCATTATGATGGGAAAAATACCTGCCATAGGTTGAGCATGTGATCAATGATACACTTATCACACGCGGAGATCATTTGATGAAGTAGGGGTCCAAATACCAATCAACAGAGCATTTTGGAGACTTTCAGACTCCAGAAAGAACTGTACAGAGGATCATGGACATGGATCCATTCATGAAACAAGTTTGTAAAACTGTTCATAAAGCACAACACCACCACCACCACAAGGCAGTTGATACGCATAGAGGATCAATTATGCTATCTGAAGTAACAAAGTAGTGGTTGAAGCAATTTAGCAGGAGTTTTCAGCAGAGTCAGATCCATGTAAATCTTGTATTGCTCTGAGGTTGAAGTGCAATGAGATATAAGCTGATCTCCTGCAATCTTCAATATACTAGTTGTGATAAAGCAACCAGCACTGCTTGGGCACAGTCTGCCCCTTGATTGTACAACAATCAAGGCTCACCTTGGGTCTTCAATCTCTTGCATCCGCACGACAATAATTGGTGAATGGGCTACCCCTTGGTTCAGTTGCAACCCTCTTAGCCTTGAGTTACAACACAGGTGTTGGGTCTTCAATAATTGGCAAGGATGCGAAATGGCTATGAAAAACCCTGATTTCTGCTGTAAATTAAGGTTTCAACAGCAATTTCTACAATTGCTCTTCACCTCAAATTGTAAATTGCTCTAAGAATGGCTGAGGGATGGTCAAAGGATGAGAGAGGATGATGTAGAGAGAGAAAAATCAGCTGAAAGAAGTATCTTTTGATCGGTAACTCTGATGGCGCCAACAGCTTTAAAAGAGGGGTAAAACCCTGATGCACCTGACGAGCCCTCCTCTTCTGCCACCGCCTCTCACTGAGGTGGAGAAGGAAACCAACTGTCCATCTTGTCTTGCTGCACAATCAGCTATCGCCTCTCTCAAAGCTCACCCAACAGCTCTTCCTTCCTCCCTTGGCCTTTGAATGCTAGAATGACCCTCAACCAGTCCCCCGAACAGCCCTCCTCCAATTTGCATGGGAAGTTTTCACAAGTGGCAAGTTGTTTTGCCACTTGGCAAGAATAATTTCCGGCTTTAATTAATTAATTTTCAGAATTTAATTTCTGAAAATAAATTCATTAGCAGTTTGACCTTGCCCAAGAACTCGCTAGTGCCCATCCACTTCCACAAGCTGCTGCTGTACGACCTGTTTCAGCCTGCATTTATTGCATCTAGCTAGTCATCAGCCTGCCACATCAGCATCTACTGCTGTGTTTTCAATATGTTCCAACCCCCCACCTCATTTAGACACTTTCCATGCTGCTGCCTTCTATTCGAGCTGTCCTAGACCTGTTTAACATTGACCCCAACTCTCTAGATCTGTGTTTGTTGCTGCTGTACACATTCAGAGGTTGTATGTTGTGTTTCAAGATCTATCAAAGTACGACACACTCTCCATCTCGTACCCTCTACCTCGGTCCTTTAGAGACACAAAAGTTCAAGGTTTGGTATTCACCTATGACCTTGCATAGTGTGTTTGCTGCATTGAGCATTGTATTTATTTATTCATCCATCTTTAGTGTTCATTGTCTTTGAGTTACCCTAACCCTACCACATTCTTTTATCAATTTCTCCTTTGTCATACGATTGTGTTTGTATGCTGTGTTCAAGTGCTTCTTTACATCACCAACATGTCTATTCCATGCCATCCACTTATCTAACTTCTCACATAACCATCCATACATCTGCATCAACCAAGGATGCATTTAGTGACAAGACTTGTTTCAACAAGTCTAACTTTGTGACTTGGTCGAATTTGATACCAAATGTCTTGGATTAACGAGGCCTGTGGGATCTCGTTCAAGGGTGGGAACCCCAACCTACCAATGGTTTTCATATGAGGTAGCTCACACTTGGAAGAGCTGATTTGCCATAGCCATTGTCGACCTCATGCAAGGTTTTATGCCAAGAAAGAACATGGAGCCACCAAGGGAGTGGCACAAATTGTGTCTCTGGCAGCCTGGCCCAATCAGAACCAATGAATCCCTACAATGTTTGTCTCTAATTTAAATACAATCCTAGCATGTAAGAACATGACAGAAAATTAATGATCCACATACTTCTTTGGAATGCTTTTTGGTGCATTACATCACTACTTGATGATGAAAGGAGGGTAAGATAAAGCGGCTTAGTCAAAGGCGACTTCCTACTACCAAACAGCAAATGTCCTCAACAAGTGGTGGAGTCTCGAGAGAAAGTGTGATGAAGAGTGTAAAAGAGAGAAGGATAGACTTGAACATGCCTTGCAAGATATCGACAGTATGCAAAAAGGCACAACATTTCAAGATTCATAAGTGTGAACGGGATTGAATGGCATGTGATGGGTGACATTGTGCACCACGATCCACTTGATGCCCACAGGGGAGGAGGGGAGGGGACCGATGGCAGCTCAAAGCTGTGGAGCAAGGACTCATCATGAACTTTCGCACTGGGCTTGAGATGGGCCTAAGGACTTGAATCCATGGAGTTAAGCTTTCAAAATAGAGGCATATGTTAACACAAAAATATCATGGATCATTGCCTAATTTACTCCATTCAAAACAGCCAAAAACTTTAAAAGCAATTATTTATTGAAAAGGCTTTATTTTGGACAATAGGACAAATGCACCAAAATCCCCTATGAAAGGGAATGTTGTGGGCATCCATCCTTATTCCAACACTCTTGCCTTTTCAATCATTACCACTACACCAGCCAACCAACATCAATCACCCTCCCCAGCTGCCAATGTCCCAATCCAGGAGCTGCCACCCTACTGTTCTTCTAGCCAGTCGTCATCATCCTTAGGCAGCCCTGCTGCTATGGATGACATCATAAGCTGCTCTAGAGGCTGCCCACCCTCTGGTAGCTGCATTTTGCTGCCCCTAGCCTGCCTCTACTACTGCCCAGCCCTGGCATCATCAACTGCCCCTATCACATGGATGATCTCCGTCCAAATCAGAAACGGTCCATGCAGGAAATATATCCTTTAGATCTATGGAATGACTGCGATAATGGACATGTGACCTGTAGATCTGTGGAATGACTGCATCTCATTATCATACCAAGCAATGATGATTATGTTAGCAGTCATGTTTGTCATGCCTTGTCATCTCCTGCCTGTGCGCCTCAGTCTGAGTCAGACGAGGACATTAGGAGCTCTGACATGTCTGTCATGTGTTATGATGGGGGAGGCTAGTCACTCTTGACTGGCTGTTTTAGGTTGTGTATTTCTTTTTGGCCTCTTTTAGTGGGCAGCCACTGGCTGCCCGGCCACTTTTTGGTCACTGTTGTGGGGCGCCCATTTTAGGGCACTTTTAGGGTTTGCGCCCATTTTAGGGTTAGGGTTAGGGTTAGGGTTTGTCCGTTGCCTATTTATTGGCAGCCCCCCTCCCCACTTGGTCAGTTGTCTTCTTGCAGATTCCGACACTCCTCCCCCGTGGTGGTGCTGCTATCGTCATCAGCCTGATCTGGTGCCCTCACTGACGCTGTGGGCTGCGTGCAAGGACTGATCAGTCCATTTCAGTGTATTCAGCATTCATTTCAGTCAGTGCAGATTTTCTTCCTTCATTCCCTGCTTTCTCTCTCTCCTCCTCTGTGTTCGTGTTCTTCTTCCGTTGCGCACTCTCACATGGTATCATCGCCAAACTGAGAGCACGGAGGTCTTCATCGACTGGAGAGACACCACATCTATCATCTGTTGCTGCCCCCCCTTCTCTCCAACAGCCAGGCGGCCCCTCCAGGTGGTCTATACATTTGCGTTTGCTGCAGCAGCCCCTTCCAGAGGCTGCCACGTCATCAACCAGCCCCTATCTACTTGTGTTTTCAGCTGGGCGGCCTTCTCTTCAGCTGGGCGACTCCACTACAGGCTGCGTTTTGCATCCAAGGTGGTCGTTTTCCCTCCCAGCGGCTCATCTCCAGCTGGCGCTTCTCTTCTTGGCTGCGTTTTGGTGCCTGGCAACTTTCCCTCCGGATTTTGTGCCCTACACAGCTGCGTTTTCACCTCCTGGTGATAGGCGACCTGATTTCCTGGAGTTTGGTGGTTCTTCTGGTGGTTGGTGACCCTTCTGGTGGTCATTCTTCGGCATCGGCACAGTTTTCTTTGGTGTTTGGTGTTTTGCAGATTGGAAGATGTCTTCTCATCAGTCTATAGGTTTTGATGACTCAGATGATGAGCTTTTGTCTCGACGCTCATCTGAACGGAGGCGTGATTTCTATCACAAGGACCGTCGTCCGGAGTCTATTCCTCTTTCCCGTCCCCCTTCTATTCATGTATCTCGGCGATCCCCTTCCAGTGGGCCGACGATGCAGCCTTTGGTACCCCCTGTACAGGTACCCGTACTTCCTCAGCTGCCCAAAGAGGACCGGTTGGATGGCTCCAACTTTTCTCTATGGTCCTGCAAGGTGGAGTGTATCTTGGACTCCTTCGATCTTTGGGAGCTTGTTTCTGTTCCTATTCCCCGGCCTAAGGTGGATCCCGCAGATGGGACATCTATGGATCGTGCAGCCTTATGGGATCGGCTTAATTCTAGAGCTAGATCTTTCCTCTTTCTGAGTTTGCAGGATTCTGTCCTTGTTCATGTTCACAGGTTGAAAAGTGCAGCAGACGTGTGGAGAAAGCTCGCGTCTCTCTATCAACAGAAGACGTTTGCCCACCGGATATCTCTCGAAAAGAAGTTGCAGATGCTCGCTATTGATGATAGTCCTTCCATGAAGGACCACATCAACAGATTACAGGATATGAGGGATGAGCTTGCATCCCTCGGTCGGACGATATCTTTTGAAGACATGGCTATGATTCTTTTGACTCAGCTGCCATCGCCTCGGTTTGATGTCTTCTACACCAGCCTTCTTACATCGAGGACCCGTGAGAAGCTTCTATGGGAGGAGCTATCCCCGCTTGTCTTGGAGCATGACGAGCAACTCAGAGAGGTCAGTGCTAGTGGATCCGACTCCACTAGAGCCTTTGTTGTAGGTTCGGGAGGACAGAAGAAGAAGAAGACGAAGTCAAAGGCTAAGAAGAAGGACAGTTCTTCAGGCTCTGACTCAAATTCAGAGAGACCGAAGCGCCCACACTGTGGGAAAGGGATACATCCCGAGGAGAAATGCTGGAAGAAGTACCCTCACCTTCGTCCGGGAGCGAAGGATGGATCTACATCGGAGCCTTCTTCTACCTCTACACCAGTTGTTACCCATGAGTCAGTATTCCTTCATATCCATGCTTTGGAGGAGGATCCTTCTTCCGTGGTTGCAGTGTCTTATGCGCAGCCTTGGTTAGTGGACAGTGGTGCTTCGAGTCATATGACTTCCCGAGGTGATTTGTTACAGGATCTCCGTCCATCAGAGGGTTCAATCACTGTTGGTGACATTTTATCGGTGCCTATTAGTGGTGTTGGCACATTGCCTTTGTTTACCGACCGACCTTCGAGCTCCTTTTCACATGCCCTACATGTTCCGGATTTGGGCCTTCCCCTCCTCTCAGTTTATGGTCTTACGAGGCTTGGCACACGAGTGATCTTCACCGAGCATGCCATTGTTATTGAGGATTCATCTACAGGTTGGCAGGAGCGCGAGCTTTACAGGCTCCATTTCCCTTCTTTGATACAGGGTCCTCCGAGGCAGTCTATTCCTACACCCGTTCCCGCTTGTGCACCTTCTATTCCACAGGTTTCTTCCCATCCCCCACCTTCTCCTCCGGTGGTTCCCTCGTACCTCCCATCCCTTTCAGAGGGGGACGATCTCGGTGATGCGGCTGTGGATTCCCTGGCCCCTAGTGTTTTAGAGGGGGATTCCCAGGATCGTGAGGAGCTCCTTCAGCGGCAGTCTACATCGACGGACTTCATCGACATTGGCATTCCTCTTGCCGCCCCAGGATCCGTTTCTCCCTTGGCCTTCAGCCACATCCAGGATCTGAGAGGGGGTGTTAGCAGTCATGTTTGTCATGCCTTGTCATCTCCTGCCTGTGAGCCTCAGTCTGAGTCAGACGAGGACATTAGGAGCTTTGACATGTCTGTCATGTGTTATGATGGGGGAGGCTAGTCACTCTTGACTGGCTGTTTTAGGTTGTGTATTTCTTTTTAGCCTCTTTTAGTGGGCAGCCACTGGCTGCCCGGCCACTTTTTGGTCACTGTTGTGGGGCGCCCATTTTAGGGCACTTTTAGGGTTTGCGCCCATTTTAGGGTTAGGGTTAGGGTTTGTCCGTTGCCTATTTATTGGCAGCCCCCCTCCCCACTTGGTCAGTTGTCTTTTTGCAGATTCCGACACTCCTTCTCCCCCGTGGTGGTGCTGCCATCGTCATCAGCCTGATCTGGTGCCCTCACTGACGCTGTGGGCTGCGTGCAGGGACTGATCAGTCCATTTCAGTGTATTCAGCATTCATTTCAGTCAGTGCAGATTTTCTTCCTTCATTCCCTGCTTTCTCTCTCTCCTCCTCTGTGTTCGTGTTCTTCTTCCGTTGCGCACTCTCACAGATTACCCCACCATCATTAGTCATATTCTAAATTCAATGCGGTTCTTATATTTTAGAAACACAACTTGATTTGAACCCATGACAGTTGCTCTAGAGTTGTTAAGCCATTTCTGTTAATGGTTCACACATAAATGAAATAAAAGAGTTAAAATCAACCATTTACCTGATTCACAATACAAACTAAATAAAATTTTAATGGGGTAAAGGATGCAATATACCAAAACAATATGGCCGTGATTCCTCTTAAGCATAGAAGGAACAAGTAACTGAGTGAGTCGAATTGTCCCCAATACATTGACTTCAAATGTAGTCTGTCAGTATGAAACGTTTCGTAAAGAAACTTCAATAGATACGAAAAGGTCTTTTGCATTTTGCAGTTAACATTGGGTGCTTTTTGAACTGCATGCAAGTGTCATCTTCAAGCTTCAACTTTGCTTCTAACATAGTTACTTTTGAATTAACCATACCTTTAAGAACTCATCACTTGCCTCGAGGGCTGCCATTTTCTGGGGGGACAAAAAGAAGCCAAGCAGTGGGTCAAAATATTGAATTCCAACTGGTCACCACAACTACACAACTGGAAAAACTACAAATCAGTTTACAGGGCGTGTGTTTGCAGCATTGTGCACAATGTAATCAACTCCAGCCCCATCAAAAGATGCTTCTGCCAGTTTGACTGCTTGTTTAAGCTCTTCAGCACCAGCAGCAAGATCCAGTGGCAGTACTACTACTCCATCAGGTGCATGAAGGCCTACAGATCACTAGTTCCAGATCAAGTTATCTATTTCTACGTAAACAGAAGATGACTAGCATTGATGTATCACGGAAATGACCATGTCCTAAAATACTACCCAAAAGTGAAGCTTTAACTCGGTGTAGCTCTTCAGGCCTTCGAGAAGAAAGAATAAGTTTGGCCCCAAGTCTTGCAAACTCCTTTGCTAGAGCCTCTCCTGGAATAAAGTCCATACATTTTACAGATCAAATCAACATCTGGGAACATCCCTGTGCGCTATATGCCTACAGGCATCAAATAGAGAAAACAAAGCTACAATATACCTTGCAAAGATATGCAGCAAATAGCAATGTTTTTTCACATGACTTCAACACACGATAGAGAGACATTGTCCCGTATGCAGCAAAAAAATTTACTAAATCAGAGAAATTAGCAATTCACAGGCCACCTCCAAGTGCATGGCATTTGCCAAAATTTGGATACTCAATCGACACCCTCATATACCCCAGATCTGACCATTGTGAAGATAGAACCATTCTATCTAGAATCAACAACTTCTATGTAAAGACGAGGTCAATTGGTAAGGGAGGTTACCTAAACTATTGAGGAAACACTTTTGAGTAATGTACACTCAACCATCCTCTTCTTGAAAGACAAACACTAGGTTTTACACAGGGCAAAAGAAATGAAAGCAAGTTGAAATAAATTGCACATTTCAGTATGCTTGTTGGCAGTAGCTTTTTGTAAGTAGCAATGAAGTGTCACTACCAGTGCGAAAAATCACTCTCCTCCAAGATCCTCATATTAGCAAAAACTTGGACACTCAATCGACAGCCCATCTACCCAGACCTTACCATCCCACAGATGGAGCCACTCGATCTGGAGTTGGCCAGATCTATGTGGAAATAGGTCAATTGACAAGCAAGATCACCTTAACTAAAGAGAAAATGCTTTTAGTGATGTATACTTAGCAGTCCTCTCATTGAAAAATCAAACACTAGGTGAACCACACAAAACAAAAGGAACCAAGACAACCTGAAGGCTGCAATAAATCATGCATTTGAATATGATTGTTAGCAGTGAGTTTTTGTATGCATCAGTCAAGTGTCAATACAATATCAGCATCAATACAAGTGGGACAAATAGCACATCTCCATAAATATGTGGCATTTTCTAGAATTTGGAGCCTCAATTGCAACCTCATGTATAGATCCAACCATCAAACTCTACCTAGAATCAACCACTTCTACATAGACATCAGTAAATTGACAAGTGAGGTTACCTTAGGTAACAAGAAAACGCTTTCAAGTTATGAACATTCATCAACCAATGATCTATGTTGCTCAAAGTTGTAAGGCCCCCAAGGTCTTAAGTTGTATGTTAAAGGATGTGTGCAGATAGACCATAATGCCGAGACCAGAGCACAGAATCCACAGAGCAGCCAGGGACGTGTAGTGTTGAGCCTGGGGACTAATAGCCCACAAAGAGGTACACTAAATGAAGTGAGAGCGAAAAAGTGTAGTCTCATAAATGAAAAAGTAGCGTAGCCTCATAAATGAAAAAGCGTGGTCACGTAGGAAAAAGGAAGCATAGCCTCGTAGAAAAAAATATGACAAAAAGAGGGGTTGAAGGAAAAAAGAGCCAAAAAAAAGGATAAAGAAAATATGGCCTTAAGCTAAACGTGTAAAAACATATAGCTGTGACAAAAATCAACCTGAGAGAAGGAGGCCCCTAAAACAAATAATACATGAAGGAACACAAATTGATACTGCACAAAACTATGAAGTCATGGAACAACAAAATAGGGATTCGACATTTGAAAATTTGTTAAATGTGATCCCACCTCAACGCTGCCGGCAGGAATAGCCCCTGAGAAGTTAAATTTAGGGTCTTGTGAAACGTGACACAACATATTTACAACAGACATGTAGGAACCAGTGGTATAGGACGATGCCATGAGATGCTTACACATGGCAAGCTAAGGACTATGCCGATTCATGTTGTTCTGCCTTTGTTGGTATGATGAGATGAAAGCTTGGAAGGGCTAAGGGAAGGCAGGGGAGGAGAAAGGAGGGAGCGGAAGGGCGTGGGGTACATGGTGGCATGGGTGGCGAGGTGGTAGGTGGGCTTCCAACGGCAGGCAGCAAGGCCACATGCAAGGGAGAGCGCAACCTCGAGAGTGGCCACCAAGTCAGGGTGAGCGGAGTCCATGAACCCAACAGCCACTGCCTGGCCCACCGTGTGCTTAATGCCAGACAAGACATTGTCCTGGAAGGCCCTAGGGGTCATCTTGGCACACACCACGCTCATAGGGCCTACCAGGATCAGGATCCCCACATCGATCTCACTCATGTACAAGAACCCGCGGTCGAACCGCATCACCGCGTGATCGTGCACCAGCGCGAAGATGAAGCCTCCAGCGCGTCAGCGTGGCTGTGGACCGCTGCGATGGTGGGCATGGGCAGCTGCAGGGAGGCCCCTAGGAGCTCTCCAAACTTGCGGCTAACATCCTCCTGCAAAGGGTACGACAAATCCGTGCCATTGGAGAAGAACTTGCCTTCATTGGTTGTGATGAAGGCAGAGGGCAAGCGTTGCCGCTACAGGTGTGAAGAGGCCCCAAAATCTTCTAGAATAAGGGGGCTATGCAGGCTAGTATCACATCTGCCAGCAGCGGATTGAACCTATGCTCCCCATCCCCCGTCAGCATTGAGAGGCACACCTCCCCTTTCCTCTCTAACCACCATAGCTCCCCCATCCCGCTCTCTCATCAGTTTCTTTTTGCTTTCCTTGCTTGTTAATAAAAGCATAGATCGATGTGCTTTCTTTTCTCACATATGACGTCTGAACGTTCAAAGACGTGGCTTCTCATCATGATTCAAGAGTCCCATAAAGAGGGGTTGAAGAAAAAAAGGAGAAAAAAGATAAAGAAAATATGGTCTTGGGCTGAACGTGTAATGAGGTCTATATGACCAATGGTAAAAATGAGATTTATAAGGATCTAGTCTGCGGGTTAGACGGAGCAATTAAGTTGGTTATGACTTGCACATACTATACCGAGTTTCAGGGTGTGGGAGTTATTAAAGACCCCTATTTTGGGCCAAGGGTCGTAGAGGTGCCTCCTAGCTAGGGGCTTCTAGGAACCCCCCTAGCAGTCTTTGGAGCCTTGGTAAAGAAAAAATTTTCTAGAATATTGCTTAGCAAACTACCAAAGGTAAATTATATGGTATGATGGTCAAACTAGCCTACCAACTTCGTAGGCTATAAAACAGAGGGGATCTCAGAACCATGGTCATCCATTTGCCCAGTCAAAGTTCGTCCAGCAAGCTTTAAGCTTCTCACCTACAATAGGTCAGATTGCCATGGTTGCACAAGGCTGGGCGACAAAGGCATCATTGCATCACTCTGTTTGGCTGGACAGAAGCATTGTTGAATCACTCTATTTGCAAATAGAGAAATCTCAATTCTCTAATTTACTACATACTTTTTTCTCTTTGCTCGGATTCTGTTCATTGTGCCATGTAATTTTACATGTAGGTCTGATATCTAAATCTCCTTTAGCTAGTGTACAGATTAGAGAAGAGTACATGCATTGCCAAAACAGAATAATAGAGTTAAGTGAATTAGGATTTGAGCTGATCACGCTTGATCTAGTGTAGTGAAAACACAGATCCCAATGGGTCTGACAGAAAACTGCCCATTAAAAGTCACGTTGCACAGAAGCGCAAGAGAAGGGATTTGAGCTGATCATGCTTGATCTAGTGAAGTGAAAACACAGATCCCAACCGATCTAACAGAAAATCACCCATTCAATGTCATATTGCATAGAAGAGCAAGAGAAGTTTTGTTACCACTCTCATTACTTGTTGTAACTCTCATTTATGTTTTTTCACTTCTCTTGTTTTTTCACTTCACTAGTTTTGTAGCACTCTCATTACTTGTTATAACAAGAAGCTGGTAACTGCACTACTGCATTCAGCCATGTCACCAAACAACATAAAATGATCCCTATGGAGGGCCACTGGCACAATCACAAGGGATCCTTCCCAGATTCAGAAAATACTGGATTACGTCAGCTTCTAAAGACAATAGATCCCACTTCTCTCTGGCTTACAAGTAGTAAGAAAGGATTGGGTACTTCCTCAGTATCATCTTTGAGGGATCCACTTGCTGAGATAGATTATGGCCTGCTTCCTGTGCTGCACCTTTCATCAAACGTCCAGTAGAGAAGATGTACATCTTATGTATCACTGGGACTTGATTTCACATGCCATGATTGGGGCACTCTAGGTGATCATGGTTTACTATTTTCCAAACAAAGTGGGATGTTCTTGACATTCGCAATTAATTACTTAAAAGGATATTGCATCTATGATTTTGGCAAACTTCTTTTGCAGCCATTCTGACCAGATATTCTTCACCTTGCCCAAGTTTCCTTAGGAGATGCATATCGTGAACAATAATTTCATTTGGCAACGCCACACTAGTAGCCAGACTTGGGTAAAGGATTTGGGAGTTGCAAGATTTGAAAAACTAGTTGTCAAGTTGGCTAGCAATTTTAGGAGGAACTGTGGCCGGTATAGTCCCCAGCTCCATGAATTCAAGGTATTTCTTCTTCTATCCCTTTCCTGACAGAGGTTCTGGCTTGAAGTGCACAAGGACACAGTTCAGCATGTTTAAATCCATCCGTTGAGGCTGCCCACTTGCGAGAACAGAAGCCCTTTCCTTTTGATACATACATGTGGATGAGCAGTTGGATGTGGAGCTTTGGAGTGACACTACTATTTAATAACAGAGTAACGTGGGCAAACTTTAAACCCATGGCTGCAGATCTGCAGATAGATCAACACAAATTCTCTCATTTCTGAGCTGAAGACTTGCTGAAAATCCACACCAACAAGAGGTGCTTCACCTCCTGCGCCCCTGATCAGTCACCTGCTGCTGGCTTCCAGTGGGTTGAAAGTAGCA